>NC_137154.1:107368287-107936012 GCF_951394435.1 Stenella coeruleoalba | reverse complement strand
GGGATGTGCACCTCCACCCCCCCCTGGCCGTTGGGGGGCTGGGCAGGGGAGTCAGGACCACACCCGTCGTGTTCCTGAACACTCCTCCCTGGAAGACAGTAGTGCGGGGGTCAGGCACACACGCGCGTCCTCAAACCCCAGCTCCCACCGCGCTGCCCCTGGTCTCCACTCCCCGGCACTTGCTCAGTTTTGTTTCTCAAACGCAGGGAGCCCCTCCCCCCAGCTTTGCCGGCTGCCATCCCCACTCCTGCCCCAGCCTCCAGCTCCACACACAGCCGTGGGTCCGGCTGGACCATGACCCCTCACAGGGGCCTCCCTGGCCCTCGACTGCGAAGAGCCCCTCCAACAGTTCTCCCCGGCTCTCCGCCTGCCATCGGGTGATGAGCAGCGCTGAGTCCTGGAACGCGCCTGCCGGCATCAAATGACAACTTTGTCACTTACTGCACACACGATCTTGATTAAATCACCTGAATACTGCGCCCAGATTCCTGACCTATAAGATAAAGTTTATAACAGGACCTGAGCACAAGCAGCACGTCACAGACAATACCTTACGTCATGGAGTTCGTTACTGCCCGTGAAGACTCCAAACAGCACCTGGCACACACAAAGGGCCTCATCAAAGTTAACTCTGCCAGCGGCTGTATTTCCTGCTACATCCTGGCTCCCAGAACAGCGCCTGGCGAAACACAGGAGCTCATGACGGGCACGTAGCGTCAGCTGGGGCACACGAAGGCATGCACACATCAAGAAGAGCCTGCGGGTTAGACCGGAAGAAGTGTGACAGGACTTGAGGAAGGCGGTCCATCTCCTGGGGCCTGGGAATCCGGAGAGGCTGCAGGAAGAGAGCACAGGGCCAGAGCTGGGGGATCTGGGGGACCTAGGCCTTGCTCTTCGACTGACCCCAGCCCGGATCGTAAGGGGCTCCAGAGGGACTGGGGGGTAATGGGCTCTGGGGAGCAGTCAGGGAGCAGTGGGCAGGTCAAGGGCCACCTGGGTTGCTTTCTCTTCCCACGTTCACCTCAAGGAGACGCCCCTCCAAGTCCAGGGCCCTCCCGCCGCCTCTCACACTTCCCTCTGCCTCGGGAAAACAAAGCGAGACAAAAATTCCATCACTGAAGCAGTCTGAAGCCATGGACGGCCTCTTCCTGTGGACGCAGAAGTTTGCTTCAGCTCGGGAAGAATGCCAGCCCGATGTCCGGGAGGGGAGGGAGAGGGGAGGGCGGCTGAGCTTCCTGGTGATCAAAGGATGATTTCCAATTTGTCACGGGAAGCAGGAACGTTCAGGGTCCAGAGCTCAGACCAACCCAGTGAAGGAGAGTTAAAAGGCCTCCTTCCCTTTCTCTCCGGGCCCTGAGCTCAACCACCCAAAACAACAGGTGCACGGCCAGCCAGAGCCACCGGGGGCATTTCACGCGTGCCCGCCAGATGCCGCAAGGCTCGCCCCGCCTCCCTGGTTGGGTAGGGGGCAGCTGTGCCTCCTCCCCCCACCCCCCCACCCCCGCCAAGAGGGAGGCCTGTGCACCTGCAGCATGTGGTGAGGGCTCTCCCTGGACCTTCACACTCACATCAGCAACACCACTGCTGTAGATTCCGGGTCGGGGGGTGGCTCCTAGAAATGGGGGTCCCAGCAATGAGACAGCTAAGGGGAGCACTGGATCCCAGCGGCCCAGCAGGGAGCGGCTCAGCTGCTTTCCTGCACCTCTGGTGGGGTGGGGGTGAAGGGGGGCAGGGGAGCAGAAAGGGCTGTCGGCAAAGGAAGCATCTTTAGAAATCAGGAGCAAACAGAGCTCCTGCAGAAAGAGGGCCAAGGCAGAGGGAGCCCACAAGGGGGACAATTAGCTGATACGAGCAAACTAATTGTTATTCATACTAAATTAGGGCACAGGTGATTTGGAGAAAACCCACAGACCCTTCCAGATGTTCTACGGGTTTTGCATTGCAGATGATGGCTTTATGGGACCCTTCTGGGAGGCAGATTGTAGGAGCTGGGCCAGGACCAGAGCGGGGCAGGGCTCCCGTCAGGCTTAACTACACAATAAACACATAAAGGCTTGTCCCTGAGGACAGACTCGGCTTTGCATACTAAACACTTTAGCGCTAGGCTCTGGGGGCCTCTGAGAAGAGGGGCTCAGTCCTGGCAGGGGAAGAGGTCGGAGGGGACGGTCAGTCATTCTGGAGACCCAGGGGCTGCTCCAGATGTCTGGAGCCAGGGCTCTAAATCCACATGTGGAAGGGAGAGATTTCCACAGACCTGACAGGCCAACAGGAAGACAGGGAACGGGCAGGAAGGCAGCCGTTCAGCAACCACTTTGTGGCGGCTTGTGGGTGTGCACACATGTGTCTGCCTGTGTGCGGGGGTCCACGCATGTGCATGTGCCTGCGGGGTATCAGAGGGCGTAGGTGCGTGTGTCTGCGTGTGTATCTGCCTCTGTGTGCATGTTTTGTGTCCACATAGCTGTGTGCGCATCTGTGTGTGTCCACGCACTTGGGGTGTTGCCAAAACTTCCCACCTAAACTAATGGCAGCTGTCCTCTCCTCACCGAACCTTACCATGCTAATTTTAATCCTATTTTATTGTGTTAAGTTGGCTCTAAAAATTAAAATTTTTTAATTCCATAAACAGAGCCTGGGGCTACACTGCAAGACAGGTCCCTAGAAAAGGGTTTACTGTCACTGTTGTTCTTCCAACAATGGTGAGGGTACATCCCGTCACCCCGCCCAGTCCCATCTGGCTCCCCTCCTGCTAGACAAAGGGAGGGCAGGCGGGAACAGCTGCAGAGAGGGCCCACTGGCCTGGCCGCGGCAGTCAGGACCAGAACAGTGAGTCCAACCTCTCGACTGACTGCTCCTATAGAGACTGGCGGCCAGGGAGGGGGTCACTCAGGCAGGGCCTTCAGAATCGTCCTGAAAGCCAGGCCTCCACACGGCCTCCCCCGAGCTCAGCAGCTGGGGGCAGTGCCTCATCCTGGAGGAACTGATGGAGGGACGCGGTGACCCCGTCATGTCCTCACACCCACTCTCCACACTCTCTCTTCCCTGTCTGTATGATGAGGGCAGAACTAAAGGTCTCCGGGTGGTTTCTGCCCTGCCCTTTGTACCACATGACTCAATGGGGCAGTGGGTATCCATGCAAAGTGAAGGCCAGCCCCCCCCTCCCCGGCCCCGGGCTCCTCTGCACGGTCCTCTTCCCCCCACCCCCACTGTCCTCGAGGAGGCAAGGAGAGCACTGAATCAGGAGACGGCCTCTCAGCAGTCTCAAGGAGCAAGGATTATTCCAACAGGGGAAGGAAAAAGCAGAGTAGGACTTGCTGTAATTCCTGCCTCATTACAAGAATGAAGAAAGGATCCTGCACTGCAGCAGGAGATACTCAGGTTAGATTTGGCAGAACTTCCCTGATGGCATAGAGGGCCATTAAACACAAGGGTGGAAGAGGGAGTGGAGGAAGGGACAATTGTCCCTAGAGGTAGTAATTAACTATATTTTCAAATGTCCCTGAGACGGTATGTTCGGTGGGACCCTTTCCTCACTTCAAGATCTTGACCAAAGCAGCTAATTGTGAAGCCCCTACCCCTGCTTCTACCCGAGCCCCACCTGCCTCACATACTCAGCACAAGAAGCAGGGCCTGGCTCTGTACTGATCAGGCCAGAGAAGGTGACGGGGAAGAGGTCCCCCAATGCACAGAGACACACTGCCCAGTGGTACCACTTTGATCCAGAAACACCTGACAGAGGGTCGAGAGTCAGTCACCGAGTGAGGGAAGGAGGCCTCTGAGCAACTAAAAAGCACTGACATGTTTCCGGTCCCGCTGGGGCCAGAACCCCACCTACTGGAGCTGGCCTTCCTGGGGCTGCAAGGAGGACCAGGGTGGCCCTGACTACAGATGTCCGGGAGAAGGACCGCTGGGAGTGCAAAACCTCAAAACATATACAAGGATGGCCTCTAAGTCTCCGGCAACTTGACAAAAGAGCATTTGGCAGTATCTCCACGGAGGGCTACAGCTGCACCCCATACATTCTCATGCGCACGCATAGGACTCACACCCCTAGCCCACGGGGCACACGCAAGCAAGGAACATGCAGGGGCTTCCTGGCCCAAGGAGCCCTTGACATTTCCGGATACCTGCTGGCCCTTTGCTCCTCTCTGCTCCTGTTATCCCTTTCCAGCCTCTCTCCAAACCCCCACATGGCCTGCTGCCTTCTCTTTGGAAAGTCCAGGGTCCTTTGATAGGGGGAGGTGGGGAGGCTGACCCACAGCAGCTTGGCGTGCCTTCGACAAGGCAGCAGTGCCCCGACAGCCGAGGACCCCCCCAGCTCCACCCCACAGGCACCCTGTATCCGGGCAGGTACCACCCGCCCCCACCAGCCACCTCCCTCTCCGGGTGCCTGAAGCCAAGCGGGGGGGGGGCCCACCCTCCCCACTCTCCCGCTCTGCCTCCTTGTCCCAGAGAACCGCCCCCCAACTGCCCAGCCCGGAAACAATCACCCTTTGAGAAAGGCTGCCAAGCTGGGCGCCAGGAACGGCCTGGATGGAGGCGGGGTGGGGGTTGGAGGGTTTTAACTCCCGAGAGCGAGGCCTGGCGGTGTCGCCCCGCCCGCAGCCCAGCTCCAGCGCGAGGGGCCGGGGCCGGCTCGGCCGGGGAGGGCGCGAGGGTGGTACCACTCCGGGGTCCTTCCCTCCTCGCGCCCCGCCTCAGCCCGCGAGGGTGGTACCGACCACCAGCTGTGCGGGTCCAGCCGGCTGCCTGCGCTCGCTCGGGGCGGGGGCGGGGACGGGGGCGGGGCGGGGAGCGGAGGCGGGGCGGGGCTGGCGCGGGGCGGGGGCGGGGCTGGCGGCGCTGTCACAGAAGCGGCCGCCCGGGCGCATCCGCCGCCGCCGAGGGGACTCCGCGCCGGCCCGGTCGGCTGGGCTCCGGCCGCGCGCCCCGGTGTGCCCGCGCCTCCGCCCTGCGCCCGGGCCCGCCCGCCCCGCTCTTCTCTGCGACCCCGGCCTCCGCTCCCGGCTCCCCGCCCCGCGCCCCCCGCGTGCTCCCGGGCTCGGCCTCCGCCTCGCCGAGCGCAGAAGGGCCGGGCCGGGGCGGCGGGCGGCGCGGACCCCGCAGCGATGAAGGGGCCCCCGGGGGCCCGCAACCCGAGAGCCCCCGGGGCTGGAGGCGCGCGCGACCCGGGCCAACAGCCTGGGGGCGCCGGGGCCGGCGCGTAGGGGCCGCCACCGCGATGGAGCGCGCCGGGGACGATCCGGACTCGCCGCCGCAGGTCAGTGCCCCCGCTGCCGCGCACAGAGCCCCTTTATGCTTCCGCATCGGTCCCCGCGCCATGTCCACCCGAGCGCGTATGCGCGCGCCCGTGTGTGTGTGTGTGTGTGTGTGTGTGTGTGTGTGCGCGCGCGCGCGTGTATGGCTGTGCGTGCAGTGGGGCGGCTGGAGAGCCAGCTGAGGACCCGGCCGGGGCGGAAGGCGCTGCCGCCGCCGAGGGGCTGCGAAACCAAACCTGGGCGATGCCTGCCCTCCTCGGGCCGGCGGGAAGGGGAAGCTGGTTCTCGGCAGTTTCCAACAACCGGCCGGGCTCTTAGCTCGCTGGTTCCTCCCTCCCCACCTCAGCAGGTGGTTCCCGGTGGCCGGGAGCCGGGGGCCAGCACCCGCCGCAGCGGCTCCCCAGCGTCGTCCCCAAGCTCTGAGGCTCCAGCCACTGGCAAGTTAAGTCTCTGAAGCTCTGCCGGGAGGCTGAGGGGCTGAGCGGTGCTGAGAGGACCCAGCGTCCTTAGGACGTACAGTGCAGGGGGCGGGGGAGGCACGACCAAGTTCACCACCCACCCTCCGCCGCCGGGCTCCGGCCTGGGGTCCTAGTCCCTCCCAAGCCAGAGCCCGCAACTTCTGAGAAGGAACAGAGAGGTGAGGCAGGAGAGACTGGAGTAGGAGGCCAGGGATCTAACTGTGCCTGGGGACAGCCCAGGACCCAGCAGCTGAGGTCGGAGAGACCGCACCCACCCAGACACAGATGCATAAACAAGGCCCCAACCGGCCCCCCTGCCCCGACCTCCCCTGGCCGGGCCTAGTCTCAGCTGGGCACCCTTTGCCTGGATTCTTGTAGAAACTGGGTCTCAGGGGCTCCGGGGAGCTCTCTGCACTGGACGCTGAAGCCAGCCTTGCGGACGGCTGGTCGCCCCAGGCTGGTGGGGACAGCCCTACCTGCGTGGGTACCAGTCTGGGTGGGGTACCCATCGGGAGCTTGGGCTGTGCAACATGTACCAGTTCAAAGGACTGGGCACGGATGTCCCAGTACAGAGCCTGTGGTACCTCCAGGGTGGTTGTGTGGAAACGGGGCGCAGCTGCGTAAGTTACTGGCGTCGTGGGGCGCGTGGCTTCACAGGACGGTGGCTCCAGGGTCCTCTGAGATTTGCCTTCTGTCCCTCACCACAGAGATTGAGACATTTCCTCCCAAACCTGCTTAGCTGGTGACGGCTACTGCCCGTACTGGGCCAAACGTCAAGTCCCCCCCTTCCTTTGTTTGGAACAAAGACCCTTCCCCGTGAGACCTTCAAAGAGACTATCCATTGTGCCCAGTCCATGCCCATCACCCCCAAAGTTTCTGGAGCTGCATGCACTCCCCTGTGCCCCTTTGGATGGGAGCGGGAAGGCTTGCCCCGGTTATGGAACAGGGAGGGTTGATGGATTTGTGCCCCATTCAGCACCGGCGCCGAGTGGCTTGCTGTGCACGTTTCTGTACCTGACCCGCAGATGCTGGGGGATCCCTCCTTGTTCGCGCTGTTGGAGGCTCACAGGTGCTGGGTTGAGTACGTGCACAGAGGTTTCTGGACCAGCAGGCACTGACCGTCCACCTGAAGCATGGGGACAGGCAGAGACCGGGGGCTCCAGAGGAAGATGCCGGTGGGGCCTGCCCTGTCCCCAGCATCGGGCCTCTGGACGGACCTGCATTTTCCCACCGTAGTTTTGAAGGGCGAGGGGTGAGGGGCCCCGGGCGGCTGTACCTGTCTGGTCGTGGCACGGCGTATGAGGCAGGGCAGGAGCGTTGCAAGCGTGGCGGGTTCGGCAGGGTGAGCTGCCCCGAGCCAGGCTCTAGGATCAGGGAGCGTGTTGGTTCAGCTTTGGCCGGAGGAGGGCCTGAGCTGGGGTGGAGAGGCCTGAGCACTCCCCTCTGCTGAGAACTGAAGGGGGAGAGGGGCAGGGCTGGGGAAGAGAGAGAATCTGAGAGCCTGAGGCAGGCAGGGAAGCGTGCGAGAGACAGCAGACAAAGACGGAGGCACGGATGACGGGGGCCCAGGGGCACGGGTGGGCCAGCCTCGGGCCTCCTTCCAGGATGTCCCCCCCCGGCAGCCATCAGCCAGGGCAGGAGGCCCTCCGTGGAGCAGGGGGGACGGCCTACTGAGGAGGGCTCTTCCCGAGGCTCGGATGAATGTGGGGTTCAGAGGGAGGTCCTCAGGCAGAAGGGGGACAGGCTGTGAGATCTGGGACTCTCAGGGAGACCCATCTCTTGGTGCCTGCCCCACACCCTTCCCGGCCCCGGGGTACAGTGGACTCTGGGGGATCCAGCACCTGGGGAGAAGGAAAAGGAAAACCTCCTTCCTGCACCTCCAGGCCAGAAGGCCTTTGGGGACCCTGCTGAGAGCGTGGGGTGGGGGGCAGGGAGGTAGTGCCGTGCAGGGCACAGGCTTGGCCAGGCCGAGGCAGCCTCAGCCCCTCTGTGACCAGCTGGGTGGACTTCGGGAAAAGCGGAGCCCTGTAAGCCCTGGTTTCCCAAAGGCCCATAAATCCAGGAGCCTCTCCCACCAGGCTGTTTGTAGGTGAAGTGCTCGGTGGATGTTACTGTAACATCTGCATTGCGTTCACCTCCCCCCACCTTCTTCTGGGGTCTGGATGGCTCTAGAATTTGGAGTAGCAATTCTCTGGCCCACTCTGGGGCCGGTCACATTGGCCTTGTTGCGGGCTCTCCCCTCAGACTCCCACGCCTCCGGACTCTGGGGCTTGTCCAGCCCCTGCCATGCCTCTGCATCGAGACATGCTTGGTGTCTCCTTGCCGAATGGCAGCAACATGGGTCCCGTGTCTAACTGGTGGTCAGTGTGGTCACTGCACGTCTCAGACAGTGGTTGTCCCCAAAAATCCACACAACTGACGAGAACCCCAGGCCGGTGGCCTCTTGGTATCCGTGCTAGAAGCTGGCAGAGTGGGCGGAAGTCGCTCAAAAGCCCCCTTCCACACACATTCACTGAGCACCTACTGTGTTCCAGGCTCTGGGCCAGTGCTGGGGATGTAAAGCGTCAAACAATCCAAAATCAAATCAGGTTTCCGGTTTAGCTTTAGGAGGAAGGACTGTGTGGGTTGCTTTTTTTTTTTTCCGCAGCTACAGCAAATTTACTTTTCTAATGAGGTTTAGCTTCAGCCAATATTAAAATGAATCTGTACTCCCTGAGCACACCAGCTGACAGCGGGACAGCGGCCTTCCAGCCAAGCGCCTGGCAGGGATTAGGGCTTTGCCACCGATAAGCCCAAAAGTGGGGAGTCTCAGTCTGGACCTCCAAGAGTTGGCTGGATTGGCGATGAGCCTTGCCTGCAGTATTAGAGCTGTCAGCAGGGTTTCTCCTGCCCTACAGGTAGAAGACGTGAGCCGTTATTATTGCTTCATGAGGAGGGGGGAGGGAAGCAGGGGGAGCAGAGACCAGAGGGCAGGGCTGTGGGTATTAGGAGGGGACCCGGTCTGCGGGTCCTTGCTGACCCCCATGCAAGCCTGGGCGCATGCGGTCACCTCCCCCTCACTCCTCTCCCGTCTTGCTTCCTTCTGCGTGAAGTAGTTGAACAATCTGTCCTCGGAGGCCATGAGTGTCTTTAGGCTCAGGACTCTGGGCTGTTCATTTAACCAGCGCTCAGAAGCCTTAGAGCCCAACACTGGACGTGGGGCGGCTGCTCTCCCTCCCTGGTGGCATCCCGCAGCCACACCAGCCACATTTCAAGAGCGCAGTAGCACACGTGTCCTGTGGCCACCATACTGGATGGCGTGGGTGCACGTAAGATGTGCCCAGCGTCCCCAAGTTCTCCTGGCAAGTGTTGTTCCGGGCTCTACACAGCTGGTTTAGTGAGGCGCTGAGAGCGTGGGCTGCTGGACTCACACCCCAGCTCTGCCACGCACAGCCGTGTGGCTTGGGCCATCGCCTAACCTCTCTGTGCCCCTCATGTCTTGTCTCTAAGCAGGGATAACAGGATGTTTGTGAGGCAGGAATGAGGATTACAGTTAATCATGTTACTCACTTAGAACGTGAGGAGTGCTTTGCTTAGCAATTTTTTTTTATTACTCATTTAGTTAAGATTTCACCTAACAGACACTTAGGGAACAGCCTACTTGGTGCCAGGCGTGCCGAGGGGCCCAGCGTGTGGCCTTGCTTCCGTCTCCCAGCCACCCTGAGTCTCGGTTTCCTCCCCTGTGATGGGGGCGTGGCCGGCTAATAAGCCCTGCACCACTCTCCGGGGACAGAAAATGAGGTGGGGTGTGTGTCTGCCTTTGCAGATGAACACTGCCAGATCCCCAGGGAAGCAGACGCACCTCCCACCAAAGAGCATTTCCTTAGCCCCCGTGTGTTCAAGGTAAAAGGAGCAAATGGGGTTCCGGCCTCCGCCAGCATCTCGGTGGGGACGTGAGGTCTCTGCCTGGGCTCCCAGCCCTGGACCTAAGGTCCAGCGGAGCGAGAGGGGCCCTGGGCCAGACGGGATTAGCGGTCAGCTGGCTGAGCCCGGTTCCAGGCCCAGCTGTGTCGGCCGCTCTCTGGGTGACAGAATCTCAGGAGCCTCTATCTCCTCATCTGAAATGAAAGGAGCATGAAGCATGTGAACATTTCCCACCGCGATTACGCCGCTTCCCTTGGTAAGCTCTCCATGACGGACGCCCCAGGAGCAGGAGGCAGGAGTGGGGAGCCCACCAGCCGAGAAGGCAAAGGGAAGAGGGAACGGATCTGGGAGCAGGAATTCGCATCCGCAGCCATGGACTAGCGCTGAGGCCAGCAGACGGCCTGGCCTGGGATTAGGATTCTGTGGCTGTAGGTGCTTCCTTCTTTCTGCAGATAAGGAAGCCGGTGCCCAGGGAGGGTCCACTCCTGTTTCAGGTCACACAGCACTTTAGTGCCTTGTCCCAGACTGTGACCTGAGTCTCCCAATGCCCACCCCTCCCTCTCTCAGGTCCCCTGTGGACAGAGACAGGCAGGACAGAGACAGGCAGCAGGACCACAGGAGCAGCCCCCCAGGCTCGGGGTAAGAGACCCAGCCTGAGAGCCGGGCTCCTTTCCCCCACCAGCCGGCACAGGCCTTCGCTCTCCTCCCATGATAGCTGGCCCAGGAGGACCCAGCTAAACTATCCTGACAGGGCCCCAGGGAAGGTCAGCTGGTTCAGGCCACAGGCAACGCATTAAAAATACCCTGGAAACCTTGATTAAACCCGTGAATCATCAGCCTGTGTGGTATGTGCTTGCACACTCTGACCAGAGGGGCGAGGTCAGCCTGGAAATCCTCAGGCTGGGTGAGCCATCGGGGCCCTCGCTGGCTCGAGACCGGTTCTGGGGGCTCCCAGCTCCACTCAGCCCAATCCCGAAGCCCTGGGTCCCCATTAGCTGATTGGGGTCCCCCGGGCGGCCTCTGCAGCCTGAGGAAATCCAGGCTCGTCCTCAGCCCCCTCCCCCGTCACTGACCCGATGCCCTTGGAGGTCAGAGTGGACTTGGGGTGTCAGGCCGCATCCCTGGAGGCCCAGTTACTGGAAGGTGCGGCCAGTGGAGTGGCCACACCAGGCCTCCGGGGAAGCCCTCCCTGCACAGCACGGAGCAGAAGGACGGACCGGCTCACAGCGGGGCTGCCCGTTGGGCCCCGGGCCCGCTCTGCTCCCAGGCGGCTCTGCTTGGGTTGCCGTACTGCCTCTGAGCAGGTGCTTTTCTTTTTCCCTCAGAAAGCTTCTGAACTAAAGCCGAAGCATTACTCACCTAACTCATCACCTGCCGATATTAACTTCCTCTCCCTCCTGTAAATCTCCCTCCGAGAACCAGCATTCCAGCCTCCACCCCTCCCCACACCCAAGGCTGGAGACCCAGCAGGCTGCCTTGCGTGTGCGTGCCTGTGTGTTCCAGCGTGTGCATGCCTGCATGCGTGTGAGTGCACGTGTGTGTGTGTGTGCATTCCATCCTCCGGCCACGTCTTGCTCACTCCTAGCAGCTCATCTGGAACCCCTGGGGTTGCGTCCCCCAGGCGTGCCCTGTGCATGTTTCCTCACGGTAACGCTCCCAAGTGACAGCCAGCAGGAGGGCCACGCACTGGGACCACACACAGGTGCCCACCCAGCCCCGCTGCAAGGAAAGCCCTCTTATGCCCCCCTGGTGTCTGGATGGGTCATTGCTGACCCATCTAACCAGAACTTCTGGTTGACAGATTCGTTTCTGTAGTTAAAAAAAAAAAAACAACACGTAAAGTAAAATGAAAATGTACCATCTTAACCGCTTTTAAGTGCTTACTGGCATTAAGTACGTTCGCGGTGTCATGCCACCATCCATCTCCATCTTGCAAAGCTGGTTTAGTGAGGCGCTGAGAGCGTGGGCTGCTGGACTCACATCCTGGCTCTGCCATGCACAGCTGTGTGGCTTGGGCCATCGCCTAACCGCTCTGTGCCCCTCATGTCTTGTCTCTAAGCAGGGATAACTGCTTAAAGAACTTTTTCATCTTGCAAACTGGAAACTCTGTACCCTTTCAACCCCCCGCCGCCAGCCCTGACAGCCACCCTTCTGCTTTCTGTCCCTGTGAGTCTGACCACTTACCCGCCTCTGTAAGTGGGTCACATGGGCTTAGCCGGGCTGCGCCTGCCCCTCCCTGAGTGCAGCGTCCTCCAGGGTCATCACGTCGGAGCAGGGGTCAGGGCTTCGTCCTCGCTCGGGCTGGATCGCACCGTGTGGATGTGTTTTGTCTGCCTGGTCATCAGGCTGGCGGGTCACTTGATGCCAGACTGTGGGGCAGAAGTGGTCAACAGTGGTGTCTCCCCACTGCCCTTCCCTCCGGGAGGCTGCAGACGCCTCTGTGCTCTGAGTACCAGGTGCCATGAGGAGCAGGGAGGATGGAGCCCTGCTTTCCCCCGCCTGTCCAGTACTAAACGCGTGTCCCTAGAGCCCAGCCCTCATGACCGTCCCCAGGAGGGTGTGCCTGGCCAGCCCAGAGGTGGGGCAGGAGCCCGGCCAGGGAAGAGCATGCCAGGCAGAGGCACCAGGTGGGGTCGCCTGCCCTGCTCCCTCCAGAACCCCACCCGGGACCCTTCCTCGCAGAGCCTGTCCCTGGGCCGGGAGCCCTGCTGACCCAGGAGCCCTGTGTGCAGGGCCAGCCCCTCTGCACGCAGCTCCGCGGTGCTCAGCCCCGTCTCAGCCGTCGTGCTGCCCTGCTGCCGGCTGTATAGTGCACGGCCTGTAAAACAGACAGAGTGTCGGCGGGATCTACCGTCTGGGGGCCGAGCTTAGGGACCCTCCATCCGTCATGCCTCTCAGGGGGAGCACGTGCTGCCCACTCGGGCTCACAGGCCTTCTTGGGCTGGACCCCCTGCACCTCCTGCAACACTTTCCCTGAACTGTCTCTCATCAGGCAGTGGGAGCAACTGACACGCAGGGGTGGGGGGACGAGGGACCCGGCAGGAGTAACAGGAAACAGAGGTGGTGAGAGCAGCTTTCCGGGAGCCCTCACCTGCTTCCAGGGGGAAAGGGCATGAAACGGGCAGCTCGGGGTCGATGGTCCCACACCCCCAAGCTCAGCCCGAAGGAGGAGAACCGCAGCTCTGACAGCTCTGGAGACAGGAGGAGGGACGGGGGACCCCTGACCTTCCGAAATCCCCGGTCCTGCCCTGGGTGCGAATCTTGGAGGTTGGGCAGGGACACAGGACTAATGCGGGGGGACAGGAAGGTGTCCCAACACCAGGGCAGGCCCAGCTCAGTTTCCAAATGTGTAAAAGAGGAACAGAAAAGCGGTGCCCACCCAGGGAGCTGCGTGAGCCCACGGCAGGCAGCCCACGGCCAGGAGCCCGGACATCCCGCTCATCACACCGCCGCGGAGCCCACGCCCCATGGACCACCCTCCTCAGCACAGCCTTGTCCTTGGGAGGGAGGAATCTGCTAGAAGAACTGCCCAGAGGCCGGTCAGTGCTGACCCGGGGGGAGCTGAGGTGCCCTGGCTTCCCTTTCTCTTCCAGACACTTGGACTCGGCTGGATTCAAACAACATGGTTGCTGCTATAATTTCTATTACAGTTGACGTCGCCCAGCATTCGTGGTGCTCCCTGTGGGCCAGGCGCCGTGATAGTGTTTTCCATGGACGCCTCATTTGATCGCAGAGTGGCCTGGTAAGAGTCGCCGAGAAGGGACTCAGTCGCAGGGACACTGGTGCAGCCCCTGCTCCGTGTCTGGCCCAGGCCTGGGGTGGATCCAGAGGAGTCCGTGGCTTGGGGGCTGCGGACAGACACAAAAACCGACAAGCTCTCGCAGGATGCGGGCTGGCCGTTCGCTGTGTGGACGCTGAATGCTCAGGCCTGGGAAAGCTTGCGAAGGGGGAGGGATATGGCCGGGGGCGCAGAGCTCCAGGTGGTCTCCCCCGGTCAGCACCCCACCCCAAACCGCTCGCCATCAGCACCAGAGGAAATGGAGGCTGCACAGCCCGGGGGCAGGGGACGGTGCAGTGGGGACAGACTGCCTTCGGCCGCTCACACCCCTCCAGGGCATCCGAATCCCAGCCTCGCCCACGGCCCTGCACAGCCGTCCTGGCCCAGCCGGGCGTCACACCCTCAGTTCCAGGGCCAGAACCTCCAGGTTACCCAGCCTGCTTAGTTCTGGTCCCCTGGCCTTGCTGAGACCACATGCCCTGCTCACTGGCCAGCCAGGGTCCCCAGGACCTGTGCCAGGCTCCACGCTGTGGACCGTCCTTGCAGCCAGCACTCCATACCCCCCAGGCAGTGCAGCCCTGGGCCCTTCTCAGCCTCCCTGGGCCTCCCCAGTGGAGGGGGGTCAAGGAGACCCGGTTGCACCACCCCAGCTCCCGGAGCCCAGGGTGCAAGGGCCCCACCGTCTTCTGAGCTCTGGTGTCCTCAGCCTCGGCAGGGAGCGCACCGCTCCCACCCATGCTGGCGGCCGGTCAGGAGGGGAGGCCCGCCCAGCCGCCCGGTGGCTCTTGCCGCCCTGGTCCACTAGAAGCTGTTGGCTTTGCTCGTCCGGTGCGCCAGCCCCGCCGTCTGTCTCGTATCAGAATCTGCGGAGCCCTCGGCTCCTGCCCCCACAGGCACTGGCCTGATCCGGTGGGTGTCACTGTGTCCCAAGCTGCCCCACCCCTCACAGGATGCTGGGCGACGCAGCAAGCTGGGCGCTGGCGGGAAAGGTTGGCGTGTTCAGTCCAGGGCGTTTGCTGTGACCGTGTTGGAATCGGGCGGGGCCTCGGCCTGTGCCAGGGCGGCCTACCTGCCGGTGCCGCTTAGCTGTGGCACGGGAGGACGGGGGGCAGGCCGGGGGGCAGGGAGACGGTCCCAGGAGCCGCGAGTGGAGCCCTCTGCTCCCCGGGATCGTGCTGCGGGCACAAAGAAGCCCACCTGGGTCAGCTCGAGAGCTCATCTTTGGCTGACTGGAGACCCACGCGTGGGCCCACAGATACGTGTGCACTCATTCAGATAGGGTGCTGGCCACGAGCACACATGCATGCACACGTGTGTGAAGCCGTGAACGGGCAGCCCTGTGACGTCACCCAGAGAGGGTGGCCCCGTGGAGCTCGCAGCATGGACTCGGCCCCAGCCACACTCCTGAGTGAAACTACAAGTTCCACGTCCAGGAGGAGGGAGAGCAGGTGCCGCGGCCGCTGCCGTCGGGCCAGTCGGGTGGAGTCAAGCGGGCAGGGGGTGGGGGCACAGTGACGAAGCTGGTACTCGGGGCTCCACAGGGCAAGGACCCCGTGGCAGCCAGCGGGCCCAGGGACACACAGGCCCCCACGCTGGGCCATGGCAGAGGCCTGGCAAAGGGGGCAGCGGGGGTCAGAGGCCACAGGGAGGAAGGACATGAGGGGATGCTGGCCGTGAGGGTCGGGCTGGCTTGCTTTTTGGGTCTCTGGACTCGGCCTTGGGGCTGGCCCAGACCTCGGGGTGGGAGGGGAGTTACCGTCCGATGGACCAAGGCAGGTCTGCCAGTGTCCAGAGCTCTCACGAGCGCTGCAGGGAGGGAAGGCGCCGGGCTGGACGTGGGGTCAGGGACGGTGGTGGCAGGAGATGGAAGGGAAGCAGAGAGGATGCAGTTAGTGGGGGGTGAGGCAGCACAGCCGAGCGCCTCAGATGCCACGGAGGGGGACTCAGGAGGTCTTGGGGAGGGCACGTCAGGGGGGCGGGCCAGGCAGTGAGGTGGGCTGTGCAGACAGATCTCGATGGGAGGCCGTGGAGGAAAGAGCAGGCCTGGACCAGCATCCGGGCACGGCCCGGCGGATGCGGGGAGCAGTGGGAACGGCCCGGGGTTTCTGTGCTGGCCGCCGAGACGAGGAGGAAGATGGAGCTGCTCTGGGAGGAAGACGACGGTGGGGTCTCTTTTGTGTTTAAGGTGTCCATGGAACATTCCAGACACAGAACAGCTCCAGGCTGGAGGAGGAGACTGAGACCAGAGCGGGCAGGGGGAGGGGGAGGCCACGGGGAGCTCCTCGGGTGTGCCGGCTGCGTGGCCAGACGGGAGCTGGGGTCGGGAAGTGACCTGGCCTCCCTGCTGTGCTGGACAGGCCCTAAGGTGTCCCCGTGACCTCTGACGCCCGCTGTCCACGCCTTCAGTGTGGACACGCCTGTGACCAGGAGAACGTGGTCAAGGTGATGGGCTGTCCCTCCTGCGGTCTCACAGTGTCCTGGAGGACGCGTCCCGGCGGCAGACTTGCCCCGGGTGCCCTCCCTGCTGTCCCAGGGCGTGGGTGACCGTGTTGGCCGAGGACACGGGGCAGGGAGCCGAGGGCAGTGCCGCCCACGGTCCTGTGACTTTGGGGCAGTGGCCTCTGCCGCCCCCCAACCCCGGGCGTGGAAGCAAGCGCGCCTGTTCAGCCCTCCAGGAGCCCCTGCGCAGGGGACCCCGCACATCGGCTGGGCTCCTGACCCACGGAAGGTGGAGATGGAAGAGAACTGGGTGGTTAGAGCTGTAAGCACGTGACCACAGGTCGGCCGCGGGAGAACACAGGGGTGCTTGTCTTGGGGACAGTGACGTTCTCTTAAAAGCTGGCGTGGTTGCCAAAAGGGGGCAGGGACAGAGATACAGGGAGGAAGGGGGAAGAGGGGGTCGGGGAGGCAGCTCCTGCCAAGACCAAGCCTCCCCCAAGCCGAGGGCCAGAAGCTGGACTCCATGCAGGGGCCGCTCCCCAGTCCACAGATGGCAGAGCCGGGCCTGCCCTCACTGCCCCCCCACCACCAGGGGAGGACCGCGGCCGTGCCACTCTCTGCCCGCCTGCCCAGGGCTCCCGTCAGCACCTCGCTGCTGGGTGCCCTCCCCGCCCAGCCCTGCACGGCCACCCCAAGACCCTCTGCGTGGTGGCTCTTCACAGGGGGCGTTCGGCCCAGCCGGCCACTGTCAGACGGTGCAGTTCTCCATCCGGTCTGTGTCCCTCTGGTCGCTGTCCCCACCTTGAGCCAAGCCGCGGGTCACCCGTGTGCTCCGGGCCCAGCCCAGAGCAGCAGCAGGAAACCCCCGAGGTGAAGCCCTCCTGCAGGGAGGCTGTGGGACGAGTGGACGCCCTTCTGCCCAAAGACCACGCCGCTGATTTGGGAACTCCAGTAAACCCACGGGTGCTGATAGCTTGTTCCATTCAAATTCCTGCAGTGATGCAGGGGGGACCATGCAGACCAGACCCCCATTTTCACTCTTTACTAAGAATCCAAACCTGATCCCAAGGCTATATCTGAAAAACCAAGAAAGAAAACGAGGGAGCCACCTCAGACAGACGACCGATGAGCTGTGTTTCCTGACTCTCGGGCGAAAGAAACCCACAGCTGTTCTGCCCGAGCCGAGCCGACGTCCTTCTGCCCCAGCGGGGCCTGGCCTCCTGGCGAGAACCCCTCCTTCTCAGCCCCCACCGTGAAAGCCCGCTGGGGAGCCCCTTCCTGGGGTGGCCCTAGGGGGGCCGGCCTGCAGGCAGGGGGCATTGTGCATGGGGCACCTGGATGTGAGCAGCTCCGCTGACTCCAGGACCTTGGGCCCTTCCAAGCCTCGGTTTCCTCGCGTGTACAATGGGTATGAAACCTCCCTGCCTGCCCCACAGGCTGCTGTGGAGATAATGGACCGGCTTTATGAAGAAATGAATCCCACCTGCCCAGGGCAGGGCTGTGAGCTGCAGGGCCAACCCTGAGCCCTCCTGGGCATCACGCCCTCCTCGTGGGTGGAAGGAGCTGTGGACCCCTCTGTGTCCAGTCCCCTGCGGGTGGTGGGGACAGGAGCAGGAAGTGGACAGAGATGGTGGGTGGAGAGGCCCCCGTGTCCTGCCCCCTCCCCCGTGGAGCCGGTGTGGGTGCAGTGGCCAGGGAGGAGAGGCCTGGGGCCAGTTAATGGAGTGTGGATTGACTGGACAGTAGCTGATTAGCTCTGGCATCTGGCTTGTCCTGAGCAGCGGCCGCAGGATCAATACTAATCCCTTGATCCCATTAGGGCCCCTGCAGTTCTCGGGGACGGCGTCCAGCCTCCCTCCCGGGCACTGTCTGGGGCTGGAGGGTAGAACTGGAGCCCTAACTGCACCCGCCTGCTGTCTGCTGTTAACCCCTCCCCGTGTCCTGCTTCCTGCAGCCCCTGGCACCCCCGCCCGTCCTCTCACACCACCACCCGGCCCCCCATAACCCGGGCCCTGACATCTGCTCGGCCCCAGCGGGACTCAGGCTCCCGGTGTTGGGCCCGTTTCTTTCCTCCCGGGCACGGCAGTGCTCTCCTCACCACCTCTCCTCCAGTGACTCAGGACTGATGTCCTCAGGGGGCTGGGGGTCCCCTCTGGCGGTCAGTGATCCAAGTGTCCATAATGTTGGTTCCCAGCCTGTTTGCAACAGTTTCTGCTTGTTCTCATCATCACGGAATATGACATAAACCAAGAAACACGAGCTGGAAAGAAAGAAATGTGTCGTTCCTAGGAAAACTAAGCTGAATGCTCTCAGAAGATTCCGTGAGGCGAGTCTAGGGAAAACGTTCTCCAAATGAGGTGAAGATTGGTGGGAAACATAACAATTCTAAAGGATGCGGCGCAGGTTCCTCACCGAGTGTCCCAAGGTCTTGGATCACTTCCGAGAAGTCGTCGCTGAGGCCAAAGGCGGTGTGCCCAGCGGGGCAACTCCCAGAGGGTGGCGAACTCCCAGGACAGTCCTCAGCCCTGCTTCCCAAGCGGGCAGTGCCACGCTGGCCAGTGAAGAGCGTGTGGTCGGGGACAGGACCGCTGATCGTGCAGTTGTCGGGACACGTGCAGTGTCCGCATCACCTCGAAGGACTCTTCACCCCGCGGCCTCCTGTGACCGCCACCGTCCCGGGCTTATGGGCACCACGGCTCCTATCCTGCTCCAGAGGCGAGGGCTGGAGTGGTCTGTGTGAAACTGACCTCCGCCACACACATGCACACGCTATCTCCGGAGCACCTCCCTGAGGGATGGGACGGAGCCGTGTGAAGCCCCTTTCCCTGCTGCCGTGTGGTCCAGGGAATCCAGAAGGGCCTTGCCCACCACCGATGCTGAACTAATATTTGCTGAATGGAATTAAACCAGCCTCCTCCGCAGGTACTGGGACGCGGGTGAGGTTTTCGTCTGAATCCTGCAGCTCAGGAGGCAGCCTATCCATGCATTTGGAATCGTCCAGCCTGGAAGCCAACCTTGCCCTGGCCCTGCCTCCCCAGGCCCAGCCTCTCCTGTCCAGCCTGCCCGGCTACAGCCCAGCCTTGGACACATCGGAGCCCCCCATCTGGGTCCCAGACACCCCCTGGTTCTCACAACCCATGACACCCTAAAACCCATAGGCAAATTCCTATAACTAGGTCTCCCCAGATGTGGCCAGTCTCCAGGGCTGCTTGGCCCATGAATCAGCTGTTACACTGGCCTCTTGCTTTGACTTTGGCCTTGAATGCCACCCGACCCCGTTTTCCCGCCAGAGCCCTGTCTTAACTTCAAGGTGCTAAAATGGCAGAACTGAAACTTCATAAGAACCTCCCAGTCCAGCCCTGTGTGTGGAGATGAGGGTGGAGGCCGAGGAGGACAAGCAGGGGCCCCGGGGGCAGCAGCCAGAGCACTGTCCCGCCCCCTCACGTCCCCTGTGCCGTCCCATGGGCCTCACACGCCCCTCGGCGCAGCCTTGTCTGTGTCCAGCCGAGGCCCCCCGTCTGCACTTGCTGAGGGGCTGGGCGGCGGGGGCCAGTCACGGACATGAACTGCGGTGGCTGGTGGGGAGTCCTGGCCTCGGCGGACACCGGGCCCCACCCTTGCTCTCGCCGGCAGGACCTCGCTTCAAGCACCGCAGTCTCCCTGCCGCACCCCTCCTCCTGGCTCCGGGTGCGGCCGAGCCCCTCCTCCATCTTTGCACTGACTCCTCTGCCCGTGGCCACCGAGGGCCCAGGGCGGCCCTGGGTCTGCGGCTGCTTGAGCCTGGACCAGAGGCAGGCTGCCCGCCACCCCTCCAGGGCCAGGCGGGAAAAGTGGGCCGAGGCCAGTGGTCATCCTTGCAGCCCCGTCTCACACTTGGGCCTCTGGGTCTGGGGTAGCTTCCGCTGCTCCCAGCCCAGGTCCCCCCAGGCCTCTGCTCCCTGACGCCCAAGCCCAGGCCCCATTTCCCTCAGACCCGCCCCCTGCTGGCCAGCTGGTGCTCTCCAAGGCTGGGGGCTCCCCCTGCTCTGCTTCATAACCGCCTGGTAATTCGCTCCCTGATTTTGCTGCTATGCTTATAATAGCCTCCATTAAAGTTATGGGGTTTGCAAGCCGTAATGGCTTCCAGAGTAATTAATGCACAACTGGGTTTATGGCTAAGTTTATTTTTAGAGCTTTTCTGCCCGCCCCACCCCCTTCCTTTCATAGAAGTTTTGACCAGATAGAGCGGATGGGATCAGAGCCTCCCTCCAAGGCCCTGGCGTCCACGGCCCCCCCTCCTCTCCTGGTACCCCTCCTGCTCCCCCCAGGGGGGTGCTGGGCCCTGCAGGGGGCCTCCCGGAAGGGGCTCTGGGGCCTGACCCTCCTTCCCGAGCTCCTGATGCAGCTCAGACCCAAAGGGCCCGGATTCAGGTCTGGCCCCACTGCATGCCGACGGTGACTTGGACAAGATGCGGACCCTCACGGCCTCTGCAAACTCCAGGTGGAAGGGGTCGAGGGCAGCGCCTGCGGCCCAGGCGTTGGGAAGACTGAACGTGGAGTGTCAAGTGCATCTCTGGCCCCACAAATGCTCCCCACCAGCTGTTCTTTGCTCAAACTGCAGCCCGGGCGGCCGAGGGAGGGGCAGGTGCCGGAGGCTGGAGGCTGCCCCAGCGCAGCTGCCTGAGTGCCAGGGCAGGCCAGCTCCCCATGGCTTCCCCGCCGGAACCAGAGCCTCCCCAAGACCAGGATGCCTGGAAAAGCTCCAAGGCGATCACAGGACCAGAGGAGACCTCCCAGCCAGCCCTACTGGAAGCGCCTCTGACCCCCATCACGTGGCCTGAGACAGCCCCGCCAAACCGAGGCCCCAGCTCAGCCCTTCGCAGCCCTACCTGTGGCCTTGGAGCAGGGAAGGGGCTGGGCAGGGATGTAGCACGAGCTCACGCAGCACAGGAGACGCAGACAGGCATCCTGGGTGGGACTCTGGGCTCCCACCTGCTCGGGCCACGACAAGGAGTGTGGAGGAGACAGCTCGCACCCCAGGATCATTCCCTGCTCTGTGCCTGCACCGTTTAACGCCGGTGGCAGGGGGGCAGGCCGTGCACCATCTGACTCCAAGGAGGCTGTGGAGCCAGGGGTGGCAGGGGCAGCGGGGCCACCCCGGGAGACCGCAGTGCCTGTCACTGGAAGACAACATGGTTCTTGCACCAGGCGTGGGGACTGCTGGCAGAGAGAGGACCAGGCAAGGAGGAGGACGCACTGCCTCCAAAACGGGAGCCCAGATCCTGCTCAGCCCTGGCTCTCAGCTCTGCGGGAGACGAATGTGCGTCTGCGGGGGGCTGGGTGGGCAGCGAGCGGCCTCGGGGGCTCGGTGTGCCGGTGCTGGGCACTGGGGTGGCCCACACACTGGGACAGGCCAGGGCCGCCCATGGCTGTCCTCCCTCACGCCTCCCCCTGTGGACCCCAGCTGCATCTTGCACGGCACTCAGCTCAGAAGTGAGGAGGAAGGTGAACGTTGGGATGTGACAGTTTCCATGGCGGTCCGGAGGCTGAGCGCCTGTCTCCTGGCATGTGGGCAGCCGGGCCAGAGGGGAACTCTACCCACAGGGCACCTCTCCTGGAGCTCCCGGAGCCCCTGCTGCTGCCATTTGAGTGCCATCTCCCCGGGACGTGGCAGCCCCACCGGGAGCACGTCTCCTGGCTGACGCCCAGCTGCAGCGCCCGGCCTCCGCCCTACCTCCGCGGGGGCTTCGCAAGAATAGATCGTGTCCGGGTCCACTCCTTAATCCAGGCTGTGAAATAACCACCTGGGCACAAGCCTGCGACCATCACAGCTGCTGACTCGTTCCGAGCGCTTGCTGTGTCCATCTGGTGCCAGCCCACGGGCTCCACGGGTGTTAACGCATTTAATTCCCAGAAGCCTTGGGAAGTAGGTGCTGAAGGCGCCCATTTCATAGATGAGAAAACTGAGGCACAGAAGTGAGTTGGGGTTAAACCCAGGCAGGTGTGTCTGAACCCTGAGTGGACAGCACCCACCGCCACCTGTGAGGACAGAGGCTGGCCGCACCCCACGGACTGGCAGAAGCCAGGTTCCACCCTGAAAACACGATGCTGTGCGTCCCGAGCCGGCCAGCGGGGACCTGTTCTGCCCAGGTCTCTGGCCGCCACCTTTGCTCTCTCTTGCAGGTGTCCACCCCGCAGGGTTCCTGACCCACCTCAGAAGGCAGCACCCACCAGACTCCGGTAGGGCCGGACTCCGCAGACCTGCTTCGGCAATGGGTGGGTTGTGAGCGTGGTCAGGCCTGCTGGCCAGCATTCAGCTTCCCGCTGCCCCGTGCCTGGCCCACCCGGCCCATTCCTGTTCTTTTCTCCCCTGTGCTCGCCGCCGTCCGCTGCCGTCGCTCAGGTAACGAGGAGCTGTGGGCCCAGCCAGCCTTGGAGATGCCGAAGAGACGGGACATCCTTGCGATTTTCCTCATCGTGCTGCCTTGGACGCTGCTGGTCACCGTGTGGCACCAGAGCACCATCGCGCCCCTGCTCACCGCACACAAGGGTGAGCCCCCGCCCGGCCCCACCTGCCGGGCTTTGCTGATGGGGTGACCACAGCCAGGGCTTCTGGAGTCCTGACTCTCACCCGCTCGGTAGCTGGGGAACCGAGGACGAGCCAGGCTGATGACCGTACCCCCGTGGGCGGGGGGGTCTCGGCCCGTTTGGGGCTCTGATGATGCCACACATACAGGCACAGACTCACGGGGCAACTCTGCACCTGTTCCCAGGACGTGCACCCGGGAGGGCTCAGGGGTGGGTGGCCAGGATTCCCGGCCTGCGTTGTTTAAAACCATTCAGGGCGAGTGTGTTGTTCGCTCCTCTCTTCCTGATCAGGAAGCCCTGATCCAGTGCCACCTGCTGAAAATAGGCTGGACAGAGGCAAGTCCCCTGGAGCCGGGTTAGAACTGGCTTCATCTGGCTCCCAGCCCAGAGCTTTTCCCTCTCACACCAGGGCCCCCTATGCCCCAAACCCGTACACGTGCGCATCCCCCCGCGCCTGCCCCTCACGGCCAGTCTCCAGTCCCACACTCCCCCCCTCTCTGTTCGATCCCTTCTCCCATGGGAGCCCGGGGAGCCTGATGAAACACAGAGGTGCCCAGGCACGTCCCAGGGAGAAAGCTGACAGGACTGGGGTGGGTGGGGGGATGCTAGGAATCGATGATTCGGGTGCAGGCAGGGCCAAGAGCCACAGTCTGAAGCTGGGCTGCTCCACAGTTACACATTGGGGCCTGCTCAGCCCCAGTGGGTCCTGAGGCTTCCGTGAGGAAGGGCCAGGCTGGAGATGGCTAAGTGCCCACTGCCTGCGGGGGCACCTGGAGCTGTCCTCCTCCCAATCCAGCACCTCTCCTTGGTGCTTACTTTTGTTTTTTGTTTTTTTTTTTTGTGGCCATGCTGCTGGGCCTGTGGGATCTTAGTTCCCCGACCAGGGATTGAACCCGGGGCCTGGCAGTGAAAGTGCGAGCCCTAACCCCTGGACCGCCAGGGAAGTCCCTGGCGCTTATCATTTTAGAGTTGTCACCCAACAGCACATCACTACATTTACCACATGTAAAGGGACATAATACCACGTGGCTTCCATTCTCGGCAGGGCTCTGGGGTCAGAGACACCAGGCTGCTTCGCTCAGCACTGCCCTTCCTGCCTGAGGACAGGGAACTGGCATCCACTCTCCCCAGAGCAGCCAAGACAGACAGAACGAAGGCAGCAGCAAAGGAAGTTAGGGAGGCCTTAGGACCCAAAGGCGGCAGAAGCCCTGACCCAGCCCTGTCATAGGCGCGGAGAATGTACCAGGGCACAGACCCACCAGCGGGGGGGGGGGGGGGGGGGGACTCTCAGTGTCCTTCCCGGGCCTTGGTTTCCAAAACTTTACTCACGGCAGGATAAACTAAACTTTACTTATACCCTGGTCAGAAGCTGCTCTCCTCAAGCTTGTTGTCTTTCACAGTCTGACCCAAAACTCCTCCTGCAAGTGCTCTTGGCTACCTGCATCTGCGCTAGTCTCCCGACCCTGCACCCACGGCCCAGGCGCAGGCTCCCACTACCACTGTGTGTCTCGTTGTCGGTGTCTGGTTGGCCTTTGGGAGCTCCCTGAGAGGCGGGAGCACGTGTGTCCCCGCCCCTCGGTGCCCAGCGTCCAACCCCACGCCAGCACCCGGGCTAACAAGAACCATGGGAAGGAGGGAGGGGGCGGCAGCTGGCTGGACCCCACTTCACCCCCTGCAGGTAACCACTCACGCCATCCTTTCCATAGTTGCAAGAAGCCATGAGGAACAGGGCCGCTTACCAGGGATGGGGAGCCTCGGGGCAGAGTTACGAGCCCTTTAACACATGCAACTCGATAAAGGAGATGCAGGTATTGGCTCCATTTTGCAGTTTCTAAAACTGAGGCACCAGAAGCCAAGCACCCTGCTCACGGCCGTATGGTTAGTACAGAGTGGCACAGGGTCTGAGCCCAGGCACTCAGATCCCTAGGTCAGTCCTCTGACGCTTGCCACCTCCTGCTGAGATGGTGTGAGAGCAGTGAGGGGCCCACAGCCTTTCAAACAGGAAGACACACCTCAGAGAGAAGGGACTCTTTAAGAAAAAGCATACCCGTGGGGGCTTCCCTGGTGGCGCAGTGGTTACGAATCCGCCTGCCAATGCAGGGGACATGGGTTCCAGCCCTGGTCCGGGAAGATCCCACATGCCGCGGAGCAACTAAGCCCGTGCGCCACAACCACTGAGCCTGCGCTCTAGAGCCCGCGAGCCACAACCACTGAGCCCGCATGCCACAACTAGTGAAGCCTGAGCACCCTAGAGCCCATGCTATGCAACAAGAGAAGCCACCACAATGAGAAGCCCACGCACCACAATGAAGAGTAGCCCCCGCTCACTGCAACCAGAGAAAGCCCGCGCCCAGCAACAAAGACCCAACGCAGCCTAAATAAATAAATTTTTTAAAGTAAAAATTTTTTTAAAAAGATATGAATCAACACCATTTAAAAAAAAAAAAAAAAAAGAATACCCATAGGCTGATTTCCCCTCATGAGAGGACTGCTGGCTTTGCCCATGGGGAGAATGTCCAGGATGCAAGAGAGAGCTTGGTCATTAGAGCCGCCCCAGCGGGCGCAGGGTGCCTTCCGGAGAGAGGGGCTCTCATCCCTGTGAGTGTGTCACAGAGGCCAGGCCTCTGCCAGGTTTCACACACGCCTCTCCTGGGGTCCTTGGGGACACATGGGCACACATGGCTGGGTGTGGGGCAGGTAGGGTTCCAGGTGGCTGAAAGAGTGTGACCGGAAAGTGCAGATTAGGAGACAGACACCAAACCCCAGAAGAGCTGAGATGGGTCTCCACCCTCTGCCCCTTTGCACAAATGTGAGAATAAAGTCAGCGACGACAGGCACAGGGTTCAGAATTATCTTGCCAGCTATGGGCAACACCCTAGAAGAAAATGCAGTAGTTAAGTATCAGATACTCTGCACCAAGATTCAGTAAGCCCCGCTTGACTCCAGGGTTTGTGAAAAATCGGGGTGAGGTAACCGCAGACTCCCGGGTCCACGGTGTGCTGTAGCCACGACAGCACTAACGCTGCCCTCCGGCATGGGAGGCAGTGCCCGGGGCTCTGCAGCCCCAGCCGGTGCGAGGCAGTGCAGTCAGCTCTGGCCAGGTGTGAAGGGTATAGGGTGGTAAGGAGAGGACACTTTGTCACATAAAACCCGAACCGCGGATGCAATCTTGGAATTTGGCCAGTTGCCGTCAAATAGCTACAGAGCTGTCAAATGCGAGAAGGAGGGAGAGGTTATTTCTGTGTCATCTCGGGAGTCACAACTAGCAGAACCCAGGGGAGGATGTCAGGCAAGCAGCCTTGACCGCCAACTTCAGCCCACAGGGCCCCAGGCAGGGATGCGCTGACGTTCCCGCGGGTGGAGCAGAGGAGAGCTGCATGGGGCGGGGGGGGGGCCGAGGTACTTGCTGCGGAGCTGCCCACACCGCCCCCCCTCCAACCCGCAGATGACGGCAGCGATCCCCGACGCGAGGCGCCACCCGGCGTGGACCCCAGGGAGTACTGCATGTCCGACCGCGACATCGTGGAGGTGGTGCGCACCGAGTACGTGTACACGCGGCCCCCGCCCTGGTCCGACACGCTGCCCACCATCCACGTGGTGACGCCCACCTACAGCCGCCCAGTACAGAAGGCTGAGCTGACGCGCTTGGCCAACACACTGCTGCACGTGCCCAACCTGCACTGGCTGGTGGTGGAGGACGCACCGCGCCGCACGCCGCTGACCGCGCGCCTCCTGCGCGACACCGGCCTCAACTACACGCACCTGCACGTGGAGACGCCGCGCAACTACAAGCTGCGCGGGGACGCGCGCGACCCGCGCATCCCGCGGGGCACCATGCAGCGCAACCTGGCCCTGCGCTGGCTGCGTGAGACCTTCCCGCGCAACTCCAGCCAGCCCGGCGTCGTGTACTTCGCGGACGACGACAACACCTACAGCTTGGAGGTTTTCGAGGAGGTGCGCGATTCGTGGACGTATATGGGGCCCGGGGAGGGTGCGGACCCGGCGCGGCCTTCAGCCCCGGCTGGCGAAGGGGGAGGAGATCGGCCTTGGCCGCAGCCCTGGCTTCCGGGCACTGTCTGCGTGAGGGCTTCCAGTGGGGGGACAGGGAAAGGGGGTTCCTTGTCGACTCTCTGAGTGTCCTCCGGGTCTGGGAGTCACGACAGTGTGGGGGGAAGGGAAGGAGTCATTTCAGACTCTAAATTGGGGAGACAGAAGTTTTGCAGCAAAGGACAAAGAGGGAAGGTCACGTGACAAGGCGAGTATCAGCTGGTTGGAGGGGTGGCCTTGCCCACAGCCCAGGCGTGCTCCTCCGAAGATGCCCACCCCGAGCAGCCCGGGTGCCCCGACTCCCATCCCCGCCCAGGCGCCCTGACCCTTCTCCTTCTGTAGATGCGCAGCACCAGGCGGGTGTCCGTGTGGCCCGTAGCCTTCGTCGGCGGCCTTCGGTACGAGGCCCCGAGGGTCAATGGGGCCGGGAAGGTGGTCGGCTGGAAGACTGTGTTCGACCCCCACCGGCCGTTTGCAATAGACATGGCGGGGTTTGCGGTCAACCTGCGGCTCATTCTGCAGCGAAGCCAGGCCTACTTCAAGCTCCGCGGCGTGAAGGGAGGCTACCAGGAAAGCAGCCTCCTGCGAGAACTTGTCACCCTCGGTGACCTGGAGCCCAAGGCGGCCAACTGCACCAAGGTAAGCCCCTCAGCAGAGCTGACAGCTGCAATGCAAGCTTTCTCCAGCCCACAAAGCCCTCCCTCTAGATCAGGGAAAAGGAAATAGGGACCCAGACAGCCTCCCAAGACGGCAGCTTATCGCCCTTCAGGAGCCACGGTGATGGCAGGTGGGGGAGCAGTGAGGGGCGACCGGCGAGACAGAGCCCAGGACTGAATCCCTCCCTCACATCGAAGCAGCTGGGCTCCACGACCCTCCTGCCAGACACACCTCCATGTGTGCACACACATGCACAGACACGGGCACACACATACATATGCATGTGCACGCATACACACATGCATGCATGGAACATACATGGGTGTGCGTATGCACAACACAGGCACACGTACACATATGTTCATGCATGCGCACACACACACACACACATATACACACACGCTGCTTCAAGTTTGGACTTCTCCAGCCAGGGCCTGGGCTGTCACTTAGCTGAGCTGAAGGTCCCGGAACTCTCTCTCCCTCTGGACCCATCAAGAAATGCAGGGGAGAATGAGAAGCAAGAGGAAACCTTGAGACCTGTTTGTCTCTTTTCTGTAGCTGTAGACTTTCTGTTTCCAACAGATATTTTGAATGCAGCCTATGTACAAAAAGCAAGAATGAGGGCGTAGGTAGAAATAAAGAACAATGGAGAAAATCTTGCTGGAACAAGGGCAGAAGGAGAGGGGGCAGGGGTGGGAGGGCGAGGTCAGGGGCCTGCCCCATGTGGTCTCACGTCTCTGAACACAGATCCTGGTCTGGCACACACGGACTGAGAAGCCGGTGCTGGTGAACGAGGGGAAAAAAGGCTTCACTGACCCCATGGTGGAGATCTGAGCCCCAGGACACAGGTAGGGGGATGCAGGCAGGTGACGCACTGGGCGGGCCACCCAAGCTTGGATGCAGAGTAAATCTGCCAAGACTTTTCTCTTAGTCTTTAATCGTGAAGGTCAGAGCAAATGCCCCGTGGAGTAGAGGAGGCATAGCTGAAGTCGACAGGAGCCAGCCTCCCCCCGTGGCTGGGTGGTTCTTCCACCAGCTGCTTGGAAGGCCTCACCTTCCAGGCACCGCCTGGTGACAGCTCCCTGTCATCACCACTGTTATCCTGGCCACCAGCCGGTCCCCTTATGAGGCGCTGCTGTGTGGACCCGCCCAGGCTCTGTCTCCTGCAGGTGCCTCCTCCGTCCTGGTGAAAGCGTGGACCGAGGAGCCTCGCCTGACTCCCAAGCTACCACTTTCCTCGGTTTGACCGTTCTTTCTGTAGGCCTCAGTTTCTTCATCTGCAGAATGGGTTGTTGAGGCACCAGGAACAGTCTGGCACATAATAAGTCCTGCCTAAGTGTTGCTATTTTTATTTGTTTGATTCTTTTTGGCCAAGCCACGCAGCATGCAGGATCTTAGTTCTCCAACCAGGGATCGAACCTATGCCCCCTGCAGTGGAAGCGCAGAGTCCTAACCACTGGACCTCCGGAGAAGTCCCTTTATTTGGTTAAAACCCTGTATTGCTGTAGGTCACAGGCTCCATCTGTGTTTTAGAGGCAAAGGAATGAGGTGGAGTAAAGCTGAAGTGAATTGTGCCAGGTGATTGGCAAAGCCAGGAATTTTCTATGAGCTTCTCTGTGATCTCATCAGAGGTGGGAGCTCAGACAGTGGGACACACCTCTGTCCTCTGGCCTTGGAGTCAGGCTGAAGCCTCTGTATCACCTGGGCAATGGCCCTGCCCACAGGGGACCGCAGGGGGTCTGCTTATCTTGTCCCCTGAACTTAGAAAATCACCTCAGTCGCTGCCACTGAGACTGTGTCGGGACAGAGCATCACTCCCTGCCCCTCCCGCTCCCGGCCTCTCAGTGGGACCCGGGGGTGGGTTCTGCGGAGCCCCTGGGTGACGCTTCAGGGGCCCAGGATCCAGCGGCTCCCTCACGCCTCCCCCATTCTTCTCCCCGTCACAGGAGCCCCCTTCTCAGACCTGCTCCTGGCCACCTGTGCTCCCCACGCGGGTGGTCCCTCCAAGGCGGACTCCTGTGGAATCGCCGTCACCCTCCTTTCTACTCTGGGGCCTTCAGAGAGACCAGCCTGATGCCAGGACAAAGGACGGAGACCCTAAAGCACAGAAACCCCAGACCTGTTGTTCTGTTCCATCTGCCCTGGCAGGGCCGGCCGGGGCAGACACCATGGGCCCCAAGCCCGGGAGTGATGCCAGGCTGGGAGGGGGCGAAAGACCCCAGCAGTCCAGCAGAGGGCTCCCCAGCTCCCCC
Source organism: Stenella coeruleoalba (assembly GCF_951394435.1). Lineage (NCBI taxonomy): Eukaryota > Metazoa > Chordata > Mammalia > Artiodactyla > Delphinidae > Stenella > Stenella coeruleoalba. Next base: position 107,906,656 of record NC_137154.1, on the reverse strand, counting down.
TCGAGGCCCCACGACCACACAGGACACCTGGCCAGGGACTGCGAAAGACGGCAAGCAGCCCCCACCCCCGGCATCAGGAACGAGCTGCTCCGAGGAGATGCAGCCCCTCCGGCCGGCTTTCTTCTGGCTCCTGCTTGCGGAGCGTAAGGCTGTCTGTGCTCCCGGCAGGCAGCCAGCCCTGTGTGCGGGGAGTCAGGCTGCCAGAGGGCTGCTCTCCCCATACCTCAACCTCGTGGAGGGAGCAGAGCGCCCTCCCCGGCTCTTGTCCCAGCGCAAGGAAGGAGGTGGGCCCTCCACCCAGCACAGGGTATAGACCACACGGCACCTCCCCAACACCCACTGGGCTCCGGGCCCCTCGCCTGGGCTCAGACTGGGGAAGCAGGAGCCCCCAACCCAGAGCCATGAGAACCACAGGCCTCAGGGGCTCGAGGGAGCAGGTGGGCCAGGAGGAGAGAGGAGGGGCCCGGGCGGTCCCAGGGCTCCTCCCTGCCCCTGGCTGGGGGACTCTGGATTAGCAGAGGGGTTTAAGGAAGGGGGCAGAGATGATCTGGACCCCGAGGGCAGGATACCTGAGCCCACACTGCTTTGGAAATCATGCGATTTACACACCGAGTGGGAAGTAAAACCTCCCTTCTCCCTAAACTGGGGGCGCGAAGAGCAAGCCGGCCTCATGTCCGGCCGCCCAGCCGCCCCAGACAAGGAACCGTGTACGGCCCTCAGCCAGGAGGAGAGGTGCCTGTCTCCCTGGCTTCCCGACGGGGCCGGCCCTCCGCCGGTCTCCACTCACACTCCTGAGCGTTGGAAGCACAATTTTCCTCCCCTGTGGAGGCAGAGGAAGGGCCTGAGCCCGCTGAACAGGTGTTTACTTTTAACCGCTAATAGCCCCTACTCCACTTAGACTCATGGGATGGGTCTGCGGGCCATGGAGAGCCCACTCCTGGGTGCATGGGTGGGTGGGCAGTGGGCCGCAGCCCAGCGACCTAACATTCACGGAGTATCGGCTGCCTGTTTTTGAAGTGGATTTAACTCCTCAGCATAGTCACGAAACCTTCGAGGGAGGGCTCATGTCCCTGAGGGCCCTGAGCCACCTGCAGGACGTCCCACACCCATGGTTGCCTGAGAACCACCTGGGAACCACCTGGGTGGCAGGGGAAGGGAGGGTGGGCGAGGGCGGGCACCGTCGAGCGAGTGAACTCATGCAGGGAACCACTCTGCCTCACTCGCCGGGACCAGCCCCAAACGCAGGGGCGGCTTGGCTGGGCTCGGGCCGCCTTGGCCCGGAACCCAGGGCTCGTTTCAGGAAACTTGGTAACGACAACATGGTCTCCTCTTTTCTTTGGCAGATGGTGTTTCTATTGTTTTCACCTAATACCCTCTCTTAGCTGCACGTGTGTTTATTTATAATTACAACCCGATGGACTGCAGCTTTCGCCTTCACTGGGAATGAGTTTGCTATGAATCAGAACTGGGTCCATGGCTAGTTTGTTTTCCAAACGCAGTGTGTTCCCTGCTCCCCCCTGTACAGGAGTGGGGTGGGGGCCGGAGGACAGAGACGGGGAAGGTGGAGCCCCCAAGCTGCACTATCGGGTCTGTTTTAATTTAACTGTATTTAATTTGTTTTGAAATTAAAAGTCAAATACGGTTTTTAACAGTCTTAATCCTCCTCAGCCCTGTCTTAGTTTTCCTCATTCATTTAACCGTCCAACCTGTACTATCAGGTGCCTTGGGGGGACACGCCTCGTTCCTGGCACAGCACAGGGCCGTGGAAGCCAGAGCTCTGCCTGCCCAGGGCTGCCTTCTCCGGAGAGGACACAGATGCTCGGGGCCACGGTGCTCCGACAACCGTCATCAGTTCCAAGGTGACGGATGAGGCAAGCGGGGCGGAGTGCAGCTGGGGAGGTGCTGGCATCCCACCTGGGCCGTCAGAAAGGCCCCCCTGGCCAGGTGGCCTCCGAGCCGACGTGCAGAGAACTGGGTCCAGGAAAGAGAAGCTCCCCCCGCGGGAGAGCGCTTAGCTAACAGGCCACTGAGGACAGCTCACTGGGGGTGGGGGGTGGGTCACACGTGGGAGCAGGGGGCACAGACACTCTGCTCCAGAACCAGGGCGAAGCTTGCAGCTAGGGAGTGAAACAGGCTGTCGGAGGGTTTGCAGCAGAGGACGGACCCAGTCTAACCGGCCTTTTAGAAGAAGCGCTCGCTTCCTGTATTGCCAACAAACAGGACACGGGCAGGTGGCCCGAGACAACGGTGAGTCGGACGAGGCGCAGCCCTGATGAGAGGGCAGCGGGCGGGCTCTGGACACGGGTCAGGAATTTGCTGATGGGCTGGACGTGAGGTGCAAGTACAGCCACGAGTTCCCAAGACAGAACAGAACTGTGTCCACTGCTCCGGGCAGACTGCAGGGGCCAACGTGACAGTAAGTTTGGGGTCATGTGCTTGTTACACTCACAGGAGAGGTGAGTGGACAGTGGTGCCTGGAGCCCCGACGGGGATGAACGTGGGAGAGAACGAGTGTGGAGACTGCTGTCAAGGCCCGTGGGCGAGGCCTCCACACCGAGTGAGGGCAGAGGCGGCCTGGGAGCAGCCTGAGATGCCCAGCACCTGGAGGCCGGGGTGACGACGAGGGCATTGCCTGCCAAGGTGCTTGGACAGGAAGCTGGGGTCACTGGGCAGGCAGGTTGGCCCAGGGACCTCACCCAGGAAGGGCCGCACGTCTGCGAGCAGGTGGGTGCGGAAAAGCAATGCCAGGGGACTCTTCATCACATAGACGGCGTCACCCTGAGTCTTCCAAACCCAAGCTCCGTGCACACTCCCCGGCGGAAGCCCCCCACGCGCTTCATGGGACGCGGCATAAGTCAGGCAGGGTGGCTCAGCGCCCAGGCTGGCCCCGTCCACAGAGCCCGCTCTCACCGCCCAGCCCCGGGCTCCCCGTTCAAGGCGGCACAGGAAGAGCTGGTGAGTTTGGACGAGATCAGGGACTAGGACCCCCAGCCATGGTCCACCAAGTTCACTTCAATAAGCTCCACTTCTCTGCCCCCAGCGGGACCCTTGGGCCCAGCCCCCTGTGACCGTCTGCCCTTGACCCAGCTCCACTCTTTGGGCCCAGGGGCTGCGCACCACTGCCCCCGTGCAGACCCCTCCTGAGCCAAGCACGGGCTCCCGGCCGTGGGGAGGAGGGCGCTGCTGGGAGGCTCTCAGCCTGCTGTTCCCCACCCGGTCCCCACTCCCGGAGGAATCCGCTCTTCCACTTGGACTATGAATGGAGATCGTCCGTTTGTGGCAGGAGGATCCAGACGTCGCTGGGGAGGCAGACTCAGCACTGTGGCCAGTGCACGTGCCTCTCCTGGCCACCCAACACGGCCCCACCCTGCCCACCACACCACAACAGCCAAGTCTGTGTCGACACGGCGACGGCCGGGCTAGCGTGTGCCCGGCACAAGCGGGGTCAGAGAAACACCATCAAGGAGGATGAGATGCAACTCTGTGGCTTTACCTCAATTCAAGGCAGCGAACCTGAGCCCTAACACGGGACTCATCCCGTGGGCGCTTGTCTGGGGTCTGGACGGACAACTGGAAGGAAGGCTGCCCCTGGCCCGCCGCCTGGCCCAGGGCGGGGGCCCCGGGACCCCAATACTCCTGCCCAGGCCCCTGCGACCGCACCTTCTGCCCACAGCCTCCTGGACCCTCCGGAGCAGCTGCCTCTCCTCCGGGGCTGGCACTGCCCCTCGTGGAATGAGAGGGAAACATGCTGTCTTGGGAGGTAAGGCCCAGCATTCCCGACCGTCAGAGGCGATCCAAGCGGGGTGGAAGGGGGCCGGGGTCCCTCCACCGCACCGACTTCCTCCCTGGATGGCGGAGAAGGCTGGCCCAGGTGCCCCCACCCTCCACAAATGGTGACGCGCCCCCCGGCTCAGAAACAGGGCCCACGGGGACACTCCGAGCAGACTGTCCAGGAGCTGTGCCCCACTCACCCCCACGGGGGACAGTCCCAGCCAGACCCCCCATCCCGCCCGCGGGAGCAGTGAAGGTGGACGGCAGCAGCCACAGAGCCGGGAAGCTCTTCGGGGAGGGGCCCTCCCTCGCCCCCAACCTGCTTCTCCGGTTGTGCAGGGGAGGGTCTGGACTGCAGCCGTGGGCAGGAGGGCCTGCTGTTGCCCTGCCAGGAGGCCTGGGGGCTGCTCAGTTCAGGTACTGGTGCCGGCCCAGGCAGGGCATTTCCGTGAACTGTATCACCGGACCACTCTCTTCTCCTCGAAGACAATGACCTGGGGACACGGCCAGTCTGTCCCGGAGCCAGATCGGGCCCGTCAGAACTTCTGTCCTCTCCTGCCCACCAAGGGCCCCCGGAGAAACACCGTGAGACAGGGAGGGCAGGGATGAGAAGGGGTCCCAGGAAAAGTGCTCCCACCTGGTTGAGGCCTTGGTCCAACCAGGCACCTGGGAGGTAGAGGGTCTCCTGGGGCCCGATGTTCCAGGAGCGTCCAAGGTTTTGGCCGTCGATGAATACAACCCCCTTCTCCCAGCCCTTTAAGCAGAGGAGGGGAGGTGTTAGTTGACCACATAAACCACCGAACCTACAGTCACACGGGAGGCAGAGGCGCACACAGGCCCTGGGCTCTCCTCTCAGCTTCCCAGGGACCAGACTCGTTCCAACAGCCGCTCGGTACCGGGAGGGGAGCGCCAGAGCCCGTTCCCTCTAGCGCTGAGTCCCGGCAGGGCACCCGGACCACCGGAGCCCGGACCTGAGAAGCCCACCAGGTGGTCCCTCTGCTCTGATCCCACCCCCACCCAGGGAGGCCACGACGGAGACCCTCCGGGCACACGTGGTAGGGGGGCTCCAGGAGGCCAAGCACCAGGCTGGGGGCCCAAGGAGCGGAGCCCAGAGCACCTGGCAGGCGGGGCTACAAACCTCCAGCTTCACAAAGGTGTCACAGGGGGAGAGGGAGACCAACAGCGGCCCCAAGAAGAAAGCAGGGAACACGGGCACGTCAGGGACAGGGTTCCACTTGTCTGCGTGGAACCTATGGGCAGGACAGAAGATGAGGGGTGGGGGGCGCCTTCTCAGGTCCTTCCCGCACTGTGAACCGGCACAGCAGTGGCAGCCGGGCGGAGGAGCAGGGGAGCGCTCGGGCTCCGGTTCTCAGGCCGTGGCGGAGGGGTGTGGGGCGGGCACCAAGCCTGGGGCAGCCTCGGGCCTCCTGGCTCTCCTGCAGGCCGTCCAGCTGCTCCCACGCTGTGCAGGGCAGGACCCACCTCTGAAAGAAGCTCTTCTTCATATCCAGGCTGTAGATTTTGAACTTTTTCAGGGGAGAATCATTCAGATAGATATTTCCGATTAAACCTGTAGGGACGAGGCAGAGACACTGAGCGAGGCCGACGGTGGGGGGACGGCTGACCCGCCGGCTGGGCACATACACAGAACGTTTCTGGAAGGTTCAACAAAGGACTCCTGCTGAAGGGCCAGCACCCCTAGGGGGCTCTTTGCACGCATAAAACCTTTCCCTGCAGCCCCAAAGCCATGAGAGCAAGTGACAGCAGCGCCTGCCAGGCCCTAGTGTGCAGGGAAGGAGGCGCCCGAGGGCAGTGTCGGCCTCCGGCCCCTGGGAGGGGGACGCTCCCTTTTGGGGGCTGAGAATTCCAACACCATGAAAGGAGTCCTCCAAGAGGTCACAGTGGCTCCAGCCTAGCTTCGAGGTTTGTTCAGTGGAGTCCCAGACGAAACAGACCTAGTAACTCAGCCAGAAATCTTCTACACAAGCCAGCATTAAAGGTGAACAGACAGCACCGCGGCCAGGATGCCCAAGGCTAAGGCACTGCACACACTTGAACAGTGACTTCCCAGCACCTCGGGGTGGGTTCCACTGGGTGTCCTGCATCCTCTCAGTCACAGAGCTGCTGAGTCGCCAGATTGGGAACCCAGACAGGCTGGGGGTGTTCAGAGGGCTGCAGACCCTCCTGAACTGCAGGTGCAGGTGTAGGGGGTGCACACGGCTCTGGACAGGAGGTCTGTGACTTGTGAACACTGAACCCTTCCAGAGGACAGGACTGCATACCCCCGGCAGGGCCTGCGACTGGGCAGGCTGCCATGCTCTCTGCCCCCAGGAGAACAGAGGAAGTGAGGGCGGCCAGCACCACGAGCTCCTAAGGGAAGAAGCTGAGACCTAGGGAGGAACTCGGGGGGCTTTCGGGGGGGGGAGCGGAGGGGAGGGGAAGCACACCGAGGCCCTTCTGGAGGGGCACATCCCCAGGACACAGGAAGTCCCTGGGGCTGGGCCACATCACTTCCCCAAGGTGACAAAAGCAAACAGCCACGAGAGCTAGGAGGCCACCAGGCTTGCTCCAGGGTAGGATTTATTGTCCGAGATCCTATTTCCTAACTTACATAAAACCACCCACATTTTGATAAATGATGAGAAAGAGGCAAGTTCAAGCAGAGGTTTAGAGAGCCCGGTGGGATATTCCCGCGGGGAGGGCCACCAAGAGCATGCTGTTCACGTACGTCCTGTACCCTCCTCCCCACCACAAAGGAGGTCACCCAGAGGTTTCCAAGGTGGATCAAAAAGAAACTCAGTGTGAAGAACCAAGAAGGCACGGGTCCTACGCCACCTCCCTCCAAGGGGCCTCCGGGACCCACCTCCTTCCAGGGGCCTCCATGACCCCACATCCGTCCAGTGGCCTCCATGACCCCACCTCCCTCCAGGGGCCTCCATGACCCCACATCCGTCCACTGGCCTCCGGGACCCACCTCCATCCAGTGGCCTCCGGGACCCACCTCCCTCCGGTGGCCTCCATGACCCCACCTCCCTCCAAGGGGCCTCCAGGACCCACCTCCCCGCGATGGGCCCCCATGGCCCCACCTATAGCATCAGCCTCCATGACCTGCAGGTGCTGCTGTGGAGAAGGGACAGCCACGCGTGTGCTGTGACCCACCTTTGCGCTGATCGTCAATATTAGTCCCGTAGTTGACTCGCCCGCGATGCTCCACCAAGATCCTCAGCATCGTGAACCCCTGCTGGGAGCAGAGGGCGCTGACGAAGCCTGATTCCCAACCACCGGCTCACAGCTGTGGAGCCCAGTCCTCCCTGAACTCTGAGGACGGGCTGGGGGTCCCTGCTCATCAGAAAGCCATGCCCACCCCCAGCTCTGCGGCTGAGCAGCCCCTCGTCCAGGCCTCCCTCCAGGCCTCCCGCCACACCTGCCCAGGAGGCGCCTGGCACCAGCCTCCCAACCCCGGGGACAAACCTGGATCGAGGGGATGACAACCTTCTCCCTCTTATAGTCCAGGAACCCTATGGAGACCGTGTTCACAAACACCGGCCAGAGGAGCAGACAAGACCCCCCCGTGTCAGCAGGGGGGAGGCGTGGGGGTCCCTGCCGAGCGCTCAGAGGTGATGGCACAGGGGCCGGGGGGAAACGAAGGCCCCAGGTTCCAGTGGGCAGCACGGCCGGCGGGGATGGGCCATCTCCGCACACGGGTGCTGCACATGAGAGCCTCAGGGGAGGGGTCTGGTGTGCGGTGGGTCACGGCGGTTCAGAGGGTCTCCCCTACCTGTCCCTGGTCCCGCACATAGGCACTGAGGATGCCAGCAGAGGTGATAGTGGTCTCGTACAGCGTGTACCCAAAAGACTGCCCGTTTCCCCCATTTATCGGGAGGTTCTCCATGTTGACCGGCTTCTCCCGAGGTGACCGGCTGCACAGACACGAGACGGGAGGCAGAGGCTCAGCACAGAAAGGCGGCCTCGCCTTCTGGGGGCGCGGGGAGCCGGCAGCCCCCACGGGGGTCAGCACGCGGGGGTGGAACGTTTTCTCTATTTGACTTCTATTACACAGTCAAGCTCCACAATCCTGAATTTGGTTTCTCGTCACAGTCTGCAAGGCTCTCCAGGTTCTCGGGGACAGCGACGGAGGGCACGTGATAAGGACAGAAGGCAGGCTACGCACGGTGGCCTCGGCGCTTTGTGACCAGTGTCATCTCTGCACCACGGCAGCCCTGAGCTGGCGCTGGGGAATGCGCCCAGCCTCCTCCCTCCTCTCTGCCTACTGCCTGCTGTGCTACCAGCTCCTCCTCTGGTTCCCTTCGTCCCTCCTGCTTCTCCCCCACGTGCGTTTGTCCTCTTTCCTCTGAGCTCTAAGGTTGGGGAGTGGAGCCCAAGGCGGTGGCGCTTCCTCTGGGCCAGCCCGTTCCGCCAGCAGCACGCACCTCCTCCAGGTAGGGCAGGGCGTCCCACAGGGACAGGTATAAAGCTGGCATCACTGGCTCATACGCCGTCTTGGGAAGAAGGTCAGGTGGGGCAGGAAGCGGGGGCCCTGCAACACAAGCAGACGGCAGAGTCGTCCCCAAAGAACCCCAACAGTCGTGCCTCCAGCGCCACCCCCCCCGGCCCCAGCTCCTGCCCCAGCCCAGCAGAACAGGCCCTTCCCAGCCCGCCGAGACCCCGCCAGGAAGACGAGGCCAGGAGGCAGGTAGGCAGGGGCTTGCTCACATCCTCAGGAACCTTGACACCCAGGAGAAAGTGAAGCGGCAAGACCCCAACTGGGATGAGAACAGTCGCTCAGACCTGCCCGTCCTCGTTCCTGCACATGCATCACCTGGGGCTGAGGCGGGGGGTGAGGGGTTGGGGGCAGAAGAAGCAAGTCTCCTGGGGTCTCAGAGCAACAGCCAGCCGGTGCCCAGCTGGGCCTGCGCCTGCGCGTGCAACTACCTGAGACAGAGCCGAAGAACTCCCGGAGCCCTGTGTACTTGGCCGTGTAATCCCCGGCCTCCGTCAGCACCGCATCATAGTCTGCAAGACACTAGCCGTGTCACAGGCCTCAGCCCCCAGGACAGCATTGTGGAGGCAAAGAGAGACAGGAGGAGCTGGTGGGGCAGCAGGGTCCTCGCCCCAGCAATTTGGGAGGCAGAACACTTGATGTGAGCTGTCAGTCAAAATACCACACGTGCTAGACACTACCGAATGCCCCCAAACTGCCCAGACCCTACATTCCAGGCAAGGGGCCAGGGTGACCTCATCCCAAGGCCCTGAGGAGGGGAGGGGCTACCCCCACCTGAGGGCCTTCCCTCCCGGCCTGGGCCCCCCTCCCCTCCCCAGCTGGCATCCAAAGGCCCAGGCACGTCAGCTGGCTTGTCGCCTACGGCCCTGGCAGCTTAAAAGTGACGGACAAAACCTTGCCTTCACATTAGAGGTGCCAGCCACTGTCCCCGAGGGATGCCCCGCGAGAGCCCAGGCACAGGCGTGGGGCGCCACGTCAGGGGTACTTGCCGTAGCTGGTGACATCGGACTTATAGTCCTGGAAGTGCACGGCTCCACCGATGAAGCCGAAGTTGGTGCCACCGTGGAACATGGACAGGTGGGCGGATGAGCCAGCGTTGATGATGGCCGACACGGTTTTCAAACCCTCTGTGGGAGGAGAAGGGTGCACAGAGCTGGCGCCTGGAACGCCGTGAGCCCGGTCCCCGCTCAGGGTCCCCCTCACAGCTCCGTCCTTAGGTCTCCCTAAACCCAACCGCAGTGCATGGCGGGAGGACGGGACCCCAGCCCCAGAGCCCGGCTTCCAGCTGCTTTCAAGTCCCAGGCGAGTCTGCACCTCACACGGGCTGCGGCTCAGGCCCACCTGGCTCAGTTAGCGAGACCTAATTAGAGACACGGTTCTGACCACCTCCTTGCCCCACCTGGACTGGAAAATGAGCCCATGACACAGACAGAAACAGCGGAGGAGGAATATGAATGGTTAATAAAACCATTATTAAAACCCCGGCATTGATCAAAGAAATGAGACCTACACAAGGACCTATCAGACAGCAAACGCTGACATCATTTAACACTTGGCGTTGATGAACCTGAGGGGAATCATTTAACACTTGGCATTGATGAACCTGAGGGGATGGGCATCTCGTGTAACAGGGGAGGGAGCATCGTCCTCTTCCTGGAGGGCAGTTTAGTTAACACAGATCAAACCCGCGTGGAGGAAGAAGGGCTACTGCCGGGAACTTATCGCAGGGAAACACGCCAGGTGAGCCAAACTGACGCGCAGGATCGCCCGCTGCACGGGGTCCGTGAACACAGACCCTGGAAGCACCCAGGTCCTCATCAATAAGCGATCGTGGGTACGACACCAGCCCAACGGGGTTCTCTGCATTCTCTAGAACAGGGCTGGAATCCACACCTCACAGTGTAGGCAGCTGGGCTTCCGCGTGTCTCACTGGAACAGGCAGGTGGAGCAGACACACCCTCACCTGCCCACACCTGCCCACACCTCTACCTGCACGTGCACCCGGGGCGGCAGACAGAGAGACAGAGGGTGCCCACACTACACACATCGAAACGTCTGCTCTGGGCTCCGGGGTTTTTATTTCTCCTTTATACACGTCCTGCATTGGCTAGACGTTTGCGATTGGCATGCATTACTCCAGAGCAATTATAGAGACACCCCAAAGCCGTGTCTGACCGCTCGTGTCCCCTGTCAAGACAAACAGCTCTGGACGCTCAGGGCTGACTGTCCACGCAGAGACTCCCGGAGCCCCACACCCTCAGCTAATTCACATGGATTAGCACCTTATTTGGAACTTATTCCTGCGTCTGAGGCCAGCACACATGCTGGACGGGGGCCCCACAAGCACCCACCTGCAGAATCCAGGATGCTGTGGGGACTGCCCCACGAGTCACACCAGCCCGTCCAACACTCCATCACCATCCTGGGCTGGACGCCCTGCACACCACAAAGTGAGAAGTTAGCCGGCACCTCCGTCCTCCCAACCCTTCCCTGGCTGCACACCTGGCCTTCGAGGCCGCTGCCAGCAGAGCACAGGGGAGCCCCCAATGCACCCGCACTGGCTCGTCCTCCACATGCGGCCGCCACGTGGCAGGGGGTGGATGGAGCTACCAAAGTGGGCACAGCAGGCCCGAGGCCTTAATGTGGTTTCGGTGCTGCGTGCGGCGCTGGCGGGGAACCCGGGGACCTGCCCAAGGTGAGCTTTCTCAAGAACGCAGCACCTGACCTGCAGTCCTGACAGCGGCTTGCTGATCAAGCCCCGTGCGTCCTCTTCAGGGCAGGAGGATGTTCTATCGGGGAAACCCCATCTCTGAGAGCCACACCATGGACACAGACCCTCAGATGCTGCGTCCGTCTGGCCGGAGGAGTCAGGGGGCTATGCAGCGGCCCCGCTCCCGGGTCTAGCTTGGTTTCAACAGAAGTATGCAAAACTGGACCAGAACATGAGAGCGTTCCAGCTACCACAGTGCGGGCTCTGCAGCCCGGCCCCCCAGCCTCGGCCAGGACGCTCGAAGGTCTAACACTGCTTCGGCACCCTGAGGCTGCACAAGACTGCCCCCAGGACGCAGCAGCCATGCCCAGGCCCAGCTCCGCTCTGCCCACGTGCACAGAAGCAGCAGGGGAGGTGCTGCCCCGACGGCGGCCCCGCAGCTTCCGCGCCACAGAGCCTTCCTCCCGCCCCGAGCTCCCCCTGTGGCTGTCGGCCTGGCGTCCGGGGCCAAGGCACACAGAGCATCACCGCCCCACCCAGGGGGCAGCAGATTCAGGGTCTGTTGAGCAGAAGGTCCCAAACACGCCATGGGAGAGGCCACGTAAGTCACGGCGATTTTCTAGCAAGGCCCGGGGCTTGGTTTTCTTAGGGCTGCCTACCTCCCGAGGGGACACTCGTACCACATTTGGGTCACTAAAGAGCGTCACTACATCACACAGGTCAGCAGCTTCCAGTGCCAGGAGGGGCCCACCTGAGGGCTGGGCTGAGCCGTCCACCAAACGGCCCAGGTCACCGTGGCTCAGGGCTGGCTCGGCACCGCCTGTGCTACGTGCCCTGACCTGCCACTGCCGGGGGACACCGTCCTGGAGTCTGTGTCCTCAACTGTAAAACGGCTACACGGAGGCCAGTCACGTGGCTACTGGGACAGTCACATGAGATGAGGCACCTGGAGCCCTCAGCACACGCTGCCTGGCCCTGGGAAGCGCCCAGAGACACCCGCATCCAGGCTCCCGTCACTGGACGCGGGCCGGGCCGGCAAGGCGCAGCCTGACACCCTGAGTGAAGCGGAGCAGGGCCACCAGTGACCATCTGCAGGGGCCTCTGATCTGAACAGGGACAAGTCCACGGCCCCTTCCTGGAGGAAAACACGTGGCTGAGCAGCGGGAGCGAGGCCGGTGGCCACGGGCGCTATGGACAGGCCAGCCAGCCTGGGGCCACCTCTCCACGGACGACTCTGCAGGCGCCCGTGGGGAGCATGGGTGTTCTGGGGGCTCTCCAAACATCATCCCTTTGACCCTCATACGGCCCTACGAGTAGGTGCCAGCACTATCCCCACTTCACAGAAGAGGGAAGAGAAGCTGAGGGTCACAGCACCGTCCTTGTCCTGGACAACATCAAGGACGACCCCCCTCAGATCCTGGGCAACTACGTACCTAACACGTCTCTTCCAAGTGGGTCACAAACTCCCCGAGGGCAGAGACCCTGTGGTCGCGGACCCACGCCCAGCAAGCACGGTACAGGGCGCGGGAAGGAGGGAGGGGGCTGGGCCTGTACCCACCTGCACGCTGTCGCCCCCAGTCTGCTGAGCAGCCCGCCGGGCCCCCCCATCCTGCTTCCTCCTGGGCACCCCCTTCCCGTCCCTCTAAGCAGCACATGGTGGCCCTCAGCCCTGGGGGCTTCACACTGCCCTGGGGGCCTCCTGCGGCCGAGCCTCTGGACGCCACCTCTGCTCTAAAAAAGGAGTAGCTGGAACGGGAGGCACCCCAGCACCCCCACCGGCATCTATTCTCGGGGTGGGGGGAGCGAACCCTCCAACATCCCTGCCGGGTACAGGCCTCAGGGCGGCATCCAGGCCCCGTACACAACACAGGGTGAAGGCGGCCTCCATGCTGCCAATGGGCTGCCTCAGCTGGACCTTCTCTCCCCTTAGGGGAGAGGAGAAATCAACAAAACAGGACTTCACTGCAAGTTCCCAGCAGCCCCATGGATGCTGAGATACATCCGACGCGCCTCTCTCCTCTGGCCTGGGCGGACCAGGCCCCCGTCTGGCAGGTGACAGCAGTCCTGGGCCCAGAGCAGCCTGACCAGTGAAGGTCAGACACAGGGCAGGGACGTGTCTCTCCCCTCGATCCCCAGGGCCCACACTGAGCCCATCTGGGGCCAGCCGAGTCCACAGAACTCTAGTAAAGAGGCCTCTGGGAGCACACCCGCCTACAGCTTCAGAAAGGGCCCCTTCTCAGGAGCTGGAAACCACCTCCAAGCACCAGCTGACACAGCGACCCCTCAGAGCAACCGTCACACCGCTTCCGTCGCCAGGGGCAGGCCACGCGGGTGCGGCATGGGCCGTGCAGGGGGAAGGGGGGCTGAGAGCTGCAAGGCTGGGCCCAGAGGCCCCCTGGCCCAGCTAAGCTCCTGACACCCAGGCTCGGCTCAGCTCACCTCCTGACTCACCTGGACACTCAGCAGAAAGGTGGTTAAAAACTGCAGCTCGTGTTGTGACTGTTAAGTTGATGGTGGCTAGCACTGCAGGTGGAAAGGCGAAGAGAGAACAGCTATCACCCAAAAGCCAGGAGGACTCAGAATTCCCCTGACCATTCTCAACTCACCTGCAAATAAATTAATCTTGACACCATCTTCCACCTCCAACCAGAGTTTAGTTCCTCTGACACTAGGAGACTTAGCCGGTTCATCTTGGAAATTCCACCACTCAGCACAGACCTCACAGAGATCCACTTGCTAAGCATCTGTGCTCGATTTATGGAATTTTTACAACTAGAGTGTGCATTTCTGTTAATTACTCCTTGCAGGAGCCCGGAGTCTGATCTTTACTTTGCACCTCCGGCCTCCGGCACTGGGTGACGATCTAAGCGAAGATTCCCCTTTCACATCTCAGATGAGAGCTGGTTTTCTGTCCCACCCCAGCAATATTTTCCATGGCTTTCCACCAGGGAGAGGTACGCCCGAGAAAGATGTGCTATGTGTTGCCCACGGCCATGGACGTGGCCGACCCTGGAGCAGAAGTTGGCTCTGAGGCTCCTCGCCTGCTTCCTGTGCCTGGACGGGGGGTCTCGCATGCCTGGGCCTGAGCTCTGCTGCACCTGGGAAGGCGGGATGGTCACTGGACCAGCCTGCCGCCCAGCCACCCTGACGCCCTCCTGTCAGACCCGAGCCCCGATCACCAGTGATTAGAGACAAACAAACGGCAGCGGGGGCTCCGGGAGGCCAAACAACTTGCCTCAAGGTCACAGCGCCGGGGAGCAGGCCCACCCGATGTGGGTACCCCACATCCAGACCCTCCTCACCTAAAGTGGAGACCCCTGAAGACAAGGGGCTGGTCTGAACCAACCCGGCAGAAGAAACCTCGGAGCCCAGCGCACCTGCTCCCATCCCTCCCCCCGCCACCCCGACGAACACAGGTGAAGGAGGTGGCGGCCACAGAGAGAACGAACGGGGCGGGAGACACAGCAGAGGCCACGATTCACCTTGGGAGCTTGAAAAGGGTCTGGGGGCCTGTAACCAGCCTGTGGGAGCAGAGGTCACCCACCCACCCCAGCCCAAGGCCTCCCGCGGACCCTGCCTCCTGCCCCCCTCCAGCCTCCCCACCGCCCCGTGGCCAGCCCCCCAGGAAAGCCAAGCACAGCAGCCCCGGGCACCAGGGCCTACGGGACGAGGACAGCTCAGGAGGCGGTTCCTGCCCCTTCCTGCCCCCAGATACCGGCCATGACGGCCCAAAGGGCTCCCCTCCGGAGTCAATCCCACGAAAGACAGCCCTCCCAGCCCCACTCCTGGCTCCCCACAGCGGGGACCACTGGTCACAGCTGCTGGCAAGTACGCTGTGAGTAAAGAAATGTCTCCACGAAGAACGTGATGCAGGAAACAGAAGGACTGGGGGAAGAAAGTTGAGGCGGTCACCCAGAAAGTAGAAGGAAACAAGCAAAGCAGAGAGGAGACAGGACAGCACAGCAGGGAGAGGCCACCACAAGCATCACACTGTCCAGGTCAGATCCGCGAAGGGGCGAGTCCCTCAGAGACACCCTGAACCCGAATCCCACAACAGGACGTGCTCGCCCTCTGGCAGCGACAGCGGATCGCAGAAAACGACAGGACGACAGCTTCAACGTCCCAGGACGTGGGACTCCAGGGGACCCGGGCTGCCATCAGGCTGGGGACAGTGGGGCGCCGGTGCCATTGGACTGGATCAGAATCCGACACACAGAGGCGCCTAAAAACACCATGATGGGGGTTTGGAAGCTGTTGATAAAGTGTTTGTTTAAGAGAGAGACAAGGAGAAGGAGGGACAGAAAAGAACTTAAAAGGAAAGTTAAACCAATGAGATAACTACACTGGAAGCGAGTCGACCACACTTCCAGAACAACGGTCGCAGCGCCCGGCGCAACGCAGGCCCCAAGCATCGCATCCATGAGGGCTGGGGAGGGCGGGGGGCGTGAGGGGGGGGCCTGCCCCAGGAAAGCCGTGGGGCGAGGGTGGCAGGAGAGACCTGAGCCCTCAACCGGAACAAGTGTTTTACGTCCCTAAGTACAGAGCTCTCTGGGCGTCATGGTATTTACAGTCATGGAGGAAGAGCCAGGAGGGAACGCTACAGCTCAGAATGGTCACTCCTGGGCAGGCGAGGCTTCTTCATAAGCATCTCTAAGGTTTTAATTCCACACCTTGTGAAAGCCTTCCTGTAATCACATTTTTAACTAATTGAACAAAGTCAATCCAGGTGGCAGGCGTGGGGCAGGGGCCGGGGTCGAGGTGAGAGGCAGGGCCTGCGGTGGACGGGGCGTGGGGACCAGAAGCCCAGGAGGCCCCCTCTGCGGACGCCGCGACTGAAACGTGCTCCCGCCTCCAGAGGGTCCCGCCCGCAGGACTCAAGCCCCACAGCCCCTCCCAGGCCCTGACCCGACCCTGACAGGCGGACCGCGGGGAGCCTTGGAAGCCGCCACGGGGACACAGCGCCACCGCGTGGACATGACGGGAAACTTTTCGGGAGAACAGGACACAGCGAGCTGCCCGAGCTGCCCGAGGTCAAGGTCGGAGAAATGGTGCCCCAGACCGCCAGTGAGAAGAAAAGGGACCAAAGGCCCCATCAGACGGGTCAGAGGTGATGAGCACGACAACTTAAATGTGTCAGGTGGAGGTCACTGTGACCTTGCAAAGGGTGGTGTCGGCGGAGAGATGATCACAGGACCTAAGACAGCAGGAAAGGGGCCGGGGAGCCAGTGAGCGTGGACGCGGGGAGAGTGGTTACAAGAGGCGACAGAGAGACAGCTCTGCGGGGAACGGGTCGGGGGGCTTCTCAGGAGGAAACAGCTACACAGGCGTGTGCGGGCGGGAAGGACCCAGGGCAGGGAAATCGGGTGACGTGGGCAGGGCAGGAGGAGAAAGGGCTTCGCTCCAGGTGGGGGCGTCTGACCTGGAAGCGGTGCCAGGTGGGGGCGTCCACAACAACAGGGAGAGAGGCGGAGCAGGGGCACGGGGACACAGGACGAGAGCCACGCGCTCACCCCCGGACACCGCCGCCCAGATGACCGGCCGGCGCTGTGGGCTGCGCAGCCCCGGGCAGGACTTGAGCGAGCTGTCCCCACGGGACACCCAGCACTTGGTCTGCCCGGCCCTCTTTGTAGGACCGTGTCCGATGCCCACTCCGCTGCCCCGTGTCCTGCAGGGCCCTGAGCGTCCCTGGTGCTCAGCGACTCGGCTACGCAAGCCCACCTCTCGCAGCCCCTCCAGCCCCGAGGCCCTGAGCTTTGGGGCCCAGCCCCACGCACACAGGATAACAGGCATCAGAGACTCCTTTGTGGCTAAGGCCATCCAGGGAGCACAGCCAGGCCAGGCCGCCATCCCGTCCCCTGTCCCCATCCCTGCACACAGCCTCCAGGCAGGTACCTCCGTCCACAATCCCCCTGCTCAGGCCGTCCTTGTTGTCTGAGGTCAAGAGCAGCTCCACGATTCCCCGGTCCTCCAGGGCCTGTGGGGGAGTGAGATGAGCCAGCCTGTTGCTCCTCAAACCTCCTGCCACATCACACGCTGAGCTCCCACCGCGCGCAGGCTGCCCGAGGGGCGCTGGGCAGCTGGCTGCTGGTCCCGGATGGATGGCCTGTCAGAGCAACTCGGCAAGGCCGCCAGGCAGAAGACTGAAGGGCTCCGCGTGGAGGGGCCGGGACCCCAGGGCAGCCCACCCCTCCCTGTGTTGGGCCTCGCTGCAGCCACGTGCCCGGGGAGATGGGAGAGGCGCCTTGGAGGGTGCAAATCACGGGAGGAAACCGCAGCAGGAATGCGCGTGGTGCTGGGGCCGACCGGCGTCCTTCTCCGGGAGCGGCAGCCGCGGCTCAGGAACAATCACCATCATGTGGGCGTCCCCGCAAGCGCCTTGCACAGGCCGTCCTGGTCAGCCTCACACCCGACATTTCACTGCAGGATGAGGAGGCTCAGAGACAAGGGCTGCAGCGTCCAGAGCTGGCGGGCAGGTGCGCACCTCAGCCGGTCCATCCCCGTCGGGCTCCGCATGGGGCCTGAGGCCTGCGGACCTGAAACCCCAGCAAGGGCACCTTCCCGACACTTCTTCCTCGGGTATTATGACAAGACTGCTTATTTCAACCAAACTCCTTTGGAAAGAGGTGAGGCAGTGAGCAGTGACTAAGGCTCCCATCTGCCCGGAGGCCGTGAGGACGCAGCAGAGAGGCCTTCATTCTCAGGACTTCAGTCGGGGGAGGCCAGTGCAGGATCGAAGCAGCCAGCCCGTCACCGATGCTCAGCAGACCCTGCTCAGGCCCCCCTGTGCACGGCATTGGGGGGTGGGGGGAACACAATTTGACAATGTCCATCTCCTAGGGGCACAGACTGACCGCCTGCACTGCGAGGGACAGTCGCTGCCCCCGAGCACCTGCCACCCGCCAGGCAGAGCTGGGCTGTGCCGACCACCTCACTGCTTCCCCACAGGGCCAAGACAAGGACGCTCCCGCCTCTGCTGTGCGCGTGGAGACCCTAAGGCTCAGAGGGCAAAGTGCCCTGCCCGTGGCCGTCCTGCGCAGACAGCGCCACATCTGCAGGGCCCCGAAGGAGCTGTGCACGACTCGGGCTTCAGTGATGATGGCGGCAGCTCCTGAGCCGCGGCCGCCGCTCCCGGGGAAGGACGCCGGTCGGCCCCAGCACCACGCGCAGAATGCGCGAAACGCGAAAGGCGCTGCGGTTTCCTCCTGTGATCCGCACCCTCCAAGGCGCCTCTCTCAACTCCCCGGGCGCATGGCTGCAGCGAGGACCAACGCAGGGAGGGGTGGGCTGCCCTGGGGTCCCGGCCCCTCCACCTGGAGCCCTGCAGTCTTCTGCTCAGTGGCTCTGACAGGCCGTCCATCTGCGACCACAGAGGCGTCCCTTTGTCCGCCTGTCTCACATGCACCCCTTCCCAGACATCAGAGTCACGACTGCGCAGGGGAGGTCTCTGCGGGGCTGCCCCCGTCCCCAGCAGGGCAGCTTCCTTCTCTGCAGCCCAGAGATTCAGTGAGCACCCGCTGGGGAAGCCCAGCCCAGGAGAGTCTCGGGGTCTGTGCTGGGGCAGTAGATGCCCTCCTGGCCTGAGCCCTGGCCGGGCTCCTTCCAGCCAACCCCAAGGAAGAGGCCAGGGTGTGACTGGGCCTGACCGTCAGGACTGATCTCTCCCCATCCAGCTTCAGGAACACCACCCTCCCCAGAGACAGCCTTGCCCCTACACCGGGGGCTTCTGCGGGGGCGTGGGGGGCAGGGGAGAGTGGGTAAGAACCTACAAGCCATCTGCAGGGACTAAAGGAATTCCAGATGGACACAACTCTGCCTGTGACAGCAGAAGGGATGCCACCCAGGACACCAGGGGCCGGAGCAGCTCTAATTAAATTAGTGGAGTCACTGAGGCCACTTAAAGCTTCCTCGCCTCACACGGGTGCCGACCCTTCCAAGTACAAAACACCGGTGTTGCTGATAACATCATGGTCCTGTTTACTGACTGCTCACCGGATGCTGGAACGGCACTGCGTCTGCAACCTCACTACACGCACAATGCGGAGAGGCAAATCCTCTCGTTAGCCCAGCTGCACAGAAGAGGAAGTGGGGGTTTAGAAAAATGAATGCAATTTATTCCAGGTCTCATTCACCAAGTGACAGGAACCACCTCTGAGCAGAAGCCTGTTCTTCTAAGTGTTGCCCTGGGCCTGCCCCTCCCTGCTCTGACACACAGTCAGGGGCTCCCAGCCACCCACACGCTGGAATCAGATGTCTGAGCTCCACCCCCAAGACCCTTAGTTAATGGGATGGCATATGGCCTGGGCACAGTGAGTTTAAACGATTCCCCAGATGAAGCCAACGTGCAGCCGACAGTGGGGCCGCTGCTTTGGGTGCTGGAGTGAGAAGGGCAACCCACCCCTCCAGGAAGGCCTCCAGCCATCGCCCTCAATCAAGGTAGTTCCATTACTCTCAGCCCCGTATGTACTGCGATCCCCATTAAACTCAGCCAACAGAGGGCAAATAAGTGAGGACCCTGTTGGAATAAAGGTCTGGAGAAAAGATTCACCAATTAATAAATGGTGCTGGGTGACATCAGACCCTCACATTGCACCAGAGCCCAGAACACCCCACGAAGAGGTGACCCAAGTTGACTCTTACCTTCTTGACGTAAGGCATGTAGGCAGGGTCTTTGTTGTAGGAACCATACTCATTCTCCACCTGCACAGCAATGATGGGTCCTCCGTGCTTGTACTGGGAAAAGAGAGAACAATCAGAAGCTGAGTGTGCAGTGGGAACCGTACTAGCTAATGTCACCACACTTACTGCCAATTATAGCAAAACAACCCATTAGAAAGCGCAAGTCTCAAAAGGTTTGGTATATAATTGAGTGGTGTCAGTAAGACAGGGAGTAGGAAGTGCCAGGCCCTCGTTCCCCTATGGAAACATCAAACAAACAACTGCACACTGACTGAAATAACTTTACAGGAGCTCTGGAAACAAGTGAAATGTTTAAGCAAATGAGTGAATACCCAATCAAGAAAAAGACATGTTCAAAATGGTAGGAGATTCCATGGTTTCGATCACCTTTGTCCCACCCCCTCCCTGGCGTAGCATGGGGCAGTCAAAAGGACGCATCCCTATTTCCAGTTCCCTCCCTGAGGACAGAAGGAGCAAGATGGAACTTGTTTGCAATGTCCTGGGCTGTCTGTAGGCTCCCCAGGGGACTAGTTTCTGTCTCATCTGACTTGGAGATCAGACAGAAAATGTTGGCATAGTTTGGACCTCAGGCTGGAAGCTGCAGAAGGCAGTGATGGGTCACAGCATGTAAACATTTCAGGGGGACTACAAACCCATGGATGCCTGGGGGCAAAGGATTACGAAGGAAGGGAGGAAGGAAGGGAGGGAGGGAGGGAGGGAGGGAGGGAGGGAGGAAGGAAGGAAGGAAGGAAGGAAGGAAGGAAAGAAGGAAGAAAAGCACACACACAGGCCAGACAGGACATATGCCAAGAAAATATCTGAGAAGATCTTAAGCCTGCACTCCAGGCTGATCTCAAGGCTCAGGAGCCCACTAAATAGTAAAGGTGTCCCCAGAAGACAGCAAACACAGGGAGAGAGGACTGTTTTTATAAGTGCCCAATTTTCACCCAAAAAACACAAGGCATACAAAGGAACAGGAAAACGTAGCTCATTCAAAGGAACAAAATAAATGTCTAGAAACAGTCTCTAAAGAAGCTAGAAATAGTCTCTAAAGAAACACATGCGCTTAACTTACTACACAAAGACTTTAAAACAGCTGTCATAAATATGCTCAAAGAGCCAAAGAAAAACATGGACAGAAATCAGGAAAAGGACTTATGGACAAAGTCAGAATATCAATAAAGAGACAGAAATGATTTTTAAAAAGAACTATACAGAAATTCTGGAGCTGAAAAGTACATTATCTAAATAGAAAAATTCACCATAGGAGTTCAACAGCAGATTCGAACAGGCAGAAGAAAGAGTGTGCAAACCTGACGACAGGTCATTTTGAATTACTGAGTCTGACAGGCAAAAAGAAAAAAGAATGAAGAAAAGTGAACAGAGCCTGAGAGACTTATGCAAATCAGTAAACAGACAAATATACTCATTACGGGAACCCCAAAAGGAGAAGAAAGGGGCAGAGAGATTATTTGAAGACATAATGGAGGAGACATGGATATACAAATCCAAGAAGCTTCAGTGAACTCCAAGTAGCATTAAACCAGAGACCCACACCAGTACACATTATCAAACTGTCAGAAGACAAAGAGAGAGTCTTAAAAGGAGCAAGAGAAAAGCAACGAGACATGTACAAAGGAGCCCCAACCTTGCAGGACATTTGGTCCTGTCCAAAACGTCCATAAGACATTCATTCCATAAGATATTTAGTTCATGCCAAAAGGTCCTTGAAATCTGGTTCTATCCAAAATGTCCATGAGCATATTTGGTCCGTGCCAAATGGTTTTGGACAGAACCAAACATCAAAGCCCTGTTAGTGTGGACCAAATGTCTTATGAACATTTTGGACAGGACCAAATACCTGCTAACTATCCCTAATAAGACTATCAGTAGATATCTCATCAGAAATCTTGTAGGACAGAGGCAGTGGGATACTATATTCAAAGTGCTGAAGGAAAACTCCTATCAAGTGAGAATTCTATATCCAGCAAAACTGTCCTTCAAAAGTAAAAGAGAAACTAAGACATTCTCAGTCAAATAAAAGCTGAAGGAATTCATTACACCACTAGACTTGCCTTACAAGAAATACTACACAGAGTTCCTCAAGTTGAAATGAAAGGATGCTAGATGACAACTCAAAACCAAATGAAAATATAAAGTTCTCTGGTAAAGGTAAATATGTGAAAAAATGTAAAATCCACTATTATTATAATTTTAGCTTATAACTCCACTTCTTATTTTTTACAGGATTTAAAACAAGTGCATAAAAATATTATGAATCTATATTAATTGGTACATGATATATAAAAATATAATTTGTGACAGCAATAATATAAAGGGGGCAGAGCTTTTAAAGCGTAGAGTTTTTGTATGTGATTGAAGGTAAGTTGGTATAAATATAAAATAGAATGTCTTAACTTCAGGACAGTGTATATAATCCCCATGGTAACCACAACCAAAATATCTGTAGACGATACACAAAAGGGAAAAAAAAGGGAATAAAAACTTGTCATTAAAAAATCAACTAAATACAAAGGAAGGAAGTAATGGAGGAGATGAGGGAGAAAAAAAGCTATAAGGCATACAGAACACAAACAACAAAAGTAAGTGCTTCCCTATTAGTAACTACTTTAAATGTAAATGGATTAAACTCCCCAACCAAAAACAGATTTACAGAATGGATTAAAAAAAAACCTGTTAGTTCTAATAAACAAATTCAGCAAACCTGCAGGATACAAAATCAATGCACAAAAAAAATCAGTTGCTTCTATACACTACCAACGAATGCTACTTACGATAGCATCAGACAGATTTAAATATTTATGAATAAATGTAATCAAAGAGGCAAAATACTTAGACACTGAAAACTACAAAATGTTGCCAAAAGAAATTAAAGAAGATGCCAATAAATGGAAAGACATCCTGTGTCCATAGACTGAAAGACTTAATATTGTTAAGATGTCAGTACTACCCAAAGTGATCTACAAATTCAATGTAATCCCTGTCAAAACTGCAATGTTTTTGAAGAAACAGAAAAAGCCATCCTAAAATCCACATGGAATCTCAAGAGACTCTGAATACCCAAAGCAATGTTGAAAAAAAAAAAGAACAAAGTTAGAGGTCTCACACTTGCTGATTTCAAAACTTACTACACAGCTATGGTAATCAAAACAGTGTGTTACTGGCCTCAAGACAAACATACAGGACTTCCCTTGTGGTGCAGTGGTTAAGAATCCGCCTGCCAGTGCAGGGGACACAGGTTCAAGCCCTGGTCCAGGAAGATCCCACATGCCACAGAACAACTAAGCCCGTGCGCCACAACTACTGAGCCTGCGCTCTGGAGCCCGTGAGCCACAACTACTGAGCCCAAGTGCCACAACTACTGAAGCCCGTGCACCTAGAGCCCATGCTCCGCAACAAGAGAAGCCACCGCAATGAGAAGCCCGTGCACCACAACAAAGAGTAGCCCCCGCTCACCGCAACTAGAGAAAGCCCGTGAGTAGCAACGAAGACCCAACGTAGCCAAAAATATAAATAAATAAATAAATTTATTAATTTAAAAAAAGACAAACATACAGACCAATGGAATAGAATAGAGGGCCCAGAAATAAACTCTCACACGTATGGCCAAAAGATTTTCTACAAGGATGACAAGACCATTCAATGGGGAAAGGACAGTCATCTTTTCAACAGTGGTGAGAAAACTGGATATCCACGTGCAAAAAACGAACCTGGGCCCTTACTTTACACCATCTACAAAACTTAATTCAAAGGACATCACAAACCTAAATGTAAGAGCTAACACCTTGAAACTCTTAGAAGAAAACACAGGGGAGAAGTTTCATGACACTGGATTTGGCAATGATTTCTGGGAGGTGGAACCAAAAGCACAGGCAACAAAAGGAAAAACAAGATACGTGTGACTTAACATTAAAAAGTTCTGTGCATGGAAGGACACAATCGACAAGGGTGAAAGGCAGCCCTCGGAATGGAAGAAAATATTTGCAAATCATGCATCTGACAAGATACTGACAGATACTGAAGATGTAAAGAAGTCCTACAACAACAAAAACAAACAACCCAATAAAAAATGGGCAAAGAATCTGAATAGATAATTCTCCAAAGAAGATATATAAATGGCCAGTAAGCACATGAAAAAATACTCCACATCACTAATTATTAGGAAATTCAAATCAAAACCACAACGAGATACCACCTGACACCCATTAGGATGGCTTTTATAAAGTAAGCAGAAAACAACAACTGTTGGCCAGGATGTCAAGAAACTGGAATTTTGTGCATTGCCCCTGAGGATGTAAAATGGTGCACTGTGGAAAACTTATAGCTGTTCCTCAGAAACTTAAACACAGAATCACTGTGTAATCCAGCAATACCACTTCTGGGTATATATCCAAAGGAAGTGAAAACGGACTGAAACAGATATCCATAACAGTCCACTTAGAGCAGCTTTTTTCACAATGAGCAAAAACACCTAAGCGTCCACTGATTAATGAACGGATAAAGCAAAACAGTATATACGTGCAATGGAATCTCACTCAGCCTTAAAAAGGAAAGAAATTCTGACCTATGCCACAACATGGATAAACCTTGAAGACACTGCGCTCAGTGAAATAAGCCCGTCACCCAAGGACAAGGACTGTACGATTCTACTTAGATGAGGTCCCTAGAGGGGTCAAGTTCACAGAGACAGAAAGTAGAATGGTGGGTGCCGGGGCTACGGAGAAGGGAGAATGGGAGTTCGTGTTTAACACATTCTTGACAGGAGACATATTATGGCCACAGGCGTTAGTTTCTGCAAAAATCCCCCAGTCAATAATGTGTTAATGGGGACAGTTTCAGTTCTGGAGATGACGGTGGTGACAGCTGCACAACAATGTGAATGCACTGAATGCCACTGAACTGGACACTTAGAAATGCTTAAAATGGTAAATTTTATGTTACGTATATTTAACCGTAATAAAAAAATAAAATAATTATGTTATACCCAGAAAAAAAATTTTTTTAATGGATTGGGGATGCCCTTTCCATGCTTAAGAATGCTTCTGGACCACATTCCTGACAAAGCCTCCATGCCTACGCCCACCCCCCAACCTACTACAGCTCACTGAATCACCCCGGTAATCCCATTTCCTTGTAAAAGTCTAGGCTAAAGTCCTAGCTTCTTGCTTCTTTCATGATTGGGGCTGCCAGATTTAGTCAATAAAAATACAAGACACCCAGTTACACTACTTGAATTTACAATGAAAGTTTTAAATAAGCAATGAATTTTTTAATGTCAGTATGTCCCAGGCAATATTTAGGATATACATTAATTAAAAAAAATTATTCCTTGCTTATCTGAAGTTCACATTTAACTGGGTATCCTGTGTTTTATTTGCCTACACTACAAATGACCAACAGTTCCTTTGAGCTATGTGTGCTGTGAATATCCCAAACCACTGACTCAAAAACAATTTTTAGGGCTTCCCTGGTGGCGCAGTGTTTGAGAGTCCACCTGCCGATGCAGGGGACGTGGGGTCGTGCCCCAGTCCGGGAAGATCCCACATGCCGCGGAGCGGCTGGGCCCGTGAGCCATGGCCGCTGAGCCTGCGCGTCCGGAGCCTGTGCTCCACAACGGGAGAGGCCACGACAGTGAGAGGCCCGCGTACCGCAAAAAAATAAAAAACAACTTTTTATTGATGAACTAATATTTTACTGATGTACAAATTTCTCAGTGTCACACTTACAGAAGCAATCGTGTTAATTATTCCCATTTCTGCTTTTTCATTGCTTCCAATTATTAGATGCCAAGTTAAGATACCTTCTCCCCAAAATGCATTTTAAGACATATGTTTTGAATAATAATCATGTACCATGCAGCACCTTTTTGGTAGCAGAAGGATGCACTTTGGAAAGTCATCAGTGGTAACTATAATGACAAGAAGTCCTGCCATCTCACAGGCGAGGGCCTATCCACACAAGCTCCCCTCTAGCAGAGCTGGACCACTGTGCTGCTGGGACGCAGATGGGTGGGTGTTCCAGTTACCAAGGCGTCAAGTGCTGCAGCCCTGGCACGGCGCCAGCAACATCTGCATCCCACCTAAGGCAACACTGCACTAGACAGACCTCTGCAAAGACCACCATTCAAGGCCCTCCAAATGCACGTCCCAGGCAGTGGGGGGAAGGTGTCCCGTGTGCAAAGGGCTGCGAGCCCTGGTCTGAGAGCTTCACCTGGACTCTTTATCACCAGTGGGAGGATGGAGAGGGCAGAGAAGGGTCTGCTCGCTTTTACCTGGAGTGGCACCACCCTGACCATCAGGTGGTCAAAATAAAGGTCCACTGCTTCGGTGAAGCCCTTGTAAGTTGTTCTCAGCCTCATGTCGGGGTCTTGGAGTAACCAGCTTGAATGAAAAGGGGAGGGGTGATTAGTTTTACTGTCTGGGGGTTTGCTCTGGGCAGGGTGATGGGTGAAAGGAACCAGCTTCAGAGAGCCCAGGAATGAGTGTGGAGACCAGTCTCCCCCCACGTCCACTCAGCCAGGACTCGGGGCAGACACGGGCATGGATCTGGGCCTGCTTCCCACCCGAGGACACCAGCACCGGTGGCCATTCTAGTTCTGATTCATGGCTATAGGTCTGGCTGCCAGAGGAAGAAAAGCTTCTCATTGAACCCAAGGCCCATTTTTCAAGCGTTTACACTACAATCTCATCACAAAGAGGTGAAGACAAAGGGATCAGGAATCACTGGGACTGGAGGACGCATGTGCCACCTTCCAGTGTCACCCAGAAAAAGAAGCCTGAACCGGCAGCTGAGAAGCTAGCCCTGGTCTCCCCGCTCTGGTCCAGCTGCCCCCAACCTGTCTGTAGCGATCACACTCGCCAGGTAACACAGAGCGTGACCAAGGTATTCTCCCTTCTCATTCCAAATTCTGAGAAACATTTGTATTTTCTTACAAACGGCCTGATGCTTCTCTCGTCCTCATCTGCAAGAAGTGAACAGGCTCAGAAAACTACCAATTTGTGTCAGGTAACTGTGGACAAGAGCGCAGTCTCCTCTGGTCTGACACCTCACGTCCATCGCACGCGGACAGCTCGGGTTTCTCGTCCCCACTGGGATTCTGCCTGTTTCCAGCGCGCCCAGCTCGGCCTCCCGGGGGTGCCCACCCACGAGTCCCTCCCCAACGCAACCGGACCTGAGTGGACAGGTGGGCGCAGGGAGGTCTGAGCTGCTTCTCAGCTCAGACTTAATCCGTCCTCGTCCCGGGCCCGAGCCCAGGTACATCGCTGACACACGGGTTTCTAATCCGCAGGGGTGGCGAGGCCATTGTGGCTGTGTGAGCCTTGTCTGGGGCCCCTCGCCGAGCAGGATGGCCCAGCAACAGAGAAGGGATCCTGGGTGGTGAGACAGTGGAGGGGGCCGGCCTGAGCCCAGGTCGCCCTGGAGAAGAGAGCGAGGCGGGCGGAGGAGGCAAAGCACCATCTTTCCCTCCGGGGCGGCGGGGCCGGAGGCTGGGAGGACAGGACCCCGTGCCTGTCAACAGAAAACCTTTGTGCTGGACACCAGTGGTAGTAACGACCAGTACGAGGGCCGGCCGTGGTGCCAGTTGATCCCACCTGACTCCTGACCTGACCACAGACCCGCTACTGACCCCCTGGAGACCACACCCCAAGGTAATTCATCAGGGCCCAAGATCTGAAGATGAAAGCTACAACTAAAACAACTTGCTTCTCTTCTACTTTGTCAAAATGCTTGCACTTTTAAAAAATGCTTGGTAACATCCCTAAGAAACAGAAGGACGGGTTTGACTCTTCCCATTTTTCAGAAAGTGAGGCCCATCCACAGCAGACGTGACCTGACAGGGCCAGCCCCGCAGCAGAGGCCTGAGGAGTGAGGAGGGCCAGCCCCGCGCCCGCGCAGAGAAGCCATGTGGAATTTGAGGAGGACAGCAACTTTGACATTGCTGACAATGACGCCCTTTGGCTGCCACTCATTCTGAAAAGGAACTTCAGCACAGAATGAAAAGTATAGGTTAACAGCCAAATTAAACCTACGTTGGTGCTTAGCATTTTGCACAAGCGCACAGGACCACTCCGGCCACAGCTGAGGCCCCCGGCCCCGCTCCCTCCTGGAAAGAAACACAAGCAGCTGACTCTTCCCCTCCCCCACATACTCCTGGCTGCACGACCAAGACCCACATCTCATCGGTGAACCAGGGATTCGGGGACTGGAGGGAGCAGCACAGGCCCCTCAGCGCGTCACCACCCACCGCGTTCCCTGAGACAACGCGTGCGCGGGGAAACACAGGACAGGCGCTGTTATCGTTAGACTGGACTACAGCGTCAGCGATGCTCCACTCCGGACACAGCTGAGGCCCCCGGCCCCGCTCACCTGGGCAGGCCCCCGAGGTCCATCTCACTGCAGATGGAGGGGCCCGGATGCAGGATTACCCATAGCCCCACCTCCGCGGCCAACAGGACGAAGGCCCTGGGGGTCAGTGTCACCAGCTCTCAGGCCTCGGAGCCGAGGGGGGACGGCCCAGCACCACCACAGGGCAGAGCTGCCGCCCCCTCCCCTCCCCCAGGGGGCTGGGGGCGCTGAGAGCAGGATGCGACCCCCCAGCAGAGCAGGGGATGCCCAGCCGGATCACAGCCGTGGCCCCCAGCCTAGGACATCCGCACAGCACCTCTGGGGGCACGAGGACAACGGGCCTCAGACGGGGCACAGGGGTCCCGATGGGGAGCCTGACCCTGCCGGCCCCCCACCCCGGCGGTGGCAGGACCACCCTGCAGAGCAGGGCCCACCTGGGGGATGGGGCCCCTCTGGGCTGCAGCGAACAGATCTGGGCTCAGGGCAGGCAGGCCCGGGCCCCCGGGAGTAAGGGGGTCATGGCTGGAGAGCGTTCGGGTCCTGAGAACAGGCTGCAGACCCCAGGCTCCCTCTGTTCTCACGGCAGAGCCCAGGTGCCCCTGGGGATCCCAGTCACCCCAGGAGCCCCCACACCCCCCTGCCCCGGGCCGGGTCGCACAGCAGGAGCACCTACTCCAGGTCCAGGTTCCCAGAGAAGTCGAATTTGCCTCTTTCCGGCTCATGGAGGTTCCACGAAACATAGCTATGGTAGAAATGATAATTACAGGCATGAGTTCTCCACTTATCCCACTTTGCCTCCCAAATGAGCACCTTCGTCCCTAAAACCCCTCACGATGGTTGAAGATGTATTTCTTTTTTTTTTGCTGTACACGGGCCTCTCACTGTTGTGGCCTCTCCCATTGCGGAGCACAGGCTCCGGACGCGCAGGCTCAGCGGCCATGGCTCACGGGCCCAGCTGCTCTGCGGCATGTGGGATCTTCCCGGACCAGGGCACGAACCCATGTCCCCTGAATCAGCAGGCGGACTCTCAACCACTGTGCCACCAGGGAAGCCCGAAGATGTATTTCTTAAGTACATTGTCTTAGTGTTGTCAGGGCTTGAACCGAGAACAAACTGAAGAGACCTGGGACCTCGGAGAAGCCAGGGCAAGTCCTCTCCCTGGAAGGAGGGAGAGAAGGCCCAGGAGATCTGGTGACTCCCTCTTCCCCCATCCCTCCCCATCATCCTCTCTCTTCATCAAAGAGAAAGAAGTAACTTTATAGGAAAATCAGTTAAATGTGGGACAAGCTGGGACCTGGGCCCTTTGTTGCAGGATCTGCACCTGGACAAATGTCTCCTCCAACAACAGATACAAAGAAACTCTGAGGGACTAAAAATAACTGCAGGCCTGCTCAGGGGGCAAATTATCAACCACAAGATACAAAAAGGCCACAAACCCAACTGCCATTTCTGGGGTGTTGGGGGCAAGAGCAGGGTCCTGTGCACCATCCCTGCACGCACAGCACCAAGGGGGCGGGCAGACCACCTAAGCCCTGCCTCCGGCCGGACCCCTGGACCTGCCTCCACCCTCACCCCATTTAAGGGAGCAGCCTGCCCCCCTCGGGAAGCAACAAGGGCACCTGTTACTTGTTCTCGCTACCTGGGCTGCAGAGTGAGTCCCAGTCAAGCTTTGCCTGAATTCCTCATCTGGCCTCCTGTCAAATTCTATTGGTTAAAGAGTCCAAGAACCCTGGTCGGTAACAAAAGTAGGGTAAGAAGAAACCCTAATCCTCAGTCTTATTTTTAATGAAAACTCCAGAATTCCAAACCTTGGAACAGGACAGACGTTCTTACTCTGAAGAAAGGATAAGGAAATGAAGTAAGTTCGTTGAAGGGCCTGATGTAGAGTGTGCTGACAGTAATTCCAGCTGCCCCTCTCCTGGACCCCACCCCACCCCCAGCTTCTGGGGGAGCCCCTCTGACTGCAAAGGGTGCCCAGGTGAAGGAGGGGCTCGCTGGCTCCCAATTCACACTCCAGAGATTATGTAGGTTATCCTGCTCTCGTGAGGCGAAATGCTCCCCCTGCAATATTCCTACAAGCTTCAGGAGCCCTATAACAAGAGCACGTACCCGCAGGACCAGGACTTACACATGCAAATAAATGGACCCCATTAGGCAATCTTCCTGGAAAATCACATACTTTGTTCAACTGTGCTGTCACAGGTGAGAACACCCCCGTACTTAGGGCTGTCTTCAAAGCAGTTCATACGTCACCAAGAAAATCCATGTCCTTGACTTGTAATCACACATTTTTGCCTGAAATTTTAATAAAACCCAGCCTGATCACCCACTTTATTTCATAGACTTCGATCCAAATATCCGTTGGAAATTCTGAAAAATAAATCCACAAAATGATCCAAGATTTCTCCCCACTGAGCACGCTTTTAACTGATTCACATGTCAGCGCTGCACTGAGTGACCACCACGTGCTGACCCTGTGCTTGTTCTAGGGTGGACGCCAAAGCTCTGAAGATGATTCCAGAAAGGAAGGTTGCAAACCGCGTGGGCTGTGCTGGAGAGGTGTACACGCACCTACTGTACAGACGCAAGGTGGAGGGCTGGCTGAAAGACTGTGATGACTTCACCACCTGCTGCGTGTACGCTGGCCTCGCTCACTGGGTTCTTTCAGCCAGTGTCGCTCCTTCTGCCCCCAGCCCACGTCCAGCCCCCACCGCTCGGCCCCCTGACAGTGTGTGGTGGGGAGGCTGCCCCCATTCACACCCACCCAGGGGCTGGGCCCCTGCTAATCTTTCCTCACAAAGCTCAGCCCGAAGATGCTCCTCCAGGCTGCGCAGGGGGAGGACCAAGCAGGGCTCACCCTCCCGACGTGACGGAGAAGCCTGGACGCAGGCCCAGGAGCCCCCTTGGCGACAAGGCACGGTGGCCGGGGTGTCGGGGCGCACTCACGTGGTCAGGGTGTCCAGACCACAGGTCTTCATCTTCAGCAGCCGGTCCCTCCAGTACTCCCGGGGCACCCAAAGTAGTGCACGGAGCCCCCGAAGATCCAGAAAGCCGAGTCCTCCAGCATGAAGTTCTGCCCTTTGGCCTGCAGCCCCAAGCGCCGATGCCGCAGCCACAAGGGGGTCAGCCTGTGCCAGTTCACCCTGCAGGGAGCACAGGCAGCCTCAGTGCCCATCCTCGCCAGCCTGGGCCTTGAGTGGGCACCTCGGAGCCAGGCTTCCCCGCCTCCTTCTCCAACCCCCGGCATCCCTTCCCGAGCAGGCCTGTGCCGGGCGGCCAGACGCAGCACCACCCACACCCCCAGCCCCTGCGGCCTGCCAGGAACACGACAGACTCGGCCTTCAACATGGAGGCCGTGCTCACAGGAGGGAAGTCAGGGCACACACAGCACAGGGAGGAGGTTCTTGGGGCCGAGAAGCTGCCTTCAGGCGCCAGGGCTGGGGGGACTCGGGGGCAGATGCGGGTGCCTACAATGGCCCACACGGCTAGGCTACCTGACACACATGAAAGCAGCAGCTACCTGACACGGTACCTCTGAGCCACCTCAAGGTCACAGCCACCGGGCTGGAGGTGCAGATACCTGGAAAGAGGTACCGGTTAGAAACGGTGTCTGCTCATTGACTGAATTTCCAGGTCTTAATTGTTACACCTGGAGAAGGAGTGCTGGCTGAGGGGCACCCGAGCAGGACAGGGAGCCCCCCACCCGGGAGGGCTGCCAGGAGGGGTGAGTCCCCAAAAAGCGCCTCTTGGTGTCTTGTGGGTTGGCCAGGGGGAGGCCCTCACATGACCCCCGTGACTCGGGGCTCCGAGAACCTCTCCCTCTCTTCTCCACCCCATCTCCTGACAGCCCAGAGAGAAGCAGCAAGAGAAGCTGGAAATTTAGGAAAGTTGAAGACAGAAAACCAAAAGTGAGTTGGGGCAAAAGCAAATTTCAGTTGGTACCTCTTCCTCTGCTTTAAAAAGGTCCTGGACTTCCCTGGTGGCGCAGTGGTTAAGAATCCGCCTGCCAGTGCAGGGGACTCGGGTTCAATCCCTGGTCCGGGAAGATCCCACATGCCACGGAGCAACTAAGCCCGTGAGCCACAACTACTGAGCCTGCGCTCTAGAGCCCGTGAGCCACAACTACTGAAGCCCGCATGCCTAGAGCCCGTGCTTCGCAACAAGAGAAGCCACCACAGTGAGAAGCCCGCACACCTCGACGAAGAGTAGCCCCCGCTCGCTGCAACTAGAGAAAGCCCACGCACAGCAACGAAGACCCAACGCAGCCCCCAAAATTAATTAATTAATTAATTAAAATTAAAAGGTCCCTGCATCACTTCTGTTCTTTCCATTCATTTTGAAACAAAAGCTAAAACCACACACTGATTGAAAGAGACACAGGAGAACCAGGCATGGGCTGAGGTCTTCAAAGGGACCACTCGAGCCTCGCCGGCCACGGGCACCATGCAGATGCGCCATCCTCCGGCTCTCTCCCCACCTCCGCCACCAGCACCGGCTTCTCCTCTGCCCACACGCCAAGGGCTTCAGCTCTGACCGTCCACGGGACAGGGAGTGTGCACGGCCCACCCCAGCCCGTGCTCCTCAGCTGTGCAGGCTGGGGTGGTATCACCGCCTGGTCCTCGCTGAGGTCGGGACAGAAACTGAGACGCCTCCCCAGTGACAAGAGCGACTGCACGTCTGCAGAAGCTAATCATCAAGGGCTGGGGCAGGTATAGCCACTATGGAGAACAGTATGGAGGTTCCTTAAAAAACTAAAAATAGAACTACCATATGACCCAGGAATCCCACTCCTGGGCATATACCTGGAGAAAACCATAATTCAAAAAGATACATGCACCCCAATGTTCATCACAGCACTATTTACAATAGCCAGGACATGGAAGCAACCTAAATGTCCGACAGATGAATGGATAAAGAAGATGTTGTACATACATACAATGGAATACTACTTAGTCATAAAAAGGAATGAAATAATGCCACTAACAGCAACATGGATGGACCCAGAGATTATCATACTGAGTGAAGTAAGTCAGACGCAGAAAGACAAATATCACATGATATTGCTTATATGCGGAATCTTAAAAAAAGGGTACAAATGAATGTATTTACAAAGCAGAAGTTAAGTCACGGATGTAGAAAACAAACTTATGGTTACCAGTAGATAATGGTGGGGAGGAAAATTTGGAAGATTGGGATGGGCGTATACACACTACTGTATAGAAAATAGATAACTAGTAAGAACCTGCTGTATAGCAAAGGGAACTCTACTCAATACTCTGTAATGGCCTATATGAGAAAAGAATAAAAAAAAAAAGAGTGGATATATGTATGCATATATAATTGATTCACTTTGCTATACACCTGAAACTAACACAACATTGTAAATCAACTATACTCCAATAAACAGTTTTTTTTAATTAAAAAGAACATTTTTTTTTAAAGGCTCGGGGCAGTGGGGGGGGACTTCCCCAGCGGTCCAATGGTTAAGACTGCCCTCCAATGCAGGAGGTGCAGGTTCGATCCCTGGTTGGAGAACTAAGATCCCACACGCCGCAGGGTGCGCCCAAAAACTAAAGAAAGAAAGGCTGGTGCAGTATTTTGTATTTTTTTTCTCTCCATTTTCTTTTTCTAGCAATTTGGTTTTATTGTATTTCACCAAGTAACAGGTTGAGAAGCTGAGAAGCGTAGCTCTAGACAGGAACAATGGGCTGCCCTCAGGCAGCTGTGGTCACGGAGACGGAGTTGTGACAAGCACACTGACCAAGGCAATGTACCAGCGTGGGGCCCAAGCGGATGGAGATGTGGGAGCGGCCAGAGCACATGCAGTCTCCACTGTGGCCTCCCTGACACCCGGCTAGACTCAGCTACACCAGAGGTAGGAGGGTTTGCATGCGGCCACGATGGTTCTCAAAGCTGGCAGCGTACCTGAATCCCTGGTAAACTTTTAAAAACAACTGAAGCCCAGTCTGCACCGCAGACCAATGAACTCCCTCTGGAGGTGGGCACAGGCACTGGTCCTAGAAAGATCCTCAGGGCAAGGCTGAGAGCCACTGGCGGGGTTGAGTTTTTCAGGAGGGCCGGGGGCCCCGGGTGGCCAGACACAGGGCCGCAGGAGGCCAAGAGGGCGGAAGGTGCCACAGACATCACTGGCCACTTGGGAATTTGTCTAGAGCCAGTCCTGGACAAAGGAAACAGTTTCCACCTACTCTCCTTCTCAGCCCCAGCACCCAACACCCTCTACCGCAGCTGTGGACGCCAGCTCTGCTGCATCATCGCAGGAATGGTCGTCTGTGGATAACCTGGCAACCTAGCACTGGTTTCTTTCTCCAAAAAGTTCCACCTTCCAAGTGACTTAAAATGACAATTCAAAATACAGTTCTCCCAAAGGACCACAGACGTGGGGCAGTGAAAACAAATGCAGGATCTTTGAGAGGAGGGTCTGGACGGGAGCCCTGGCCCTCCCCTTGGTAGCGCCGTCCCCATGGGTTACAGACTCTGGCTCCGAGGGCATGATCTTCCCCTGTAACACGGGGCCATCACCTGTCCTGACTGCTCACAAGGGCTGCATGGGGATCAGACACCAGGGAAATGCAGTAGAAGGACCTGTGACATGATGGTCCTTACCAGCTGTGTCCAGCACGTTCTTCTGTGAGGCATATAGCAAGGGGCTTAACAAGATGTTTCTCGGGCTTCCCTGGTGGCACAGTGGTTGAGAGTCCGCCTGCTGATGCAGGGGACACGGGTTCGTGCCCCGGTCCGGGAAGATCCCACATGCCGCAGAGCGGCTGGGCCCGTGAGCCATGGCCGCTGAGTCTGCGCGTCCGGAGCCTGTGCTCCGCAACGGGAGAGGCCACAACAGTGAGAGGCCCGCGTACCGCAAAAAAAAAAAAAAAACAAACAAAAAGAACGGGCAGATGTGTAGGTGACAAGCTTACCACCTCCTTCCTGTGAGGTGAGCCCAGGAAGTGATCCTCCGCTTTCGGAGAGGGTCTCTCTCAGGGCAGCGGGAGGTAGAAGGGCAGATCCTGCCACCTCCTTGCATGAGGCTGATGAGGACCACTCTGAAACGTCCCAGCTGAGCCAGAGGGCGTCCCTGTGAGAGCTGCAGACACTGACTACAACCGAGGTCATGGTGGGACCGGCAGGCCTCACACTGAGTCACAGCCACCCCCTTGTCTTCCGTCCTACGTACGCATGTGTCCAGATCCAGGCAGGACAGCATCGCCGCAACCAGACACGGCAGAAATAGCATCGTCAACTCCCGGGACGTGTGGCCTCCAGCGGCGACCAGGCCAGGCTCACACAATTTCAGGCTAACAAGGGTGTGAACAAGCTGGCACTCGAGGTAGGAACCTGCAGAAACAGTCCTTCCATCCCCAGAACATGAGTCCTCACTGGTCCCGGGCATCAGCAGTTTGGTTCCATACATAATGTACACTGTGACCCCACTCGGGCTGCCCTAAGCAAATGTTCAACTGAATCTGGGTCCAGGGCTTCATATTAAGATGCTGACCAAGAAAACACTCCGCCCATCCACGTGGCCATGCCGGAGACCATCACCCAGATGGACATGTTAAACTGCCCAGAAGACATCATCACACACAGAAACCTCCTCACTTGGGTCTAAAATACAAATTTCTCCTCATCACTTTCAAGATTCTGATGTGGCTACAGGCTCCCATGAGGTCCAGCTTCCTCGGCTGGACCCCATGAACTGCCCCCTCGGGGTATTTAGGTCTCACCAGCCTTCAGCCCTGTGCACGCCTCCCTCAGCTGGGAGGTTTGGGGGCCCAAGGAGGGGCCCACCCATGCTCCGGTCCCGGCCAGCGCCCCTAACGTCCCCAACCCAGAAGACTGCCTCTTGCACCAACCCTGGAGCCCCACGAGCTTCAGCCCCCAGGAAATGAAACACTGTCCCCAGGTCTGCGCTGGCTTCCTGCATGTGCTCCTTGGCCTGGGCCCAAGGCTCTGGCTCCTGATTTGCTGGGAGAGGCCTTAATATTTCCAAAGGGCTAACGCCTTCCATCCAAAAGCGAGTCGCTCATTCTGCAGAGATGCCTGGCCATCGTGCAGCACCCTGCAGCCTGTGGCACCACTGTAAGCCTGGAACCTCTGCCCCTCCCTCCGAGAAGGCTCTGGTAGGTCAAGAGTGGGTCACGCACCCAGGCTCCAGCAGGCCAAGCCAGGCAGCATCTTCTACAGCCCGTAGGAGTTTGTATGTGAACAAGCGTCTACTAGAGGAAACCCTGAGACCCAATCATGCAGCAATAAAAATTCCTCATTCGAAATCAACCACATACCAACAACAGAAAGTGATCGGATGTCACATGACACTGTGCTCTCATTTGGGGGGAAATTTCCATTGACAGCATCATAAATAGGAAAAGTGCCAAGAGAGGAAAGCTCTGTTAGCTAACCCCCGGGCACCCCTGATGACAAGACTCTGATCTCAGAGACACTCACGGAATCAGAATAAAAGGATTTCATTGAACAGGGCACAACGTATTGTAAATAAATGGGTTTTTAAAATCCAACACGTGGGACTTACCTACCAAGATAGACGAGAGCTGGGCTAGTTCTTACAGCACACAAAGACTCTACCCACACAGATTAAACGGAATTTGCTCCTGAGCCTACAGAGCTCAGGCTGATCCAACAGAAATAGAATGTGCTATTTACTTACTTATTATAAATGTCGATCAAGATTTAAAATGAGTATCTCATGCGGTCAGCAATTCTATGTACGGAAATATCTCCAGCAGATATTCACTACGACTTGGTTTGCAGCCACGGATACTCTTCAGAAGGGGGCAGTTTAAATAACTCATGAGCCCAACGAACCAACAGGGTAACGTCTACAGCTGTCTCTATGTGCACAGAACACTCCGGAGAGAAACTGTGGTCAGGGAAGCCTCTGGGCAGGGAGAGGGGTGCCCAGGGGCCAGAACTAGGGGGCCTTATCTTCCCATTTATATTATTTGAAGATTTCATCCTCTTCTTAGATTACCTACCCACAAAATAGCCTTTGCAAGAACAATGCAATGTGCTCTTGAAAGGCACAGTCCTGCTAACCGTCCCTCGGAGGGTGAGGGTGGGAGCATGGGGCACCCACCAAGGGTCTCTGTCCACGAAGCCCTGTTGAGAAACGTCTGCTTCGTTACCGTGAGCCTCGAAGGATCCCCGGCCCTTCCATCCCAGGGGAGGCACCACATAAGGGGACTCCCTCTCAATGGCCTTTAACGTCCAGAGCAATCGATTTAAGCAAAAGGTAAAACCAAGTGCAGAGGGGGCTGCAAACACCCCGCTGCTGGGTGCCAGGGCAGGGCCTGGGCTCCAGGGTCCTCTGCAGGCCCCACGCGTTCTGAGACGGTCTCTCTCAGCCCTGGCATCTCCTGCCTCTTCATCAGAAGAGAATTCCAGGCGATACGATGGGGGTCAGGGTCACATCATCGAAGATGAAGTGCTTTTACTTCACTGGTGGCTCCTTCCTCGCCCCAAGGGGTAGAGGACTCCTTAGCCCACGTCCTGA
Organism: Stenella coeruleoalba; assembly: GCF_951394435.1. Taxonomy (NCBI): domain Eukaryota; kingdom Metazoa; phylum Chordata; class Mammalia; order Artiodactyla; family Delphinidae; genus Stenella; species Stenella coeruleoalba. Next base: position 107,869,102 of record NC_137154.1, on the reverse strand, counting down.
TGCTTGGGGGACCGAGGCTCTGGAGCTCTTAGTGCTGGTCTCCTGGGCACCCCGGTCCCTTGATCACAAATACACCTCCACTGTCCGTGCGTTCACTGAGACACTGGGTCCCCTTCCGACTCTCAACGCCCACCCTCTCCTCCGGCACAGGGGCTCAGATACCTGCCCCTCCCCGCTTCCCCACGCCTGTCAGGGGTGACACTTCCAGAGGCTGTAAGCTTCACTGCCAGAACACAAGAGGGATGGCGCTCAAAGAGCTGGAGTGTTCCAGGGGCGATTACTCAGACCCCATGCAGATCAGTGCCCAGAACAGGCAAAGCTCATAAAATCAGTGACTTCACAGATGCCCAGGAAGGGACCTTTTGCACATGCCCCCAGAGGACGGGACCGGCCGTGATTTGGACCACAGAAAGTGGCCTGGTTCCATGGCTAAGTGACCTGCCCTTGCCGAGGAGCCTGAGAGGCACGGGAGGAACGGGGGTCTGGAACCCAGACAAGCAGGGCAGAAGCAGCTAAGAGACAGGCTTCCAAGGGAGGTGGGAGGCGGGAGGCCGGCGCCCACCTGGCAGCCCTCCCCTCTGCTGACTCTGCCAGCTAACATCTAGGGTTGGAGAGACGCAGAGCTCCTGGAGCGTTGCTCAGTGACGCGCTGATGCTGAGAGGAAAAGTCCTGAGTGGGAGCCATGCCCAGCAGGCATTCTTGTGCTAGTGGAGAATGACAGGCTCAGGGCTGAGGTTCCTGGATCCCAAGTAACACGCTAGAGGGGGAGGCCAACCAAGACAGAAGATTACACTTCTATAAACTCCAGAAAATGCCAACTAATAACCCGTGGCCAAAAGCAACACATCAGCGAATATGTATAAAATTGATAACTAGTAAGAACCTGCTGTATAAAAAAATAATAAAATAAAATTTTAAAAAAGAAGGAAAAAAATAGAAGAAAAAAGTATTTCCGATGTGGAAAACACACACACACACACACACACACACACACACACACACACACACACACACACACACACACACACACACACACACCCCCCCCCCCAGCAGACTCCACCTGCTGAACATGCGGTTTATTGCCTGACGACTATACTGCAGTGAAGGTAAATTTTTTTTAAGACCATCGTTCAAACTAAAAAGCCGAAGGTTGAAATCTTCCTCAAAAGTCATCTTGGTCCTCCTGTTTCTTGGATATGACGTAATCAAACAGCTGTGATTAACCACAAACCAGCCCAACGTAAGGTTCAGGAGAAAAACAAAAGCCGCAACCCAGCAGCCCCTCCCCCACCCAAACACCTGCCTTCTGATCCTGACAGCTCAGGGGCAAAGCCGCTGTCTGAGCAGCCAGTCCCTGTGTGACCTCTATCGCACTGGTACACCCACATTCCCTACAACGGCTGGGAGCTGGGCCCCCACTCAGTTAATGACCCGGTCACCTTAGTGTAAGGCAGGAAGAAGGAGCAACAAAGAAGGTGCTGGGCTACCCTGGTGGCGCAGTGGTTGAGAGTCCGCCTGCCGATGCAGGGGACACGGGTTTGTGCCCTGGTCCGGGAAGATCCCACATGCCGCAGAGCAGCTGGGCCCGTGAGCCATGGCTGCTGAGCCTGCGCGTCCAGAGCCTGTGCTCTGCAACGGGAGAGGCCACAACAGTGAGAGGCCTGCGTACCGCAAAAAAAAAAAAAAGAAGGTGCTGGCTCTGGCCTCCAGACATAGTCCTTGGTGTCCAGCCCAAGCTGGACAGCAGGAATTGGGCGAAAGTCATCCGTGTGGGTGATACAGTCCAAACAAAGCCCAGAAGACAAGTATTCCAGAGGACCCTAAGACGTGGCCCTGAACTAATTCAGAGCTTCTCTGGCCTCTATCTTACCTGCTGAGAAAGACAGCACAGCAGGAAAAGCCACGTCTTTCCTAAACATGCCAAAACTCTTCCAGGTCGTGAGTCACAGCCATTCACCCTCTTCTGCTGTTCCTGTGTGGCCCCACAAGCCCCCCCCAAACCTACCCTTCCTGCGGCCACTCCACCAGGTGGAGACACATTCGCTCACCTGTGAGAGCCCATGCTTCTGCACCTTCTGTCCCTCCAGACACAAGTACCAGGCTCCTTCCCGCACCTCCTCCTGCAGACCGTCAGGGTGTACTACCTGGCCCATCTCAAGCCCCTCGGAGCCACCCTTCATGGTGACCTGTCTGGGTTCCCTGCATGGGCTGCTACATCCCTGACCTCCAACAACAACGCACATGCTCCTCGCACACCTCGGGCCTTTCTCCCTGGGGGTGTGGGCTCCTGGATACCTGGCTGTATACCAGAGGCCCCTGCTGCGTCTCCTCTGAGGAATCCCTCTGGGGTGTGCATCAGCCTTGTGTCTACAAGAGCCAGGGCCGGTCCTCAAAGAGGAGGGGCTGGGATCATAGACAGAATGGAAAAGTCTTGGGAACGACTGGGCAAACAAGATGCCTCCTATGTGTTCTGAGCCCAGAGGGAGAAGAGCACCATTTCCTTCTCCCAACAACCCTGTGACACCCTCCCCATCTCCAAAACAGAGACGACACCTAAGTCTTGGAAAGGCGTAAATGGAAAGAGTTCTCTCCCTCCCAAATGTCCCTATCTCCCAGAGGAAGTCCAGAGGAGCCACGAGGGGGGCAGAAGAAGATAAAGCTGAGGGTGGCGTGCGCGCCGCAGGTCCACGGGCTCAGCCTGCAGCCTCCATACTAACTTCCCTACCAAAGCCCTTGACGCTGCTGGCCTGCCAGCAACACTGGAGGTTTTGAATATGGAAAGTGCCAGGCATCGACCTCAAAAATAGGGTCACAGACACAGTTTAGGAAAATTCTAGGCTCGGGCACCCACACAGGCAGTGGGTAAATCATTCTATCACCAAACGCACTCCCAGATAACTCTTTGCAAGGGAGGGGGCAGAGTGGGAAGGGATGAGCTGGTGACCGGAGGAAGAGTGGAGAGAGAAGACACATCAATCCGAGAACGGGGCAACTACACCCAAAGCGAGAAGCTTGTAGGACCCGTGACCGCGCTGGGCCGGCCAGATGGACCGTCGCTGGGAGCCCTGGGAGCTCTGGCCTCTGCCGAACAGAGAAGCCTCGCAGCAGGCTTGGCAGGAAATGTGGGGACCTGGGAGAAGAGCTGGGGAGCTGGGGCTCAGCAAGAGGGCTAGGGGCGCACAGAGCTGGGAGTGTCGGAGAGGGGTCTGAGGCCAGGTCTGCGGACTTCCCGCGGAAAAGCATGGGGAGCCCTCGGTACAGACGCCCGGGGACCGGGAGCGCAAAGCCTGGCGTCACCCAGGGCACTGGGGGCGCTGAGGGACCGGGCGCTGGCGCTCCAGATCAGACGGGACCACAGGGCCGTCCCCGTGGGGACTCGGGCTCCGCGGGCGGCTGTGCGCGCGCTGCCGGGCCGGCTCCCCCGGCGCGAGGGGAGGCGAGAAAGCAGGTGTACAGGACAGGGCGTCTGCTCACCTGCGGAGCACCAGTATGCTCGAGATCACCAGCAGCAGCAGTCCAAGAATGCGGCCAGGCCTCCGCCGGACATTCCACTTGGGCATCGCGCGTCCGCTGCTCCTGGACCCGCTTGCTTTCCAGCCCTCACTCTGAGCGGAAGCTCGGCGCGGGGGCGGGGCCGCGCGCTGGTCGCCGGGCCGCGCGCTGGTCGCCGGGGCAACAGGCCGCCGCGAGCCCCGCCCCCCAGTGCTCATTGCCTGCAGCCCGAGGACGCGCCGGAGAGTGGCAGACGGTGGCCCTTGCCGTTTCCAGCCACACCTTAGCCCAGGATGAATAAAATTCTTATTCTGGAACAGAGTTATGTCACAAAGGAGCCTGTGTAATATGTGGGCAAAATTTATGCTTTCTAGCAATCACAAACCCACCTAATCCCAAGAACAGAATTCAGATTTTACTGAAAGAAAATCTGAAACATTTTCTAGGGAGGCTGATGTTTCTTCACAGCCTCAGAGTTTCTAGAAAATACACACACACACACACACACACACACCCCGTTGCATGTTTTCAAACCATATCCTGTGCTTGTAAAGCTGCTAGGAATACAATGAGATTGTACTTCTGGAACAAAACAAGGCGAGTTTAGTGTGAAGTGTTCTTTTTGTAGCATTCAGCAAATATTTAGTCAGGTAGCAAAAATTAAACCCAGGAGAGAAAAAAAAAATGAACAAACAAAGGGGGGAAGGCCTAGCGCAGTGGCAGGGGCTCGCTTGGGGCTGACAGCAGGGCCAGAGCCGCCCCTGGGGATCCCGAGAGCAGTCTCTCCCCCTTCGCCAATGCTCCAAAGTCAGTACCTTCTGTCCACGTTTTAAGCCATAACTGCGTGATAGTTGTTAAGACTATGATGAAGGTATTTTGGTGTAATTGGGATAAAAGGTGGCCCATGAGACATATGGGGAAGGTGTCAAAGGTTAGTCCCCTTGCCACTCACGGAGGCGCACCCCAGCCACGCTCCCCCCCCGCCCCCGCCCAGTCGGCCCTGGTTCCTGGTGATATTGCTGAGCAGTGAACAGCACAGTCCATCAAACACCAGGGCATCCTTAAGGTATTTAAACAGTCCCAGCATCTCCTCTTTTTTTCAGATATTAGCTTAAACTTGTTAACATGGGCTATAAAAACCCTGAAATCCTTAGCCCAGCCCTGTGTCCTTTGTTTTTACTTATGAGAGATAAATGTAAATAACTCAGTGCTAAAGAAAAAATCATTACCCCTTAACCTGCTGGGAAGTGCAGACCTGTAGACACACCCTACTCACGGTTTAAGAACAGTTTTACTTTATCTGGACTTTGTGATAGCAGGGCGGTGCTGCAGAGGTAGCTCTAATCCAGATGTGTTTGCTGAGGAGACAAGACTGGGTTTTTTAAATTGTAGCAAGATACACCTTCAAGACAGTCCTTTGCAAAATGCTTGATTGATCTTGACCCCAAGCGGACCGTGACATACTCAAATCACTGGGCATGGAGGCTACAGTTAGGTGAACTGTCTAATGGGGCTGTAAACCAAGTGGTCTGGCTGGGTGTGTGGGAAGATCGGACCTGATACAGGGCGATCATAACCCGCACAGGCTGCCTTTCTGATGCCAGGGGTTCAGAAAATAGAAAAAAAAAACGTTTTCTTAAAAAATTAAGTCCCGTTGATATCCTCAGGCCACCACTCTGAGTCAGAACTCCAACAGACCCAGAGCTCGCAGACCCGCCCTGAGAATTCCCGCAGCCCGCATTGCCGGTGGGAAGCAGGTGTGAACGAGGAGCCGGGAGAGGAAGAGCTGCTCGCTTGGAGTCAGCATGGGGCGACTCTCCGGAAAAAGTCAAAACAGTTACGTCAAATTAACGGCATCAGCTGTTTAACTTTTGATTTTTAAAGGTGACAAACAGGTTTATAGATCAGATATTCATTCATTGGCATATCTTATTTCTGAGCGCACTGTGTTAATGCCTTAAATATAGTGTATCTGAATTGTAGGAAAACACGTGACAAAATCTCCCTTCAAGTCACTAGGACAAGATGCAAGATGGGGCTTCTGTGTCAGAACAGTCCTGTGGGCCCTGGGCCCTCACCCCCTCCAGCTCCTTTACTCAAGTTGCCGAAGAGTCTTGAGCCAAAACACTAAGAACAGGGGGAATTCCTGGGACTAAATGAGTGCAATTTCAACCCTGGACGAAAAGAAAGTAGAAAGTCCTTGTCCTTGGAAAAAGAAAAAGGAAAACAGATCCAAGTTCAGATGGGTAGTCAAGGCCTCTCACCCCAAAGGCAGGTCGCTGAGGCTGGGAGGGGCCTGTGTGTTTGTGGGGGATGCACTGTCTTCAGTGCTGGCCTTAGAGCCGCCAAGATGCCACTTTTCAGGCTGAAAAGCCAAGGTCTGATTCAACAGCATTTCGTTCATTAAGAAGGAATCCACAACTTTTAATGTCCACTGTGTGCTGAACACTGTTTTAGGTGTTTGGGAGGTATCAGTGCACAAAACAAAGATCCCCTCCCTCTGAAATTTCTGTTCCAGCTGAGGAAGAAGGATAACAAAAATCAACAAATGAATTAGTAAACCATAAAGTGTGTTCAAAGGTGATACTGACCCCAGGCTCTTTAATCAACAGAAATTGATAAGAGGCCACACGAGGAATTCAGGCAAGGCTTGACTGGGACTCACTCTGCAGCCCAGGTAGCGAGAACAAGTAACAGGTGCCCTTGCTGCTTCCGAGGGGGGCAGGCTGCTCCCTTAAATGGGGTGAGGGTGGGGCAGGTCCAGGGGTTCTGGCCTGAGGGACAGCTTAGGTGGTCTGCCCGCCCCCTTGGTGCTGTGTGTGCAGGGATGGACACAGGACCCTGCTTTTGCTCCCAACACCTCAGAAGTGGCAGTTGGGTTTGTGGCCTTTTTGTATCTTGTGGTTGATAATTTGCCCCCCTGCACAGCCCTGCACTTATTTTTAGTCCCTTATAGTTTCTTTGTATCTGTTGTTAGAGATGTTTGTCCAAGTGCAGGTCCTGCAGCAAAGGGCCCAGGGCCCAGCCTGTCTCAAAGGTAGTAAATCCAGAGCATAAATGAAGCGGACAAAGGAAGACTGGGGGGAGGGGTGCGCAGAGCAGGTCTCGCAGAGAAGGCGTCGCTGAGCAAAGACCTGAACGAGGAGCATTACCTGCACGCAGGTGCCGAGGAAGGGGCCGCCAGCCAAGCAGAGAGGACCTCGAGTGCGAAGGCCTCGGGCAGGGGTGACGCCCGGCATTCCAGGACTGCAGGGGGTGGGGGGAGGCAGAGGAACCAGGGCCAGATCAGGCAGGCCTTCGGGGGCAGAGCTTTGACTCAAACAAACAGAACCGGGGCAGGCTCTGGGCGGGGCATCCATTACGCTTTAAAAGGTCACTCAGGTGCCAGGGGCTGGCAGCGGTCGAAAACAGGAGACCAGGCCAGGGGCTACCGCAGGGGTCGCGTGCCAGGTGCTGCTGTTCAGACAAGTGGCAGCTGGCGTGGAGACGAGTCTGGATTCCTGGGTCGTTTGTGGGGTGAGAGAAATCAAGAGGATTCAAGAACGACTCCATCACGTTGGAATGCCAGTTTCTTTTATAGAACAGAGAGGGGGAGGAGGTGAGGAAGTAAAGTAAAAAGGCCACTGGTTTTGCCTGGCTTGGCCAGCCTCAAGGAGGGGATGTGTTAATTTCTTCTTTTCTGCAGCCATTCACAGGTGGGCAGGGTCAGATTGTCTCCCTCTGAGCTGAACAAAGGCACTTCAGTTTAACATTCAGGCAGCCGGGCAGGGTTCCCTGAGGCAGGCCATTGTGTGTGATTATAATAACAAAAGCACCTAAAAGCAAAGGTTAACGTCAAAGAAACAGATCCAACATGGAGTCCTATTTTGCTCTTCCCTGTTGGAGTCCCAGAAGCCCAGCTCAGTCTGGGGGGTGTTGAGCCATCAAGGAGACGTGCAGGTGGAGACACCACATAAGACTTTGGTGACTGTGATGCAGGCAGGTGGGGGGGGTTTGGGGAGACTGGAACGGGTTAGAGGAGGTGGAGGAATCTCGGTGGATACAGATGAGTCTCGTTCATGGATATTTGCTGGAAGAAGGAATAAATAAATGGGAATGTAGCTGGTGGCTCATGACCCTGAGTCGAGGGTAATGCCCTGTTTTAATTTCCAGGTGGGAGAAACCACAGCATGGTACACTGACATGATCGTGATCAAAGAGAGTGAAAAGTCACTGAAGCAGGAGAGACAGTGGGGGAATTTCTGGAGCTACATCTGAGTAGGTGCCGTGGACAGGTTAGTGGCCTGTGAAGGGCAGGCTCTGGGGTGAGCTGACAGGGTCACTCAAGACATCATGCTTTCTCGGCGACAGACATTTCAAATATAAACAGTGTGACACTAATCAGAAATGAGAACTAGCCTTGTCATTTGAATTTGTTGTTAATATCTGAATGTATGCATCTGAGATGTGACGTAAAGTGAAACATTAAAATTGTATTGGGGTTTCCCTGGTGGCGCAGTGGTTAAGAATCCGCCTGCTGATGCAGGGGACACGGGTTCGAGCCCTGGTCTGGGAAGATTCCACATGCCTCAGAGCAACTAACCCGTGTACCACAACTACTGAGCCCGTGTGCCACAACTACTGAAGCCCACATGCCTAGAGCCCGTGCTCCACAGTAAGAGAAGCCACTGCGATGAGAAGCCCGCACACTACAACAAAGAGTAGCCCCCGCTCTCCACAACTAGAGAAGGCTCACGTGCAGCAATGAAGACCCAATGCAGCCAAAAATAAAATTAATTAATTAATTAAAAATAAAGTAAAATTGTATTAAGTTGAAGTAAAATAAAGCAATGATTAACGATTATTATGAAAACTATCAATATAAGCTACTAAAACAATTATTAAGAACTTTCAAATACTTAAATTAAGCACATGGGGAAATACACTGACAGCTAATAAGAATATTAAGAGAGTACACTAGCTTTATAAGGGTAGGAAGACTATAATATCCTCTTTGAACAAAGAATAGATATATGAAATAGATATAGCTAAATGTATATGAAATAGATAATTTTTAAATGTAAAATACATAGACATATTTATATAATATATAAAATTTAAGATATTGATAATAAGGTATATTTTAAAAGATTGTTTTACCAGTTTTTATCATTGTTGAACTGTTTGATGTATACCATTCCTGTCATTAAACAACATGCTTTTTATAAACTGGATTTAATTACTTAATTTCATTCTAGCTGTGAGTCTTGGGAGAAAAGATCTTCTCTGGGAATTCTTACTACCTTGAAATTTCATGAGGAGAAAGAGTTCCAAGGTGACGTGCAGCTGCATCTGTGAGGAATCGTCTTCGATCCAGACAGAATAAATATATGAAAAATAGATGCAAGTGTTAAACAAAAAGCAGGCACATTTTCTTCTCACTGAACAAACTGCAAAAGGACGGCTTCTCATGGTCCTTTAAGACAATTTCTTATAGCTGAGTTTACGGAGTCTAAATGAGAAGTTTCTCAAAACAGTTCTTACCTTGCTATTCTCAGTCGTTGTTCAGCTGCAACTAGAGAAAGCCCGCACAGAGCAACAAAGACCCAATGCAGCCAAAACTTTAAAAAAAAGAAAAAATACTCAGGAAAAAAATCAGAAAGTTCCCAAAAGCAAAACTTAAATTTGTCCCTGGCCAGCAACTATTTACATAGCATTTACATTGTATTAGGTAGTATAAGTAATCTAGAGAGGATTTAAAGTGCAGTATATAGGAGGATTGTGTAAGTTACATGCAAATAGTATGTATGCCATTTTATGTAAGGGACTTGAGCATCTGTGGACTTTGGCATCCACAGGGGGTTCTGGAATCAGCCCCCTTGGACACGGAGGGATGACTGTATGTGATTGTTTTCCAGTGATGTCATTTGAGAAAGTTGGTTGCAGTATTCGTGCCTATGTGGCTTCTCTCACCAATATCCGCCCACTACCAGTAAGAGCTTTGACTACACCCAGAGGGCTCAGGAGTGATAAGACACAGACACTCCATGCCAGGTTCTGCTGTCACACACACACCAGAACCAACAACCAAACTGCTGTTCCTTCTCTGATTGGATGTGACCCAGCAGATCACCTCAGAGACACACAGACTGCAGGGAAAAGCGTGAAGACATTGCTCACTGCCCCTGCATCTCGCCCACTACACACACACACACACACACACACACACACACACACACACACACACACACACACACACACACACACACACACCAGGAATCTGCAGACAGCATATACAACACCCTCTCTCCTTACCCTCTCTTTGGCCAAAGATGCCTCCTTTCCAACTGAGTATGGGGAGGCAGAAATAAAATGTGTTTATTTTATTCATGTCTGCCTAAAAGCACATTTGTGTAGAAAATAAAGCTTGCTAAATGTTAAGCATCTAACTGGCAAATCAGTCACTGAAGATTTTGGAGACTTTTTAAAGCCTAAAATCGTATCATATGGATTTACTATAATATACATAACAATTTTTCTGTTGACTTTTTAGGGTCTTTTCACATTTTTGCTATTGTAGGCAACACTGTATTTGATATTCTTGACGTAAAACCTTCCTCCTGAAAAACTGCCTGTGGATGAATTCCAACAAGCCAAGAAGGGTGTGAGCACCCAGTCCAGATGGTTTCAATGGTGGATTTTACCAAACAGTAAGTAAGAAATACTAACAATTCTACACAATCCCTTCCAGCACATAGAAAAGGAGGGAGTTTTTCCAAATTCATTGTATGAGGCCAGCATGACCCTAATTCCAAAATCAAACAAAGATGTTTCAAGAAATGAAAACCAACAATCAATATCTCTCATGAACATGGAAGCAAAAATTCTCAACAAAATACAAACAAATTGGGCTTCCCTGGTGGCGCAGTGATTGACAGTCCGCCTGCCGATGCAGGGGACACGGGTTCGTGCCCCGGTCCGGGAAGATCCCACATGCTGCAGAACGGCTGCACCCGTGAGCCATGGCCGCTGAGCCTGCGCGTCCGGAGCCTGTGCTCCGCAACGGGAGAGGCCACAGCAGTGAGAGGCCCGCGTACCGCAAAAAATAAAAAAATAAAAGTGCTGAAAAAGTTTTAAAAGTTTAAAAAGTTTTAAAATATCGTTAAAAATTAACCTAAAATATCAGCTGTATTTAAACACTTTTATATTTATTATTTGTAATTTGTATTTCCTTTTAATTTTGTTAGATAATTTTCAGCATCCCTATTCCCCACTTTAATTTTCCTCTACTTTCCATGGTTAGTCACTCTAGTGTGTTTTTTTGTACAATTGGCCCTCTGTACCACAAGTTCCATATCTGGGGATGTGGAGGGCTGATGGGACTTGAGCATCAGTGGATTTTGGTATCTTAGGAATTTCTGGAATCAGTCCCCCCAGATACTGAAAGATGGCTGTATGTCCTTTGTTGTATGTGTTCCTGCAAAACATGTATTGCTGCTTGTATGGATATATTAATTATTCACTCACTTGGCATTGATTGTAGATCTCGTTACAGTCCTGTCATTTAAGATCTAAACATCTTATTATGGCAGTAATTCTGTGGATTACGCCATGGTGCCTATGTTTTATTCTAATGTTTCTGCAGTTTGTTTCTTCATTTAAATCTTTGGTTCATCAAAAATTTATTTTAATATAAGTTTGAAATGTGGATGAACCTTTCGTATTTTTCCAAATGGCTAGCAGATTACTCCTAAATGTAATTCTTTCCTTATTAATTTGCAAAGACCTTTATCATACACTAAATTATCATACACTTGTGTCTGCTTTGGATTCTGTATTTTATTCCATTTATTCCACTGGATCTGTCTGACCAGATCCAATTTGCAAAGAGAAATTACACTATGCCAGACACAGTTCTAAACTCACTACCTGTGAACTCATTTATCATCCTTAAAACCTTATGAGCTAGTACTCTTTTTATCCCTATTTCACAGATTTAGGAACTGAGGCAGGGAATTCCCTGGCAGTCCAGTGGTTAAGACTCCGTGCTTTGACTGCTGAGGGCGCTGGTTCAATCCCTGGTTGGGGAACTAAGATCCCACAAGTCGTGCAGTGCAGCCAAAAAAAAAAAAAAAAAAGGAAGTGAGGCAGAGTGAGTTTAGGTAACCTGCCCAAGGTGGCACAGCAGTTAGTGGCAAACCCAGGATTCAATCCCTGGTGACAGAGTTCCAAAGCCTGTGCTATTAACCTCTGGGCCATGTAGTATATACTTTAATATTTCAATGCCTTTTGTTTGGGAAATTACTTTAGTGCAATGTAGGCCTCTAGGTACACTACCAGCAAATTATCCCAAAGTTCTAGGAACAGAGAGGCTTACAGACCAAATTAACTCAGATCACATGGTTTAATAAATAAATTAAAAACACATAGTGAAAAGCGAAAGAGACAGAGTAGGTTAGCACTCTGAGGATAGAGTGCCAGTGGACAGAAGGATACTGCCTGAGTCCTGCTAATGGTGTGGTTATGAGGACCCAGGGGGCCCCATGAGAAGGAAGGTGCCTGGACCAATGTCACCCACTTATCCCACAGGAGAGATGGCCAATAGCTAAATGGTCCTCCATTTAGTCTGCAGAACAGCCACGGGTTTTCTCTGTGTTTCTGCAGTCAAGGACCCTATGGACAGAATGAGTATCCCCAGTGGATGAGGGAATTAGACCTCATGAGTACTGCGGGCCTTGTATGATTCATACACACTTAGCGTACCGTGGACAGTCAGGCCTATGTCCACGGTACAGGGCTGGGACTAGAATGGGTAAACAAGGTTATCTATGCTTCACACATCTTACGAGTCTTATCCTTTCTATTTGTTTTCTATAGATTCGAATATTCTTACACAACACAGCACACTACATAGCTCAAGTCCATGACTTTGTTATTCTATTTAAGGAGGCTTCCTGTTTATTCATGTATTATTCCAGATAAATTTTAAAATCATTTCATCAAGTTCAAGTTATAATTAGATCCCACTTAAACACAAGGTATTTCAATACTGTTCAATATCTCTCTTCTGGGGCCTGAAAAAATTAGAGAGTTTCCCTTTCCGGACGATGCCACACTTTAACTTTTATTTATTCACTAAGTTAAAAAACATTTAATGGGAACTTACTATATTCCAAAGCACTGTTCTGACCTACGTATGTAACTTTGATAAGAAAAAAATTATTTTTTAAGAAAGGCAACAAGTTACCACAGGCAGTTGTAAACCATGCGGCGTAGCCGTCTGTCTTCGGAACATTGTTATGAAGAACAGTGGCTACTCGAGCTTTTTCTCAGGGAAATGGACTGGGACATAAAAGTGGCTATCAGACTGAGGAAGGCTTAGCTCCCACGCCTGGCGACCCTGCCGGCAGGCACCTGTGTGAGGTAACAGCTGCTCCGTCCCGGCAGACAGTGAGATCTCAGGCCCAGGAGTGTGGAGTCTGATACCTGGGACTCTCCACACTGATGGGACGGACGTCAGGCTTAGATGTAGGACCAAGGGGCCACCAAAGAATGGGTGACATTGGGAAAGACGGGGGTGGATCTGATTTGTCCACAGAGGAGCCACAAAACCTTAAAACAACTTACATCCATTTGTAGAGGGAACAGACTCAGGGATCTCTGAGGTTGACATGGGTTCTGAGAGCCTGTGGGATGGGGGCAGGAGCGGGGGGCTTGTGCTAGGTGGGATGTCAGCTGCCATTCAGAAAGGGCTGGAAGCTCAGACAGGTGTGGGGGGGCAGGCAGATGAGAGGGGGCACATCTCAGCCCCGGGAAGATTCTCCATGGGAGCCCATGGCCTCCTACTCTGCCAGGTCACTGCAGGGCTCTCCTGCCTACGAGGTGCTATGGGGACTGGGTCAGGCGGGCTGCAGGGGCAGCACATGGCACCCAGGACCCAAGGCTCTGACCCCAGCCCCAGGAGCTACTCCTCAGTGGGGACAAGTGTTGCTAAGTGCTTTCCTGGCGGGAACCGTACTTTAAGCAAATCTGTGTCCCTGACGCAGCCTCTTGCCCCGCGCCTGACAAGTGCACGCAGCACTTCTGCAACAATCAGCAAGTACTAGTTTTAGTTGAAAATGCAAGTGTTAGTCTCTCCAAACACCAGTTTGTACGTGACGGAAAATACTCTATTCTCAATCAACTTCCCCATCCCAGGAAAATAAGTGCTGTTAATGAAGTAATTGTTAGGTCAGGGGGATTCTATATTAAAAAATCCTTGTGTTTTTTTTTTCTTACAAAGACACATTTTATTTTACTTTATTTTATGCCAGGCTCTCAGTAGTTGTTTCTTGAGTGACTACATAATTTAGGGAACCACATGATGAAGTCCTCCGGAATCAAGGGAAACATCAGCCTCAGTGATGAAGATGAAGAAAATCCGGAAGGTCTGGAGCAGGGGTGCAGTTTGGGGACCAGTGAGCAGCCAGCGGCCACCTTTAATGGCTCAAAACAAGCGGTCATTTAGAAAAATAAACTTGGATCTTTGTGAAATGACTCATCTTCCCTCAGGCTAAAGAAGCAGGCCTGCTTTAGTGGGATTGCGATGGCAACGGCATTCAGCTTTGCCGGAACTTCTTGTACCGGTACTTTGCCCTTGAGGATGTCGTCCATGCTAATTTCACTGCGGGAAGGTGAGAGTAATAAAAGCAGTTATCAGACCACGAAGCACTGAGGGCTTAGATGCTTCAGAAGACAGGTCTATGTACATACTTCTGACCTGTGGTGTAAGGAAATGAAGGATCTGGAGACTGAAGTTGACATGGTCAAATCCTCTGTGCATGTAAATCATGGCCATAATAACATCTGTAACTCAGATGAGGCTAAGTTTTGGTTTATGGTAAGAGAATTGTCCAGGGAAACCCATCAAAGTGTACAAGCTCTAAGAAAAAAGTGATGGTGAGATAGGCAGGACTAATTTATTTTTGCCCAGAGATATCTCTTCAATATTGTTGCATAAAAAGGGGAGCCTGAGGTCCTCGTCCCGGTCTGGTCGGCAGTAGAGCGTATATGGTGATGCTGGGATTGTTCCAGCTCAGAACAGGTGGCTTGAGTTTCGAGAAAGACCAGAAACCCGGGTCAAGTCAGAAAAGAGGAGTGAAAACAATTTTTCTATTATGAAAGTATGAAATATTTAGAAGATCAGAGAGGCACTAACACACTAGCTGTGCCCGAAACCTCCCCCGGTGCTGCGGCCACGGTTCTGATGGAAGAGGTTGCAGGTCCTCTGACAGCCAACACGAGCTGCTCTCTGGCCACCTGTGAGACAAGGCGGGTCTTGAATACAGTGAGTCTTCAGCACTTTCCTGGTTGTGAGCTCTGCTCATAGCATCTTATTAAACACACTGTTCAAAAAGTATCTGAGGGGGCTTCCCTGGTGGCGCAGTGGTTGAGAATCTGCCTGCCAATGCAGGGGACACGGGTTTGTGCCCTGGGCTGAGAAGATCCCACATGTCACGGAGCAACTGGGCCCGTGAGCCACAATTACTGAGCCTGCACTCCGCAGCAAGAGAGGCTGCGATAGTGAGAGGCCCGCGCACCACGATGAAGTGTGGCCCCCGTTTGCCACAACTAGAGAAGGCCCTCGCACAGAAACGAAGACTCAACACAGCCATAAATAAATAAATTTAAATCATACGGGCTTCTAAGAAGACCTCTGCTTAAAAAAAAAAAAGTATCTGAGGGCTTATACACACAGAAAACGCTTTCATTCACATGTAGACCAGCAAAGCATCAATGAATGGGGGAAAGAGTGGAGAGTCTGTGAAAAGAGGGCAGAGAGAACAGATCCTTGGATCCCAGGGGACTGTCAACCCCTCCAGGAGCCGTGAGAGCTGATGGGAAGCTCCATGGGAGGTGACAGCAGGGAGCCCCGGACTGGACAGACTGACCTTTTCCTGGAGCCGGCCTTTCCCCGAGGGCCCTGATACACGGCTGTTTCCAGCGGGCACCGTCTCGGCCTGTTGACAATGCAGTTCGGCACCTCCCCCATCAACCTGCTGTTCTTCTGCTACTCTCTCATCTCCCCTGTCTCCCCGGAGTCCTCCTCAGCTCCCCGCTTACCGTCACCCACACCCACTTTGTGTCTCTCGGGGTCCCCGTCTTAGGCTCGCTGGCAGCTCCCCACGCCCCTTGCAGGCAGGCCCCGTGGTCCCCCTCCTGGCTGGAGAGGCAGCAATTGAACGGGGCATCCAGCTTCAGGACGGCCCCGCCCCTCTACCAGACATGGCTTCTGAAAAGCAGATCTTTTGAGGTCCTCCCCACTCAGCACCCATCCATCCAGTGCTCTCCATTGTCACAGAATAGAAGCCAAGTCCTTGGCCCACGAGACCTGTACAGGGAAACACTGCTGGGGGATGGGGCGCGGAGGGTGGACAGTGACCGTCTCCGAGCCTTCGGCCCCAGGGGTCTTGCTCTTCCCCCTGCCCCAGAAAGCTCCGGGGCCGTGGGGGGTTCCTGAGCCCGCTCGCAAGGACCCCCGCCCACCGTGCCCTGTTCTCCGGCCTCCCGCGTCCTGCTGGCACCTGCATGGCCCCAAACCGCAGCTGCCCTGACAGCGGGGACCGGGAGGCTGGGTCCAGGAAGTGCGGTTTTGCTGGCCAGCGGACTTGGAAACAGTGTTTATTCTGCAGTAAGTATAGCTTCACAGGAAGCTGTAACGTGGATGTTCGTGGGATCCCCAGTGCCCCACACTGGCTCCTGGCGCACACGGCATCAGCAGCGTGAGATGCGCGGGCGCAACCCGGGCTCGTCCAGGTGCCACCAGTGTGTGCAGAGTTCCACGCGACTGTCTCCCATCCATGGCCCCTGTGGCCGCCAGCATGAGCCCAGTGTAGAGCTGCTCCATCCCCACAGCCTCCTGCACCCCTGATGGCGGCTCCTCTCCTCCCCTTCCCCCTCTAATCCCGGCTTCCATCTCAGTAGCAGCATCATTTCTGGAATGCTCTATGAAGGGGTCGCACGTGCACAGCCCTGCGAGCTTGCCTTTGCACTCACCTGGCTTCCCTGGGGGTCCATCCGAGTTCTTAGTGTCTAGCCGACTTTGGGTGATGTGTCTTGCCCGTTCCTGCATGGGAATGGCCGCCAGCTACAGTATCACATGGGTGACGATAGCTTTTCTCCAGTTGTTCTCTATTTGTTCAATAAACATCGAGTTCCTGCTTGATGCCAGGAACACACCAAGAAGAAAGAGATGAATCAGGTGTATTTCTGACTCTGACAAGCTTAAAGCCTGTGGAAGAATTTACAACCCATTAGACCCACAGGATGATTTATAGACAAAATGGAAAACAGTGATATTCCAGATTTTCTGTGGAAAGCCCAGAATAGTGTGAGGGTCTCAGGGCCATGATCCAGGTGAGGGATGAGGAAGGTAACCAGTGGACTGTCCAGGCGTGTTGTTTACGTTTGTACTGTGTATACGGCTCTTTACCAACGCCTGAGAAAATGGTGATGTTGATAATGTGACGATGCTGTAATGGTGTGAAGTTGAGGAGTGAGAGCCGCATTCAAGCTGAGCGGAACTGCACCGGAAATGATCCGCAGGCCCCACGCGGCCAAGGCCTGGCGGCTGGAGGTTCCCCTGCCCTCTGCCAGCCTGGAGACAACGGGCAGCTGCTCCTCCTGTCCTGTGGGGATGAACTTCCCTGTTTGTGAGGACAGGAGGGCGTCACCTAGAAATCCCCCCTGGGCTTTGGACCACGGAGCTGGGTGACAAGACACCAGCCAGGAGACAGTGGAAGGACCAGAGGACATGGGGCATCACCGTGCTCACAGATAGTGAGGTTGGACACACCTGAGGCGGAGATGACCTTGGCTCCCGGGGACCCTGCCCTGGTCCCCTCTTCCCCTGCTCACCCACTACTTGCCACAGGTCACTAAGCATCTAGGATTAGGTTTCCAGCTGCAAAGTCTTGTCCACTGGGTCTCCCACTCTACCCTGGCCTCAGTGGCCCCCTCCTCTCTCCTCCCAGGGGGAGGTAGTATAGGGGAGTGATGTGGGGATGCACACTTTGTCATGGCCCTGTGGCAGCCGACCCTGTCCCCCTGACATAGACAGCATTCACTCACACGGCGTCTGGCTGATCTTAATTCCCAGGAATGACAGGCCTTTCCAGTGCCAAAGAGGCGACAAACTTTGGGTGAGAAGAATATATATGGAAATGTTCAGACAAAGCAGAGGATGGACCACAGGATCTTTACTGTGGAGCGGATGAAGCCGAGACTTCTGGGATCCTGGGAGAAACCTCAGTGACTTGTTCTTGTGCTTATGTGTTTCTGTAATGTTGGCAAAGGGAGATGCAATCCTGCCGTTTACCTGGAAGAGGCAGACGGGGAACAGCTGGTAATCAGCACTAACTGACTACCACGAATCATGATTTAAATATTTTAAAGTCTGTCAGGAGATGTGCAAGTTGAGCGAGACACTTAACCTCCCTGCAGTTCACTGTGCTCGTCTGTGGGATGAGAGTGCTTACTGCACTCTATTCCGAGCCCTTTCTGTGGATTCTCTCACTTGATTCACCAGTTATCCTATGAGAGAGGAACTTTTATTCTCTCCAGTTTACGGGAGGAAACAGGCAGAATTTAAGCGATTTTGCTTTAAGCCGCAGTTGGTGGCAAAGCTGGCAATCAAAGGTCGAGGGAGTCTGACTCCAGAGCCCAGGCTCAAGGGGACGGCAGCACGTTCAGCAGGGCTGTCCTGCAATTCAATTCCAATAAATTAACACAACAAACATCTCCTGGGTGTAACCTCCTGGGTGTCTGTTCGTGCAAGGACCCCCCTGTGAAAACTAGGAGATAGTTTACAGGGAAGTGTTTTGGAGAAGTCCTACTGTTTTTAAAATAACTGAGCAGAGACAGGACTTCTAATTTCTCAAATCTATAAGGGATACAGACTTTTTAACAGGTGACCGAAATCCTCCTCTGTTCAAACATCCATATACTGGAGTGGTTAATTTCCCCTCCCCCGTGACAGGGTCAGAGTAGAGGCAGCCCGAGGAGACCTGGAAGAGTTCAGACCCCTTGGAGGTGCAGTTGTAACTGAGGCACTGCGTCCCTGGCTCAAGCCCCCCACCACCCCCGAGCCCCAACCCCCGGCCGGGCACTCTGCAGGCCTGGTCCTCGATGCCACACCCCGAGCAGGCTTCCAGCCCGTCAAATCCAGCCATTTTGGGCTGCATCTGGTCACCTGTGCGCGTCCTGCGCCCACCAGGGCCCCTGGCAGTGGATTTCCTCAGGACCTGTCTGCTCTGCTTCTGCTGGTTTCACTTATGGACCAGCTGAATGGTCGATGACAGAGATGAGCTCCAAGTTCACTGTGTTCTTGCCACAGGGCCCGAATTCAGGCTGCTGGGAAGCTGAGCTCTAATAAGTAACCAAAGGCGAAGCACGTGTGTGCAGAATCCCAGCGGCTCACAGAGCTCTCAAGGGTACAAACAGCATACCTGCTCTGGCCTTGGGTCAGAACTGGGTGCTGGAAGCATCCCGAGGACCGGGAGGCCATCCAGGCCCCAAGGCAGCACCACACCCACTCTCCTGCTACCTGGCAAGTTCAGGCTCAAACAGTCTCATCTTGCCGGCTTCAAGAACCTACTGACTGGCCGGCCTCACACTCTGTCTTTCCCCACTCAAATTCCTCCCCCACAGGCATCCCAGAATGTTCCTCTCAGTGGATTAATCTCATCACATCTTCCTCATTAAAAGCCTTCCGTGGCTCTCCAGTGCTCGGCCTTCGTAAGGCTGCATCCAGATTGAACTTAAATCTTTCCATACCGGGACCGCCCCGCAGAAGCAAAGTGTCAACAGCTCCCACTCACAGCCTGCACTTTTCCTGCTCCTGGTTCTTTCCTGTCTGAAGCTGACTTTCTTGGTTATCTTTAAATACCACACATCATCATAAAGGCTTAATTTGAATTCCTACTTTCTCCATGAATTCCTTCCTACAACACTTGTGCGGCATCATTCTCTCTTCCGTAGACCCATCATTATCTTGCACTGCAGCTGTGGAGTTAGGCTTCTGAAGGTGGAAATTTAACTTCAGCTTCGCGGTAGACCCACAGCCTGTCCCCCTGCACTACCCAGTACAGTGCCTTAGACTTCGAGGTCAAAACAGAAAACACCTGTTGTAGCTAAGGGCACATATGTTGGTCTCTCTAAACACTGACTTATAGTTAAAAAAATACCTTGGATATTTCTTTTATAGAGATGAGATGAAATAATGCAGTGATCATTTATAACAGGGTTCTCTAAAAAGTCTACATCTTTGGGTATTACTTTAAATCTACTTTCATAAATCATAAACACTACTTGCTTTACAAGGCTATTAATAATTTAAGGAACCTATTTTTAAAAAGTCAACTTGGTCAAGGAGAGATTTTTGTTTATTATCCCAAAGTCTAGTTAAATGTTTAATTAAATGTAATAAAAATTTAAAAAATAGTCGTGAAGGCTTATTTAGAAAGATAAAATAAAAACCAGTAGACCTGAAAATGGTACAGAGAGGGGTAGATTTATTAATGTAGTGATTAAAAACATTTAAAAAGAGGAGCAAAAAAGCAAAAACTCAGGAAAAAAGTATACTCAAAGCACTTATAAGGAAATGTCACAGGAACTTTGAATACCATTCCCAGACCACATGCTTCTAAAACAACAAGTATTCACAGTTCCAAATAATCTCAGCCCTTGATATTCAGATAGTCCAGAAGTGCAGATACGCCCTAAATCTCAGCTTAGGAGAAGGATTTCCAAACACTCATTTCATCATGATTTACATTCAGAGGAGGAGTTGCTGCAAAGGAAGAGCAGCCCACAGAAACCTTCTGCATCTTCAGCCGAGGCACAAAGAACAGAAAAAGACAGGAAGACGCTTTCTCTCCATTTCTCCTTTCCCACACCTTTGCTTTACAGTCAGGAAAAACCCTCAACAGAAGTACCCAGATTCCCAGAAGAGGAATCTGGTGAACCAGCAAAATGCAGACAAATCAAGACTGTGGATCCAGGAAAGGACAGTGGTTTCGTGGTCAGTGTTCACTGGTCACCCTCTGCGTCAGGAAAACAAGGCGGCACGTCTTCTTGTAACGTTCCAGCCAGGGCAGCTCCTGCCGTCCTCCAGGTGCCGCCCTCCAGCTGACGCTGTGATGGTGCCCTGGACAAGCACAGCCCTTCCAGCGCGTCCTGGACTCACTGTGACAGTGCCGTCCACATGGAACCACTCGACACTGATCCTCCCATCGGAGCCTCAGTCCAGGGGCTACTCCTGCAGCAGGCTTCTTGAGATCAGTATCCGCATCACTTCGTTGCTGCCTGCAAGAGCGAGAGAGGATGGAGGGGCTTAGGAGCTGCCGGGCCTGAGAGTCAGCAAAGCTCTGGCTAGGGATGTAAAGGGCAACGTCGCTTTTTTTTTTTTTTTTTTGCGGTACACGGGCCTCTCACTGTTGTGGCCTCTCCCGTTGCAGAGCACAGGCTCCGGACGCGCAGGCTCAGCGGCCATGGCTCACGGGCCCAGCCGCTCCGCGGCACGTGGGATCTTCCCAGACCGGGGCACGAACCCACGTCCCCTGCATCGGCAGGTGGACTCTCAACCACTGCGCCACCAGGGAAGCCCGGCAACATCGCTTTTTATCTTGAAAGATGTCAGGAAGTGAGGAAAAAATTTACTTTTAAAAAAACCTCTATATATGGACATATATACACTACCAAACGTAAAATAGCTAGTGGGAAGCAGCCGCATAGCACAGGGAGATCAGCTCAGTGCTCTGTGACCACCTAGAGGGGTGGGACAGGGGGGGTGGGAGGGAGACACAAGAGGGAGGAGATATGGGGATACATGTATACGTATAGCTGATTCACTTTGTTATAAAGCAGAAACTAACATACCACTGTAAAGCAATTATACTCCAATAAAGATGTTAAAAAAAAAAGTAATCTCTCCTGATAGTCAAAGCAAACAAAATAAAACAGCAGAACATACAATAGTATACGTAGTATGACTCTACTTCAAAAAAATGTATCTATGGGGGGTGGGATGAATTGGGAGATTGGGATTGACATATACACACTATGCATAAAACAGATAACTAATGAGAACCTATTGTATAGCACAGGGAACTCTACTCATTGCTCTGTGGTGACCTAAATGGGAAGGAAATCCAAAAAAGAGAGGATACATGCATATGTATAGCTGATTCACTTTGCTGTACAGCAGAAACTAATACAACATTGTAAAGCAACTATCCTCCAATAAAAATTAACTTTAAAAAATGTATCTATACAAGCGCAGAAAAAGGTCCAAAAGAAGATATTTTTGGTCTTAAATATAAAAGGAGCCCAAAGTATTAGTTCTGATGTCAATACTTTGATCTTTTTAAACTTTTCTTATATTTTGTAAGTCTTCAACAATAAATATACCAACATCACTGGTAATCAGAAAACTGAATTTTAAAAAAACAAAAACATTTTCCCTGAAAGAAGGGGGGGGTCAGTTGCTTGCTTCATTTTTCCACTCTTTTTTTTTAGTTTATTTTTTTATTTCCACTCTTTTTAATGCAAAAAGAAATATTCACCACCATGAGGAATGACTAATCACACATCTCGAATAAAATCAAAGCTGAAATTTCCTATCTATCCAATAACAAAGTCTGGGGTGAAACAAGTCACGAAGACCAGTGCGCACATTTTCCTACAAGTGGATGATGGTGTGGCCTGAAATAAGCATATCTGGCTTTTCTCAGTTATTCTAACACGGTTGAAAGAGTCAGAATGAAGGGAAGTCTCCCGCACTCACCAAGGCTGGAAAGCAACAGCCACGTACGACTGGAGTCACAGAAGGAATGAGGCGACGGGTTTGGCCTGCACACTAGCAACCCTGCTCATAAACACGCTTTAGGGACAAGGTTTGCAGCAGAAAGCAGATACTAAAGCCTATGACTTGGACGTGACACCCCGTGGTGGCTCTCAATGTGGCTTCCAGACAGGCAGGAGCAACCTCCCTGAACCCTCGTTAGAAATGCAGATCCCCAGGCCCACCAAGACCCATGGAGTCAGAAGCTCTGTGCTCACAAATCCTCCCAGTGGTCCTGACGCTGGTCGGGTCTGAGAAGGATGCTTCAGAAGCCACAGGGAGGCTGGTGCTTCCTGCAGGTTCCTTCACTCAAAGTCACTTCCATAAGCCTTTGCCTCATCTGCTGCCTTTGCTACAGTGTAACAACCTCAGCTGCCTACTGGCTAAACAACAGTCATGTAATTTGAAGACTTCCAAATCAGCGTGGAGTGGAGAAGGCCCTGCAGAGCCCGACGCCAGCAGCTTACCCATCTCCTGCCCGTGGGCCTGTGATCGGCAAGAAGATGCCCATGTGTGACAATTAATTTACTGAAAGCTCCATTAGCAACACTGATGGTCATGATCAGTGTGTAGAGGCTGGAGATCAAACTAGCTCACATCTACCCTGGAAGTTACTGTGGAGAAGTCCTGGGATCCCTGAGGACCAAGTATTTTACAACAGTGAAGAACAGCCGCTGCTGCAGTTTTCAAAATGCTTTCTCGGATGTTATCTTCGTTTGTGCTGTCTCTATAAATGACAAAGGCAAAGAGCAGAGAGGGGTGACTCGGTGACTTCCGTGGGGACAGAGCAGGGCCTCCCGGCCCCCAGGCCAGGTCAGGACGGCACAGCAGGCCCCTCCAGAGGGGGCCAGGAGCAAAGAGGGAGGAGGAAGACAGGAAGCACGGCGACAGACGGCAGGGGTGACGGCTCCGAAAGGGAGAGAACCACCTTGGCCACTTTTACCTTCGAGGATCTGATGGACCCTGGAGTCCCGCATGTACTGCTGGACCGCGCAGTCCTTCAGGTAGCCGTAGCCCCCGTGCATCTGCAGGGCCTGGTTGCAGATCTGCAGGGACACAGGGATTAGATACCTCGGATTCTGAGAAGGCTCTGGAACAGGGGCTCCTCTCTCCGCCCCAGCCCTGATCTGGCTGCCTGCCCTGAGCCAACGTGAGGAAGATGAAGGTGCCAGCCAGGCCAGAGGGTCTCCGGTTCCGTGTGCACAGGGACAACGAGGGAAGTCTGCCTCCTGAGCGAGCCAGTCCCCACCCATGAGGGACTCAGGCCTCTGCCCTTCTCGCCTGCTGTCTGCAGGGAGAGGCTGCCCGCCCCACACCAGCTGGAGTTCTGGTGAGCGGCAGATGCAGCCTCGCTGTGGAAATGGCTCTGTCCCTGACATTTAAACAGTGCTGTGGTCTGACCCTTCTTCCAAAGGCAGCATCTCACCCAGCGCACAGCCAAAGGGCAGAGACAAAACCTGATGTGCGGCGGCGTGGAGCAGGTGAAGTGCCGGCCGAGCGCCCACGTGGGCCTCTCCTGAATAACTGACGCCTTACGCAGCATTCCAGGAGCGGCCGGGCGGCCCGCCACAGGCCGGTCACCCAAGAGAGGCAGACAGCAGCACCACTCACCGCAAAGCATTCGTCTGTAGCGAAGAGCTTGGCCATGGAGCACAGGGCCACCGCATCCTCACGTTCCTCCTGCAGAGCCACGGCTGCGTTGCGGATCATCAGCCGTGAGGCCACCAGCCTGGCCACCATATCTGCCAGTTTGAACTGCAGGTACTGCAGTGAGAGGAGAGAAGAGAACCAGACACACAGACAGGCTCAGAGAGCCACCTCTAACCGGGCCGCTTCTAAGGGGCCCCAGGCTCCACAAAGGATGTGCCTCGTTAAGTTCTAAGTCCACTGCACTCCCTGCACTTCAGCATCTCGCCTCCTTAGGAAGATGCTCCCTCCGTCTGTCCCTTCCACCTACAACCAGTAAAACGCCCACAGCTCTGCCCGGCACGCCCTGGGACCCCGAGCCCCTGCACACCTCACAGGGGGTGGGCTGGGACCCAGCACGGGCAGGGCCAGGAAGCAGTGGACGTGGTGCCCGAGACCCCTGCCCCGGCAGCAGCAGCACAGGCCATAGCAGCGCCCCGAACCCAACAAGCTAGACACAGCAGGGCGCCTGCGACCCCAGCTCCGGCCCCGCCCCCCCCCCGCCTGCTGTGGTGGCAGTGCTCGTGACCCAGGCAACCCCGAATGTGGCAGAGGTGCCCGACGTCCAGTGCCCCTTGAGGCGACATCAGCCACAGGCACAGCCCCAGGCACAGCAAGCACCAGCACGCCCAGCGCAGCACCTCTGGCAGCAGCGGCAGAGGCAAGAGAAACCAAAGCCCACACTACAGCGCCACCTGCCGAAAACCAAAGGAAAGTTAGAACCAAGTAAAAAAGCTCTACCCAAGAAGGTACTGGCTACTTCAAATGGGCCAGCAGAGGAACAACTCACCAAGCACCATGCAGAAGCACGGTAACACGTGGGACAACAGAAAGACGACAATTCTCCAGAAACCAGACTTAAAGTCATGGAATACTGGGACCTAACTGATGGAGAATTCAAAATAGCTGCATCAGGAAACTCGATGAGTTACGAGAAAAGTCAGATGGGCAGTTCAATGAGCTCAGGAATAAAACTAATGAGCAGAAGGACTACTTTACCAAAGAGACTGAGACTCTTAAGAAAGAATCCAACCAAAATTCTGGAGCTGAAGAACTCAATAAATGAGACGGAAAATGCATTAGAGGGCAATGGGGATCGAGCCGACCACAAGGAAGAGGGAACTAGTGAGCTCCAAGACGGAAATCTAGAAATGATTCAGGCAGGAGAGGAGAGAGAGCTAAGATTAAAAACACGGGATCCTACGAGAGCTATCCCACTCCATCAGGAAGAGCAACAGAAGGACAGTGGGCATCCCAGAAGGAAAAGACAGGGGAAGGGAGCACAGAGCTTGCTTAGAAGTAAGAGCTGAGGGCTTCCTTGGTGGCACAGTGGTTAAGAATCCGCCTGCGAATGCAGGGGACACGGGTTCGAGCCCTGGTCTGGGAAGATCCCACATGCTGCAGAGCAACTAAGCCCATGCACCACAACTACTGAGCCTGCGCTCTAGAGCCTGTGAGCCACAAGTACTGAAGCCCGCGCACCTAGAGCCCGTGCTCTGCAACAAGAGAAGCCACCGCAATGAGAAGCCCGCACACCGCAAGGAAGAGTAGCCCCCGCTCACTGCAACTAGAGAAAAGCCCGTGGGCAGCAACAAAGACCCAACGCGGCCAAAAATAAAATAAATAAATTAAAAAAAAAAAAGAAGTAATAGCTGAGAGTGTCCCAAACCTGGGGAAGGAACTGGATACACAAGTCCGTGAAACTAAGAGAAAACCTAATTATCTCAACGCAAAAAGATCTTCTCCAAGACACATAATATTAAAACTGTCCACAGTCAATGACAAAGAAAGAATTTTAAAGGCAGTCAGAAAAAAAGGGCAATAACCTACAAAGGAACCCCATTAGGCTAAGGGCGGAACAGAACTATCTTACAATCCAGCCGTTCCACTTACGGTATTTTTCCAAAGAATATGAAAACACTAATTCAAAAAGATACATGCACCTCTATGTTCACTGCAGCACTATTTACAACAGCCAAGATATGGAAGCAACCTAAGTGCCCATCAATAGATAAATGCACAAAGAAGACGGGGTGTACGTATACAATGGAATATTACTCAGCCATAAAAAAGAATGGAATCTTGCCTTTTGTGACAACATGGATGGACCTAGAGAATATTATGTTAAGTGAAATAAGTCAGACATAGAAAGACAAATACCATATGATTTCACTCATATGAAGAGTCTAAAACACACACAATAAATGAATGCACAAAACAAAACAACACCACATAGATACAGAGAACAGACTGGTGGTTACCAGAGAAGAAGGGGGTGAGGGGAGGGTGAAATGGGTAAAGGAGATCAACTGTTATGCTGATTGATGGAAATCAGACTTTCAGTGGTGAGCTCACTGTAGTGTATACAGAAATCCAATTATAATGTATACGTGAGGGACTTCCCTGGTGGTCCAGCGGATAAGACTCCACGCTCCCAATGCAGGGGACACGGGTTTGATTCCTGGTCAGGGAACTAAGATCCCACATGCCACATGCCACACGGTGCAGGCAAAAAAAAAAAAAAAATGTATACATGAAACATATAATGTTATAAACCAGCATTACCTCAATAAAGAAAAAAGAAAGAAAAACTGGAACACAAGCAAAAGAAAAAAGAGATAAATCATCTAATCCCATCCCCCTGAAATAATTACTTCTTGCATTTTTCAGATGTATCCCTGAAAGTGTTTCATTAATATTTATACAGGGACTTCCCTGGTGGTCCAGTGGTTAAGACTTCACCTTCCAATTCAGGGGGTGTGGGTTCAATCCACAGTCAGGGAGCTAACATCCCACCTGCCTTGCTGCCAAAAAATCAAAGCATAAAACAGAGCAATATTGTAACAATTCAATAAAGACTTAAGAAAAAAAATGGTCCACATCAAAAAAAAAAAAATCTTTTAAAAGAAATTTAGGGCTTCCCTGGTGGTGCAGTGGTTAAGAATCCGCCTACCAACGCAGGGGACACGGGTTCGAGCCCTGGTCTGGGAAGATCCCGCATGCTGCGGAGCAACTAACCCCATGTGCCACAACTACTGAGCCTGTGCTCTAGAGCCTTCAAGCCACAACTACCAAAGCCTGCGCACCTAGAGCCCGTGCTCCACAACAAGAGAAGCCTCCGCGATGAGAAGCCCCTGCTCGCCGCAACTAGAGAAAGCTGTGCACAGCAGTGAAGAACAAAAGCAGCCAAAGACAGACAAGTAAATTAATTAAAAAAAATTTATACATATTCATGTATTCTGTAAACAAAGCAGAAGCATACTCCTCTAAAATGTCGTGCTTTTTCTTGCCAGTCAATGTATCACGAATCTTTTCACGACTATAAGCAAAAATTATTAAACAATTATTGACAGAAATAGAGCACAAGTTCTGGCTGAAATGGGGGCAGAACCCACAAGAGACATCAGGGCCCCACAGTTGTAGAGAATGTTCTAGAGACAAAAGCAAAAGCTAGGACACCGGGGAAGTTACCTGGTTACTGGCCAGGGGCTCTCCAAACTGCTTCCGGACCTTGAGGTGGTCTCGGGTGAGGATGACCGAAGCATAAGCAGCGCCCAGAGAGCAGGACGCTAGGAAGGACGGTACCAACACGTCAAGTGAGCCAGGGGACCGTGCTGCCCGCCCGCCGCTCCTGCCCCCTGGGGTCCTCACCGACATTGATCCTCCCCCCGTTCAGTCCTCTCATGGCAATGAGGAAGCCCTGGCCCTCGTCCCCGATCCTGTTGGCCACAGGGACAGCACAGTCTTCAAAGATCACCGCTCGGGTCGGCTGTGAGTTCCACCCCACCTGGCAAAAATCAGGGGCTGTGTGGCTGCCCAGAAGTTGACCGCTCAGGGCAGCGTCCTGTCCACCAGGCTCTCCTATCCCTGGACTTAGTCCCTCGGGAACTTCAATGAGGAAAAATAGAAAGGTCACACAAATATCTGTCGACTCAGGTTTTTCTCTTTCAGCTCAACATTTTCAACACATTACGAGCATCTACTTCCTAGCGCCCACTCCACCAGACCAACCTGTCCCCAAACATTTCCCACCGCTTCCTTCAGGATCGGGCAGAGCCCTCCTCCTTTGTGGCACCTCCATGAGTATATTCTTCTATAAAAAACATTGACGATATAAGGATTACTCGGAGTATGTGTCCTTTTATAAGGACAGCGCAAGGATCATAATGACCAAGAGCCACCCTTGTCCTTTGAAGAGCTCAGCGTTGTTGCACGTGGTGCCGTAACGTCCACCACGCTGGCCATCGGCTGCACGGACCCGGCGAGATGCAGGCACTGGCGCGTGGGAGCCAATCACACACACCTTCTCTCAGCTTGGCTGCCGGTGACGTCACCCTGGTGACATCATCCCGGTGACATCACCCCGGAAGCCAGAAATCGGTCCGGGGAGAGTATTTCCACCACAGAAACTGGCAAACACTGCACATGAGGGGCTTCTTGGTGTCTGCTTTTCCCAGGGAGCTGAGGCTCAGTGAGGCAGATCCTGAAGAGCACAAGACCAGACAAAGCCCCCGGCTCCCCGACAGCTGAGAGCCCCACTGCCCTCGTTCAGGGCTCCCTGCCGTGGGAAGAGGCGCTCCACCCACAGCCTTTTATTTAAGGTTTTTCTTCCAAGAGAAGGGCTCAGTCCTTCTCTTCTGTCCGTCACCCTGTACCCTCGATTCCACTCAAACTGTTCTGCGACCTGTGCGGCTGGCCTGTTGACCATACTTCTGCTTCTCCTCTCCCTCCCCGGAAGCACTCCCATCTCCAACCTCCGTCAAAGTCGAGCTTCGCTGGAACCTCCTGAGGCCCTTCCGGTCGCCTGAGCCAGCACTGACCTCGCTGTCTTTCAGGCCCCCAAGTCTGAAACCTTCCCACACTGGCCTGTGTGGTCTCCCTGGAACTTACCTCCCATCCAGAACATACACACGTGGAACGGGGCAGACGGGCAGACCTTAACGACAGCCAATCATAAGAGAACCACATACAAACAGCTGCTACCTCCTAGCCCCTTCCTGTGAAAGCAGCTCCCTTCTCCCCCGGGCAGAGAACCCCGCTCCTCAACCCCCAGAGCCCCTGGGAGGCTGCAGCCAGAAAGAAGACCCTCCTCCCCACCCCTCCGGCAGCCCCGGCCGCCCAGGACCAGGGGAGCCCTGTCCCGTCCATCTGTCTTTCCTTCCACAGACTGCCTTCCCACTGCCACCCCTCCTACGGGAAAACGCATTCTTCTGTACGAAACCTTTTAACAATTAAATCCAACATAAAACAATTCCTCACACCACTTTCCCATAAAGCCAATGCAGAACTGGTTGTTTAAAGCTCTCAGCTACAAAATGTGCTCAGTAGGCCAAGTCAAAGCATGTGCCTGCAGGAAAGACGGCCATGCAGCTGGAGAGAAAGACCCGCTGCTCAGGCCATCACGGCAGCCAAATCAGCCATGGCGATCAGTGGGTGACCCTGCACCCGGCCTGCGCAGCCCTGCCTGCCTCTCCAACTTCATCCCACACCGTTCCCTTTGCTCACGACCCCCCGGCCACACGGAGAGGCTCTGGCTTCTTCAAACAGGCTCATCCTGCCCCCACCTCGGGCCCTCTGTCCCACTGCCGTCTCTGCCCAGAACTGTCCTCACGGCCGGCTCCCGTGACGCTGCAGACCTCATCTCAAAGGACACCTCATCTTCAGAGAGTCGTCTGTCCCCACCCTGAGAAGCTCTCCTCCGTCCATGACGTAGCCTCCAGCCTGCCTTCCTCCCTTGCCCTGAGCGCTGATGGAAGGCACCGTGTTGGTTCCTGCGCCCACCCTCCACCCTGCTGCTAACAGGCCAATTCTACAGGGCAGGGCGCGTCCGTGCGGGCCCCTGCTCTGTCCCACCACTCGGTACAGTGGACCCCTGCTAGCTGCTCAATGAATGAGACACCCTTCCAAATTCCCCACACATTATAGGACACGTAAAGCAAGACGAATAATTAAGAAGAAAACAAGCAAAAAGAAATACGATATATATGCTTAAAAGCGAGAGGAGACAGAAAGTAAAGAGACGCTTTTTGTTTATGGAATTTACTTACAGTTTTTCTCCAGGCCCTAACCTTGTCAGCTTTGGTATGCTATCAACCGATACCAGAAATACTGATGTGCTGAAATAATCATCACTATCTTTATAAGCACAAACACCAGAATCAGTATGACTTGGTCCTGTAAAATTATGTCAGGCTCCATGTCAGTCTGTCTTATAATCCCAAACAGACATTCCTAGGATTAAGAAGTCTTAGAGCTACCTATCTCATATACCACGTGTACACAGCTTACATAGCTTATAAAGGTAAGCCGATGTCTTAGAATCCCAGACAAGCTGTGGTGATTCTTGTACCCCCAGGAGCGAGTGTAAGCCTTTGCAGAGTCTGTGTCTAGCAGGTCCTGCTTTCCTGTACAAGAGAAGGGGCACTGAACCTCTGAACTCCTAGCAGCTACAAAGGATCAGGAAGGTCATGAAGGGACGAATGGGGAACCGGGGAGCCAGGAGAGGAGAGGTAGATTAGGGGCCATTTCATTACTGACTTCTCTCCAAAAGCTCCAACTCTAACAGTACCTGCTGGAGGTGGAGGCCAGTCACCTGGCCTGGCCCACCGGACTAGATCCCACCCTCATCACCAGTGACAGTTACATAACCACAGGTCTACTGTTCATGGCCTGGCTACTTCTTAATCCTAAAAACGTCTTCTCAAAGCCTATGGAAACACTCTTCCTCTTACATTACTGAAAGACCCACAATCACTTCCAGTGAGTTTTACTGTATTTTTATTTAGAGAAGAAAAGTGGCCCATATGCTTTTCATTCCTGAGACCTCTAGTCTTCTGCAAGCATTTCCTCCTGGGGGAACAAGAGGGCATCAAGATAAGAAGGTAGATAAGAGATACAGGCCAAAAGTGGCTGCAGGAGAGATGACAGAGAAACCCCTCCTATTGATGAACTTCCTGGCAAATGCTGCCACTTCACCAGCGGTCCAGCGCACTCTGACGCCCTATCCCGCTGATACACTGTGGAAACCCTAATTGAAGGCCAGTGAGCCAGTGTGGAACCCATTTCCCGAAACAGAGCAGAGGCTGGTCTGGCAGAAGCAAGAGGCTCACGACCTGACTCTCCCTGTCCAACCGCACTCACCTTTCTCTCCTTCTTGCCGAAGCTGAGGCCAGGGGTCCCCTTCTCAACAACTATGCACGAGATGCCTTTGGGGCCTGGTCCTCCTGTTCGGCACATGACCACATAGATGTCTGCTTCGCCTCCACCACTGATGAAGGCCTGCGGGTTTGGAGAGGGGAAAACACTGCGGTCCTCTGACGATGGGACAGTGAGAGATATGGTGGCACAGAGAAACTAAGGAGGGTTACAAAGAGCCGGCACTGAGGCTGTAGAAAGGACAGACACTAGTGAACGGAACTAAGTGGACTGAGACCAGAAGAGAAACAGAGACAGTGAACACGGGAAGTCGGCCTGAGGTTCCCTCCCACACGTACCACCCCCGGGAACGTTCACTCGCGGACTTGGGGTCCAGGCTGTGGAGGCAGGAGGGGGACAGTCTGCCCGGGGAGGACCGAGGACGGCATGCTTGTACCTTGGAGCCACTGAGCACGTAATGATCTCCTCGTCGCTTGGCGGAGGTCAAGAGGGAGGCGGCATCACTCCCACTGCCTATGGCAGGGACAGGAGGGAAGCGTAGAGGTGGGAGAGGGCCTGGGAAGGTAAGGAAGCCCCGGCAAGGCTCTACCTGAGAAATCTTCCCTTACAAAAAACACCTCAGAGTTTGATACTTTAAAATCCATATGGCTGAGAAGCTCTCTATACTTGTGAAAACTGCATACGGCAATCAGACCCTTTTCCATCTCCCATCACACTAGCTTGCAAGGAGCCTCCTACAAGGAGGTTCTGGTCTGCAGCCTGGAAAGACTCTGCCCTAGAGAGCTCTTAGCCTGTGACATCAGGCCACGGCCATCAGGCACTCCTGGTCAACAACGGCTACACGTGCGGGGCTGAGAAGGCACGCCCCGTGATTTCCCATGAGCCACACCTCCTGCTGCATGGCAAACCCACCTGGTTCAGTGAGGCAGTAGGAAGCAAACTTCTCCATGGTACAGAGTGGAGGGCAAAACCTGTGCCTCTGTTCCTCACTTCCAAAGGTATCAATCATCCAGGCACACATGCTGACAGGTACACCAAGAAGAGACATTGACAGAGATAGAGAGGGAAAAGAAAAGGAAATTTGAGGGGGGAGGGGAACGGGGAAAGAGAACAAAGGCAGCAAAGTAGAGTGAAGCAGAACAGAGTGGGAAGGGAAAAGTCACAATTGAGAAGATTCATCTTTAAAGCAAAGGCCTGGATTAACACATATTCCTGGAACACATACTACCCAGACGTACCCAGGGCCAAGGTATTTCCCACCTGGATGCTGTTCATGCTATTTCTAGTTAGGTTAACTGAGCTCCCTAAAAATCAAGGAGTCACATGTCCTTTCCCAAATTAGTGGAGGCTTCATCTCTGGGCTGAGGAAAAGGGAACAGGCCCCAACCACTCTACTGGAGAAGTCTGTTTGGTACCAGGTCAATCTGGAATTTGGGAGAAGGCCAGCATTCTCTAAGCAACATACAAGATGACAGATTCAAGTCCAACAGCGAGCAGCAGACCTAACTGCGAACTTTTAACTGTCTAGTCCTTCAAGGACAGCCAACCTGAAAAGAGCAACCTTTTCCCTGTTTATATAGAATTTCCCAGCCAGCCCGCACGAGCACGTCACCATGCTTCCCGATCTTGGCCACTCACTTGTGGATGCTTATGTAGGCTGTGGTGCTGGTGCAGCCTGTGGCCAAGGCTTCAAAGATGACAGAGGTGTCGAGCCGTGACAGTCCAGACCCTCCTACATCTGTTCGTACGTAAATCCCCCCAAAGCCCAGCTGGGCTGCCTTCCGCATCACATCCACTGGGAACAGCTCCTGCGTACGAAGAGCGCAGGGTCATCAGTAAGTTATTCACAAACGGCCTTTTCTTTAGAGGGCACAAGGAAGGATCAAGACGTTTGCACTCGGGAGAGAGTAGGGAGTCTCTTAACATGCCTTTTGTCATCTATATAGTGGAACCAGTTAAAATGCATTCTATAAGGACTGGTTTCTGGCATCAAAGTTTCTTTTTATCATCAATAGAATTGCCTTGGTTTAAGAGTGCCCAAATCTCTGTGCAATTAAAAGAAATGATATCTACAGGATGCGGAAGATGCTTTCCAGGAAAGGAATCACACCACTCCTGGAACTTGCATTCGCTGTGAGAGTTTTAAGTGGAGAATAAATACCAAACAATCTGGATCATAAGGAGGAGATAAGGGTCACTGCACGAGGTGTCTGTGGGGACATCCAGCACAGGAAAACCCGCACCTTCTGGTCCCACTCTGCCATGTTTGGCGCCATCTCCCGGGCAGCAAAGTTGAACGCCACTTTCTGGAACTCTTTCTGCTCTTCGTTTAGTCCTGTAGAAGCTGTGGGCAAGGCGGCATTTACTCAGAACCAGGACAGGGGTCAGGGAAGTGTACTGCAAGCAAGAAGCACCACGAAGCCCAGGCCGGCGGTGGACCTACGAGAGCATTCCCACAGGGCACACCACCTCCAGCACCCACCGTTAATCAGCGTCTTGATGTAGCATCACCTGCCTCCTTCCTTCTTTACTCCCAAACAGACTGGCTGACTTCATTTACCTTGTTACTTATTCTTTCAATACTCATCTTCATCTCTTCCTCCTCACGAATCCACATTAAAGGAGTAATAAACACACTGACCCTCAAATTATGATGTACATATTTTTCCTTCAGGATGTCCTGCATTTTCTGTATTGGAACCTGTGCGTATTTGTCTACCAGCTACAACAGTTTCATTTTAAAACATCAGTCAGGAAAGGAAGATACGTGTACTTTGGCTTACCTTCCAAATTAAGGAAAAGATCCTGTAACAAAGCTGTGCATTTGACAGTCACTGATAACAATGATAACGAGTCTTCCAGTGTTGAAAACATGGCTAAGGCCTTCCTAAATCCGTCTTCACCTAATGGATTCACAATTTTTAGAATATTTTCTTTCCTAACTGTTAATGCTGTGACTTTGGGTAACTCCTTCACTTCCAGGTCTAAGCTACTTAAAAGCTAAGGAAATGAACTGACTGAGCAATACCAAGAGACAGGTAGTGGACAAGTTTCTCTAGAACCTTAAACATTTTGTAAAAGACTATACTATTCCAGTATTTCATCAAGGGTGATACTCTTTAGGAGAAAGATATCTGCATGAGCCTACGTGAAACAGTGACCACTCAATTCACAGTGTCATTACTTTACAACTTTTCTTTAAAGAGCCAGTTCCCCGAATGACACGAACACTATTTATTTTCTATGTTTTTTTTCAAACACTGTGCAGAATGAGGTAGGACTCAATTGGAAAGCAGAGCGACAGGCCATCTAGCTGGTCATGTGGGCCTGAAATAGCTTTCCCGTTTTGCAAGGTGATAAGACTTTCAGCTAGAGACAGGCCAGAAGCTAAAAGGGAAGAACCTAAGCAAAGCTCCTGTGAAAAACCACAACCTTTTGGGAACCGTGTAGAGAATCTAGAAATGAAAGGACCATGAATCCTGGGAGCCACCATGCAGAAGGGTCAGCAACCTGCACAGGGTGACAGACTTACGCTGCTCACGTTATCTTTCTTTTGTTTTCTTAGGACTGCCGTTTTGAAAGGACCGCCTGCCTCACATGTGCCAGGAAGAGAGAACGGAGTGTCTGCCGCAGCTGGAGGCACAGTGGTGGCTGAGGAAACATCAGGGGAAGAGGAAGTGCTGGGCTCTCCACTGCTTTCTAAGGTTTCAGCCTTTTGGTCCTGGGGTGATGCTAAAGAGCACACCCGACCACGACTTCCTTCAGTGCCCGACTGTCCTGCGCGGCCCTTCCCACTGAGAACAAGGGCAGGTGGCAGCATGTGTCTCTGGGTAGACCTGGGCCTCAGGAGTGGCTGCTGTGTGAAGCAGGACAAAGCTGTCTGTCTGTAGCAGGACCCTCACCAAAATGGGAAACTGAGAAGTGAAGAGTTGTGAGGATTAAAGATGACACTACCTTGAGAAGTCCAAAGCAGAAAACTACGTTGGGTGTTGCTCTCGGAAATGTGGTTAGGGATAAACAATTCATGGTTCCTTGCCTGGGAGTCGGGTCATTTTCCATTCACAAAAGAATACTGACTGTCTACCATGGAGCAGTGCTGGGGTGTCAAAGATGAAAATGGTCCATTCACCCAAAGGATGACATAAGTGGTGAGAAAGCAAACATCTGACTGTACACGGGCTACAATACTTCCGTCCCAGCAAGAGCTCAATATGTGTCTACAGATATTATTATTAGTATTTGACAGAGTAAAACAAGTAGTTCAGGGTATAAAAGGTCTAAGAAGTAGATCTGAATTGCATACAAAGTAAATAAGAGGGAATGGGTGTACACAAATCAGATGTACAGGCACACCTTGTTTCATTGCCCTTCATTTCTCTCTGCAGAATCTGTGTTTTTTACAAACTGAAGGTCTGTAGCAACTCTGTGTTGTCAAATGATGGTTAGGCTTTTTTAGCAATGAAGTATTTTTAAATTAAGGTATGGACATTGTTTTCTTAGACACAATGCTACTGCACACTTAATAGACTACAGTGCAGTGTAAACATAACTTTTACAAGTACCCGGAAAACAACAAAGTCGTTATTGCAGTATCTGCTTCATTACAGTGGTATGGAACCAAACCTGCAGTATCTCTGAGGTGCACCTGTATAAATACAACATAATTACATATTTATTTAAGATAGATAATAATCAATTCTAGATAATGGAATGCTAACAAAAGGAGAACACTGCTTGGAGAAAAAAAGTGGAAATGGCAAGCTAAAAAGTAAATTATACACAAGAAAGCATGGTTACTGAGTAAAAATACCTAAGTTCTCAGAAAACATGCACTGGAAAACAAAACAAGACGAAAACCAGTAACTTCCCTGGTGGTGCAGTGGTTAAGAATCCACCTGCCAATGCAGGGGACACGGGTTCAAGCCTTGGTCCGGGAAGATCCCACATGCCACGGAGCAACTAAGCCTGTGCGCTACAACTACTGAGCCTGGGCTCTAGAGCCCGCGAGCCACAACTACTGAGCCCGTGAGCCACAACTACTGAGACCGCTGTGCCACAACTACTGAAGCCCACGTGCCTAGAGCCCCGTGCTCCGCAATGAGAACCCTGCGCACCACAACGAAGAGTAGTCCTGCTCGCTGCAACTAAAGAAAGCCCGCGTGCAACAACGAAGACCCAATGCAGCCAAAAATAAATAAATAAATAAATTTATTAAGAAAAGAATCTTTGAATGCATCCAAAGGCCAAATCTAGCCAGAGACTCAACAGTTCTGAGAATCCTGGAGCTCAAGGAACGCTTGGGAAGCTGCAGCAAATCACAATGAGGGAGCACTGGACAAGGAACCAGGTGTTCAAGATCTGGGTCTGCAACTATTAATTATACAATTTTCAGGAAGTCAGGCCTCCAGACTCCTCCCTCAGCCTCAGGTGCCCTGCTGTAAAACCAGGGGGCTGCACTAGACACTGAGCAAGTTTCCTCATCTGTAAAATGATATATCAGATATAATGAAAATCATAACGCTCTTAAAAATTACTTTTCACATTAAAATATGCCATGAATCAATGAGAAACCTTTGTTGATCACTTCCATTAACTTGATATTCTAATATGTAGAATGATACACCTAAAGGACAGTTTTCTTTCATTTTACTAATTAAAAGAGCATTAAAAAGCACCTTCAACTGGTTGAAGTTACACCACTAGCCACCGGATATACTTATATTTAACCAATTTGTTGCCAATCAACAAAGGTGACCTTGCTTACCGAATTCTAAGGGCTAGGATAGGGTGGCACCCTGTGAAGGTGTTTTAGAACATTGAGAAGAAAACTGTCCTATACCTTGGCGTCCTTTACAGCTCTGGATGTCGAGCTAAGGCCCTCACAAGCTACTCTGCTGTTTTCAAAACTGTCATTTATTAAAAATTTTAAAAAAGAAAGACTTCAAAAGAAAAAAGTGGTTAGGCGCCCGACAACGTCACAAAGTGTCTGGTTACACCCTAGGCGGCCTAGGTCCCCCCCACTCCGTTACTGGCATCGAAATTATTTGCCTGGTGCCAGGAGACATTCAGATCTGTAAGCTCTGGTAGTTTCCCATTTGCAACAGGTTATTTTTCTGCAGAAATTTCAACAGTTGAAGTGTTTTGTAGTTACAGGTGTTGTTCTATAATTTATATATGGGAGCAAACCTTGTATCACCGGAGATTTTGTTCACCAATCACAACCAGCCCCGGGCTTTTCACATTCTTACTGCCTTTAGAACCAATGGTTGTGATTTAAAAAAACAAAGTCACGAGCTTCCGCGGCGGAGCCCGTCGTTATCCGAAAGCAGATGGGTAACGACGTAGCTCCGAATTGTGAGAGGAAAGGTCGCAGGGGCGGCCTCGCGAAACGTACCGCCAGGTTCATAACGCAAAGCACGGTAAGGGCGGTCTGTACAAGGACGGACCAGCATCGGCCACCGGGCTGAGCCGCCGAGGGTCGCCCGCCCCCGGGGCCGCGCCACGTCTAAGCCGGGGAGACCACTAGGCCCGGGGCGCCCGGACAGGCCGACGCGGTGAATGAGGGCGGCCAGGCCGGCTAGGAGGGCGGCCGGGCCGGCCAGGTGGACGGACCCCTACCCCCGGGCGAGCCTTACGATCGATGCAGGAGACCACGCCCCGCCGACCGCTTTCGGCGGGGGCCTGGAGCCCGCCGCGCAAGCCGCGCAGCCGCGCCCCGACACGCCACCACGGGACCCACAACATAGCCGCCGCCTGCTCCACTCCTTTCAGCTCGGGCCGAGGTCTGAGCGCCGGTGACCCCGACCGGCCGGCCACAAGGGCCGCGCCGCACCGCACGCTGGGAGCTGTAGTGCGCGCCGTGACCCCGCGTGCAGACTCGGGGCGCCTGCGCGAGGAGCCGGGACTACAACTCCCAGGGCTTCCCCGGGGCGCGCGCCAAGACTAGAAAGCGCCGCGGGGACGCTGTGCAGCGCCCTGCGGCGCGCGGGGAGGTGGGTTGGGGTAGTGCTTCGAAGGCTTGCGGACTCGCGGGGGTAGCTGTGATTGAGAAAGAAGACCACCGGGGGCGCTCAGCGGCGGTCTGTGCTAGGCGGACATACGGGTGTGGGTAACGCGGAAGGATTCCCCGGGCGCCCTGGGCGACGGCGGGACCCTCTATCCTCGGCGCGCGGGGACGCCATGCCGCGAGCCCGGAAGAGGCCGGCGGGGGCCGCGAGGCCAGGTGAGCCGCGCCCGGCTGCTCAGTGCCGCTCACCTTCCGCCCCTGCGCGTGGGGAAAGGCCCGAGTGGGTCGTTTTGAGGTCCGATGTCCCGAGCCGCCCACCAGGCTTATGCTCAGGGCCCCTCTGCTGCTTGCTCGTCCGAGCGGTAGCTGTTTGGAAAGCACGAAAAGTAGCTGGGACACGGGCTGGCAGGCCGGTCGTTTACAGTTCCCGCTCCCCGGAGAGCCAGACGAGGAAGGAAGGGGTCACTGGGGCTGTGAGAGCAGGGAGGGGTTGGGGGGACGCCTTGAGAGGGAGGGGATTTGAGTCTAGCCGTAAAGAATGCGTAGGAACCCGTTGTGTTCACAAGGATGAGTGGCATTCTAGGAGCAGCAGCAAAGCAATGCACGACAGAGAAAGTGCTTTTTCGAGACTGGGGAGGGTTCCGAGTTGCCCACAACACATTGCTAACAGCACACACGGTGTTTACAGTGTGCCGATCAAGTCCAGGGGGACCACCAGGACCCTAGGAAGGTTCCACGTGTTAGACGTCCATCATGATGGCATACGTAGGAGCTTGGACTTGGTTCAGAGGCTGCGTAGGATGGTCGTTTAGTGGATTCAGATAGACCAGCGTGGCAGGCCCTGATGTGTGATCTGGGACACATCTTATAGATGGACAGAACACCTCATAGATTGTGTAGACTGAGTTACAGTGAGGGTGGTAACACATAGGGCGTAGGATAAGAATTTAACAGCTATTAGTTACAGGGCACCCACTCTGCTCCAGGCACATTTCCCTCACTCTGTACGATAAAGTCCAGTCTTGACCATGTCTGCAGAGTCCAAAGTGGCTGTTTTATCCAGCTTTTCTTGGCACCTTCAAGGAGTAGAAAGGAGGCAGGCCACAGAGCATACTGAGCAGGAAGGAAGAAGTCAAGGTGACCTAATAGCTAATATTATTGAGCATTTATGGTAACGCCAGACACTGCTTCAGCCCATTGTTTGTATTATCTTATTTAATCATATAAGCAAGTCCGTGGAGTAGGTGCCTTGTTGGAGAGAACAGCCCCAGCAAAGGCAGAGGAGAGGGTGAGGAAAAGAAAACATTGACTGCTTAATAGATGCCACGGGAGTTATCCTTATCCCACTGAATGGGTAACCCAGAAGATGTCCTGTAAGGTAGGCGTTCTGGTCCCATTTTTATAGATGAGGAACAAGTTCAGCAATGAAGCTGCCACTGTTAGTAACTGACAGCTCCAAAATTTGAGTCCAGCTCTGACTCCAAAGCATGCGCTTTTCCTGCAACAGAACTTTCTCTGTCAACAAGCAAGAAAGTTCTCTTCTTTTTTCTTCTCCTATTGCAGACAAGAAGGGGCCAGGCGGAAAACGTACCAAAACTGAGGACCCAGGGGAGGCATCAGCTAAGGTGGAGAACTCCAGCCTCCAGGAGACTTCAGCCTCTAGAGACTGTGGGAAGAACCTAAGCAGCTACTGGCTGATGAAGTCAGAGCCAGAAAGCCGACTGGAGAAAGGGGTAGATGTGAAGGTGAGGTCCCGCACCTGTCTCCAGAGTGCACGGGGGACACCACAGGGTCCCATCACCCACTTCTTACCTTCGAAGGGTAGGAAAAGGTGATAAAGAATAGAATCAGCAGGATTTACTGCCATCCACTCTCTGTTTTGTGAATCTTCTACTTAGGGCAGGGGTTGGCAAACATTTTCTCTAAAGGGCCAGGTGGTGCTGTTGCAACTCTGCTGGCATCACAAGAAAGACATAGACAGATAGTGTGGCTGAGTTCCGATAAAACTGTCAGCAAAATCAGGCATGGGCTAGATTTGGCCTGAAGGCTATAGTTTTCCAACCCCTGATCTAGGCAACATTCAGTCTTAGGTTGCCTTTCTCTTGCCACCTGCCACGCTCCTAGGTATCTCCCTGCCAACAGCTGGTACACAGGAGGCGAATGTAAATCAAATTTCATAGTAGCCTGGAGAAAATAAAATTAGAGATACTATAGAAGGCATATATAATATTTTAATAAATGAAATACAGATAGTCAGCAATTACCAGATTATCCACTCATCTAATCCTCTCAATGAGCAAGGCTAACAAGGTAACACAAAGCTAACTTCTACTTGCGCAGTATGAGTGGCTCTGTGAAGAGCTTCCCAGTAAGCTCACATGCCATTCCAGCTGGCAACACCCTATAGGGGAAGGAACTTGTCTGCTTCCATATATTCTTACCGATTGGCCCAGGATTGTTTACTGAATGACCTTATTTCTTGCCCAGTTCAGCATTGAGGATCTCAGAGCACAGCCCAAGCAGACAGCATGCTGGGATGGTGTTCGCAACTACCAGGTAAGCGGGTTAGACAGGACCTCGAGACCCGGGAGGGGATAAAAGCCTGCTTCCTTCTGACTTATTCAGTAGCAAAATCTCTTGGCTAAGGTTGTTTTTTCCCAGAACCCAAACCTGAAAATATATTAACAA
Source organism: Stenella coeruleoalba (assembly GCF_951394435.1). Lineage (NCBI taxonomy): Eukaryota > Metazoa > Chordata > Mammalia > Artiodactyla > Delphinidae > Stenella > Stenella coeruleoalba. Next base: position 107,828,215 of record NC_137154.1, on the reverse strand, counting down.
ATGCCTTGATTTCTTTGACTGCACGCAGTTTTCAAATGGCCTGTGTTCCAGCCAGTGTCCTGATACAGCTCTGGGTAAAAGGCAAGAATTGAACTGCAGGGTGTTGGGGGGAAGCTGCGAAAACCAAAATCTCATCTAATAAAAGCAGACTTGATTTCCAGGGCTAGTGTCTTCTAGCTGGTGGGAGGATAGTTCTTGTTTCTTCTCTGCTGGAACAGGCCCGGAACTTCCTGAGAGCCATGAAGCTGGAGGAAGAAGCCTTCTTCTACCACAGCAACTGCAGAGAGCCAGGCATTGCGGGGCTTATGAAGGTCGGTTGTACAGGCTTAGGTCTGAGTCCATCTCCCTTCATGCAGGTTAGGGAGACAGCATAGGCAGGTAACCCTCCTCCCCATCCCTGCTGTCTCAGGGACATGTGACAGGACTGCAGCAAGGCAGGCCTTCATTTCAGGCCCCGCTGGCACAGACCTCTCCATTTCTGCACCTTGGTCTTTCACTCAAAAACAGGCCTGATGGTAGCTCTTCCAGGCCAGGAGTTACCAGGATAGAATTAACTGTAGGTGGAGAAACAGTGGCACCAATAATAACCTTTAATGTTTGGTTTTAGAACATACTTTTAAGATTTTTGTCAAAATAGGGTTGATTTCCTCTGCTTACCTTAGACTGTGTATTACTTCCAGATATTTGAGCCCTCAGTGGCTCAACAGCGAGACAGATGGGGTAAGAATACGTAGGGTAGGAAATGACAGTTGGACTTGGACTAAAGCCTGGCCATGGAGCTGACTGGACAGACAAATGATTGGAGACTCGGCTTTAATTTCAGATTGTGAAGGAGGCATACCCAGACCACACACAGTTTGAGAAAAACAATCCCCATTATGATCCATCCAGCAAAGAAGACAACCCCAAATGGTCCATGGTAAAGATACTACTATTCTTCCTATTTCACAAAAGAGAAAGGATGGACAGAGAGGGAGGAAGAAGGTCTGGGGTATCTTTAGACCAGGGCACAGAGCCCCGCTCAGTCCGATGAGGTTACCCTGCCTTTGGAGAGAAGGACAAACACCGGCAGCCAGGCCCACGGGACCTCCTGCAAGCAGCTAAAACACAGGAGGCAGAGTCCAGCTGGACGTGCCTTTCTGTCCCATACACTGTTGCCATGTAGGTGGACGTACAGTTTGTTCGGATGATGAAGCGTTTCATCCCACTGGCTGAGCTCAAAACCCACCACCAAGCGCACAGAGCCACTGGCGGTCCCTTAAAAAACATGGCTCTCTTCACCCGCCAGAGACTCTCAGTCCAGCCCCTGACCCGAGGTAAGAACGGCTCTCGCCTTTTGATCACATGCCAGAGTGACCGTGAATTCACATGTACTAGCTGGTGAACCCTAAGCACGGTGGTTAAGGTCTGAGTCTGTCTTCCCACCTGTAACTCCCACGAGGGAGGAGCCCCCTCACCCGCCAGAGACTCTCAGTCCAGCCCCTGACCCGAGGTAAGAACGGCTCTCGCCTTTTGATCACATGCCAGAGTGACCGTGAATTCACATGTACTAGCTGGTGAACCCTAAGCACGGTGGTTAAGGTCTGAGTCTGTCTTCCCACCTGTAACTCCCACGAGGGAGGAGCCCCCTCTAGCTGCCCAGGGCAGCTGTGCTCGGCACCTGTCGAAACGCCCCTGAGGGTTCTGAGTGAACGACTACCTGCCTCGTGACTTGAGAAATGCCTGCCATGACTGCCCTGTTCAGGAGGAGACACAGACCTAATTCTTCCTCTTCTTCTTGCCCTTTTCGGCAGAGGAGTTTGATTTTATTTTGAGCCTGGAGGAAAAGGAACCGAGTTAATGGAGACACAGCTCTGCTGAAGTGGGCAAGATGTTGCCTGAAAGTCAAGCTTCCACAAGACAAAAGAAGGCGTGGGGAACATGCTGGTTGTGTTCACCTGGCGTTGCGTGTAGACGTCGGGTTTGGGTCCTTTTTAATAAAACATGAATGTTTGAGTTGGAGGCGTTTCTTTAAAATCAGCATCAGGGGTAGAATACTCCACTGCACGTCTTTACACCCCCTCGGCCAGATGCAGGGCCCAGTCTGCTGACACCCACTAACATGGATTGTCTCTACACCAGCCTTCCTTAACCCACCCCTGAAGTATCTGGTCCCAGAGTGGGTAAAACCAGCAGTTTCAGGACAAGTTGCCAGACTGGAGTAAAACCAGAATGCCTTTCTCAGCCATGGGCTTGTCTAAAACAGGCATTAATAGAGTGGGTGTCATTGTTCACCAGGGGCCACAGACACCAGGAGGGCAGGTGTCGTGGGTCAGGGCGGGGCGTCTCCCCTTGTGTGCGGCAGGGCAGTAAGAAGAGACCACAGAGTCTGGTGGACCGTGGGCATGATGCCTCCGAGCCCAGGGGCTTGCTTTAATCAGGGAGAGAGCTGAAACAGACTGCTTTGTTTAAAACAGCCATTGAAAAGACACACGTTGAGAAACTTGTAAACACCGCAGCTGCTCAACCCCAGGCCGCACTGCTTGGTTCAGTCCCTATGCTCTGCCAGGGTCCCAGGGATGGGCCTCCCCTTCCCCGACGCACAAAGAGGCAGAGAATGGGGCAGGGGAAAGAACAGAAGCTCCCGAGAGGACAGAAGCAAATTCTACCTCTAGTTCTCTCAGGAGACAGGCTTCAGGTGTCGGGAAGGTTGGGAAGTGAATCTGTGGTCGGCTGGAAGGCAGAGGGATCGGCGGGTACCTAGTAGTTAAGGGGCCAGCTGTCGTGGGATGCGCCAGAGCCCCAGCTCACGCTCCGGAGAAGGCGAGGGACACAGGAGCTGCCTCTCCCACGCTTAGGCCCCCAACCCTGATAATCCAGGGGCAGTCGCACAGGTGGTCCTGTCCCCACGGGGACTGTCCTTCACACCTGAACCCGGGGTCCAGCCTGGGGGAACCAGCTTCCCTTGCTTGGTTCTTCTGCCCCCAGTCCACCTCGAGCGTCACCCCAAACGCCCTTCCCTCCCATCTCAGCTCCGATCCGTGAGCCCTGCCCAGTCCGAGGCCTACCGCTGCACCAATTTCCGAGGAAGAGACGGGTCCCCGTTTTCCACACTAACTGAAAGATGACACAAGAACCAACCCCTCTGCTTCCCAAATGACAGAGAACTCAGACCACCAACTATTGTACCTGCTGGCCATGGGGGTCTGCTTGGTCTTTCTAGAAGGGAAGAGAGGCCAACAGGAGACAGGAAGGACATGCACACCCTTAACAGGACAGGCGCGGTGCAGTGCAACAGCGGGAGACCCTCTCTAGCATGATGAGAGCGTCCACATACGCAGAACACCAACGGTCCTAAGCTCTGGTCAGCCGGCTGGTGGGGAGGATGGCGGCTCAGGAGGCCCTCCCCTTCCCCCCAGCTCGCAGGGTGAGCACAAAGCTTCTACGTGTGAGAACAAGTGCCGGTTCCCAGGAGTGAGATGGGCAGCAGGGAGCCAAGAGGGTCCACTCCCGGGGAGGCGGAGAGAACGGGCCCTTCCCGGACCTCTCCTCGGGGGAAAGATGTCCTCGTTCAGGGCCCGGGGCTGAGGACCTCTGGCCCTCAGGGTTGCCCGCACCAGGCACAGCCGCCGAGGTCCACCCGGTTGCCATCCACGGGTGACACAGATGTCTTTGTGCCCAGGGACATCAGCCAAAGCCCCTACCACAAGCTCCCGTTCCATCCAGGACATGACTGACCAGAGTCCCTGGGAGGTGCCCGGTCCCAGCGGTGAGAGAAGGGCCAGAAGGAGGGTGGCTTGTGGAGGCTCCAAAGCACCACATTCGAGACTCCCAAGGAGGCAGCTTCCTGGTCTTGAACCCTCACCGCCAGTTAGAGCGGGGCGGGCGCCACACCCTCTGCCACTCGCTAAGGGATGGGGGAGGGGAGTGTGAGACAGGACCACCCGTGGGACGCACCCCCAGCCCCCAGCTCCTGTCCCGGGAGGCTCAGAGCCCAGCCGCGCTGTGCTCCCGCGGCCCAGGCAGCCCCGCAGCCGGCTCTCCCCGGGACGCCCCCTCTCCCTACGTTCCCATCAGCCACAGCGTCCCAGAGACACTCCCTCCCAACCCCAACCCCTTAGGTTCTTCAGGAAAAAGAATTTACATCAAGAACATGATTTGTTTTCAGGTTGCGAGTAGCGGGTCAGCTGAGCATCTTGCTGCCCCGGCTGCTGGTGCCTGTGGACCTGGAGCCGGGGTGGGAGCCCAGCAGCTTCCTGGCCCCAGGCCTACTGTCTGCTGCTGCCGTCGGACAGCTGGCCGGGGTTCCGCGCCTCCCCCAGGGGGGCCGTGCCCTCGAAGCGCTGCGAGGCGATGGCTGCCTGGTGGGACATGCTCTTCCGAACGATGTCACCCTTCCGCCACAGCACCACTTCCTGCAGGATGGGCAGGCAGGGGTGGGGGGGGCAGGCGACACGTGAGAGGGAGGCCTGGGGAGGGTCCCAGAGGCTCTGCCTTCTCCCGGGAATCTTAGGCAAAAGCCTCCGCTCATATCTCACCAATGACAGCAGCCGTCCACACCTCTGGGCCCCAGGTGCCTGCTGACGGTGTGGCCGGGAGGGCAGAGCAGCCGCAGGGGCTGGGCCCGAGAAAGCAGACTCTGGGCGTCAACTGGGAACCCCCGTCCTTGCTGTGGGGCTCGGGGTAAACTAAGTGGCACAGAGACTAACCAGCTCACCCCCCATCCCCATCCCGTCTGCTTGCCCTGGGCGGGGACGATGCCCTCTGATTCTGTCTGGGCGGCCGGGGCTCTGGGGGCGGCCAGCTCACCTGCTGCTTGAAGTAGCGCCGCTCCTCCTCATCAATCAGCACCAGGTTGAGGTAGTAGCGCACAGAGAACTTCTTGTTGATGTCCCGCATGGTGGGTGTGAGTTCGTAGCCCGCCAGGAAGAGGCGGATGGGGATGGACTCTCCTGCAAGGGCCGGGCGGGAGTCAGGGCGAGGGCAGGGGGGCCCCACCTTACACCGCGGTGGAGGGGCTGCCTGAGGGGGGGGTTGGACACCCAGGCTAACGCTTCTGCCTTCGGGGAGGCGCCTGCCGCTGCCTGGTGAGTGTGAACAGCACAAGAATGCTAGGTAAGCATCTTCTGACTCATTTAGTGTGTATAGTTGTTGGGTTTAAGAGCCATTGTCAAACCCCAGCTAACCCACCACGTCACCCAGTAATTCTGATGCCACCTCCCTCCATCCCAATTAGCATAGCCCCCACCCCGTACGCCTCCCCTCTAAGTCGAGTTGGCAGGGTGTGGTGGTCTGGAAAACAGAAAAGCTTCTCTCTGGACCCAGTTCTCTCCACTGACCCGAGGTATGACTCTGAGTAAGTCTGGTGCTTTCCGTGGACTTTCATTTTCTCATGGGGAAAATTATGATATCAGGCTACATAATATTTTAGATCACTTCCAGCTCTAACACTGTGCCTCTCCTAAGATAAGTGGAACAAAATCAGGGCAGAATTCTGCTGAGAAAGTCCAAACCTACAGTGCAGCCTAAAGCCAAACACGAACCCTGTTTCACTTCGCACTGTTCTGTGCTCATCTCGGTGTCCTGTCAGTGCCACTGGGAGGGTGAGCTCAGCCCAGCTGCTCGGATGGGGAAACATGGAACAAGCAGGCAGGATGGCTCAGCCCTGCCCCGAGGACCCCGCTCGTGACGCCCGAGGGCCTGAGAAAGCTATGACACCCCTCCTTCCACGTGGAGCAGACTGGGAAAAAACTGAATGAAACCTCAGCAGCGCCAAGCACTGCTACGTGAAAACACTTCATCATCAGCTGCTGCAGAGCCAACAAAGAATGTACACGACTGCTCCTCCTAACAATCACACAACTTCCCACCCAGCTCTCAGCTCCCCTCATCCCAGAGGTCACGCCGGCACTGTGTGCAGCACTAGAAGTGTCCGTCAGGGTGTGTGGACTTAGCGAATGAATTCAGAGCATGACTCGTTTTACCTGAGCAGGAACTAAGTAACAGAAATGAGGATTCTGCTTTAATCTCTTGCCCATCCCCCCCCGCAGCAAAGAAATTCAGAATGTCAATAGGAAAGTGTAAACAGAGTGTTCAAACTGTATCTGCTAAACTGGTGCTTTTCAAACGTCTTTTGATTTTTTTTAAGACATAACTCTTGAGATTTAAACTGCAGTACAAGCTCAGTCTATAAACGAGGTCCACTCGGACGTCTGCTGGGTGAAGGTGAGCGGGGCCTGAGCTCCACACCCCCAGCCTCCTTCTCCTCCTTCTCGGGACCCACAGTGCACAGTTAGAGATTAAGAAATTACGGGCTACCAGGCCCCCTAACTTTGACAGGATGATCCCTGAAGCCCCTCCAACACTGGGGCTGGGCCGAGGCCATGGGGCCGGAGCTCACCTCTCACGGGCGCGCCATCCATGATCTCGTACTTGGCAATGGTGTCGTTCTCGTGGTACACATTGGGGCCCGTGCCTGTCGTTTCCCGCTTGATGATGTCTATCTCCATGTGCTTGATCTTGATCCTCACCAGCAGGAAGTAGATCTTCCCCACAATGACATCTTTCAAGTGGTACCTGCGGAGAGGAAGGTGAGAGGTGCGGCCCCTGCACGTGACAGGCCTCCTGGTTCCAGGAGAGGGCGCTGCCCCCCAAGCTGCCCCGCAGGGCGAGTCCCAACGACCTTCTACACTTGAACCTGCGTCACTTCCCCTCTGCTGTCCCGCCTGCACCTCAGAGCATGGTTCCGTCACCCTCTGCTCAGTGCTTTAACGAGTGCATGTGTTTTAGAGGCTCTGGTGTGAGAGGCTGACCCGCAAGTGTGGGGACCAGGTCCCGGCTCTTCCTCCCGCTTCCAGGAACTGGGCTTTTCCCCCGGGGCCAGCTGGCAGCAGGGCTGCTCTGTACCAGGTGTGGCCGCAGAAAGCAAACCTTCAACCTGAAGCTCAGGACGGGGGACCTGAGGATTCGAGCTCCCGGATCACAGGGGAGGAGCCCTAGGGAGTGCAAAGAAGACAGATGACGTGGTGGGATCCGAGGAGGGGCAGACGCGGGTGTGGACCCAGGTTCCCAACCTGCAGGCCTGGGGTCTCCCCACCACTTCACGCCACCTTTCTGCCTTCAGCCTGCCTGGGGAGATGGCGGACGCACAAGGACTGAGGAGAGCAGAACTCTGCTGCTTGCGGCGCGTTAGAAGGAATGCTCAGAGCACAGATTCTCTGGGCATTCAAACGTTTAAAGATTGAACGTTCCTTTGTTCTAAATGAAATCTTACACACAAGAAACACAAAGGAGCCGCGTGTGATACCCGGGCCCCGCTCCTCCTTCAAGGCACCTTTCCACTGACCTGACCAAACCCCTCATTTTTCAGATGAGAAACCCCAGGTACAGAAGTCTTAGTACCTGCTAACCTGAGCCTAAGTCCTTAGTGGCAGAACGGGACGCTGTCCTAAGGTCCGGGCTCTTCCTGTCTGTTCAGACGGCCTGGCACTCACAGGGCAGCCTGCTCTGCAAGGGCAGGACCCGGTCCAGCCCGTCCAGCCTGTGACACGCCTGTCTCACGCTCACCTTGGTCTTGACTGCACTGCTGGCTGCGGCTGCTTGAGCGCCTTCGAGGTGGCACCCCCTTCACTAGGAGGCTGGGGCGCTGGTGGGCAGGCACTTTGGGGGCCTCTGTCTCAGGAGGGCCCGTGAGACCCAAGACCATGAGGAGGAAGCGCAGGGGCCTGCTCCAGACTCGCCCTGCCTGTCCTGTAGGGGCCCATCGGGGCCACGCTCAGCACCAGGCCAGGCCAGGCGGGAAACGGCCTTCCCTCCCCCTGTCCTGGGAAGCACGTGTGTTCCCAGCCCTTCACGGGAGAGCCGCTGCTCAGGCCTCCACCCTCCGAGCCTCTGGAGGCCAGCGGGTCTGAGGTGAGGCCTCCCCATGGGGAGAAGCCTCCTTAGAGACTCGCAGGGGGGAGGGTTAGTTCTCTGTGAATAGAAGACACGTTTACTTTTGCATATTTGATTCTCGAACATTTTCAGGAATGTATCATATTAAAAAGAGAGCTGCTTGCAGTACATTTTTGAACTGTCAGCAAGTTTTGTGATTTACAAGCACTTACGTATTTGGATGTTGTAATAGCAGGCACAGTTTAAAACATATATGGCCAGTTAAAATAAAATTACTTAAAGACCTTTATAAAAAGGCATCAGATATTCTTTGTTACAATTCATTTTAATTCAAGGAGGAAGCAGTCAACTTGGCTTTCCTCACTTTGGTTTCTAAAGACTCACTGTATACAGGATACAAATGATAATAGAATGGTATTCTGAGGTTAATCTCATCAGTAGAAGGCAACAGATGTACCTAGAATCCAAAACAAATACTTTAAAGTTAGTTCCGCTTGACTTTGAAAGACCTCATAGGATGTTTAACTGAAGTTTGCCCTCTTAAGTTAGTACAGTTCAGCTGCAGTGAGATGCAGCTCTTTCCTGACCCGTGGCCTCGGCCGGCCTGCACACACATCCACCGCGTTATTTCTGTGGCCGCCCCCGCAGGTCACCACCAACCAGCCGGGCCCGGCACTCACTTGGATTTGTTGTACTCAAACTCGATGTGCAGACAGTCCTCGATCCCAACCTCCATCTTGATGGAGGAGTTCAGCTCCGGGTACGTGCTCAGCGTGTGGACCACGATGTCCATCTCCTTGACAACATCGTTGAGGCGGCGGCTGATGGTAGCGCGAAGGAAATACCTGAGGGACGCAGACGTGCGGTGAAGGGCCACTCCCAGCCTCCGGAGCCCACCCCGCAGAGGACCCCTGGTAGAGGTCACCCCCTGGGGCTCTGACTGCTCTGAGAATTCACCGCTGGGTACCCCCTTCCCAGGAAAATGCACTGAGACACAAAATCCTGCAATTACAATTCCAGGGAGATCAAAGTCCTTTCCCCAACCCTCCTCTAAGCCTGAGCTCCGAGGTAAGAGGTGACGCCTCTCTCTGCACCTCAAGAGCAGCCTCACTGCCACCTGCCAGGCACCGTGTACAGCTTCCATTTCTTCAACTAACTCCCGGCTCTTTGGGCACAGGGATCGCATACTCATGTTTGCATGCTGTTTATTTAACAATATTCGATCAAAGAGCATTTTTCAAGTCCCTCACAGTTAAACAACAGGAATAAGATAATGGAGAAATCAGGTCAGCGATGCATCGCGCACGTTTATTGCCGGGCCTAGGACGGATAAGATGGAGTCTCACAGGGACTCATCGTCCCCTGGGGGAGATGGGCAGATCAACAGAAAAATTAGAACACATGGAAAGTGTCCATTCAAAGGCAGGAATCAAGTGCTGTGGGGAGAGAGGGGTGCCTTCAGGAGGAGCAGGCCTTAGAACTAAAGCAACAGAGGTGGGAGAGCCCCAGGTCTGAACAAGGATGGTCTCCGGCTAAGCCTAGGGTCCTGGGACACGTTAGAAAGAGGGAAAGACACAGCGCTGAAAGGCAGTGAGCCATGCCTGACCGCCAGCCAGCCCTTCATTGTGGCGCCCCCCGCACCCCTCGTCCCCTTAACTCTGTGCGGCCCTCTAACAACGCTGGGACGGTAGGCCTTGGTGGGGACTTTGGTGGCCCTCCTCTGCAGCCTCACCACCCCCCGGCCACCCTCTCCTTCCTGCTCCCTCCACGCAGCCCCAGACGTGGCTCCAGCCTGCCCTACGGCTCAGGCTCTCAAGCCCCCACGCCCTGTGGAGCGGGGCCTGGCAGCAGTGTAGAAGGGAAGGCTCCACAAAGCTTCCAGCTGCTCGAGCGCCTCCCCTGCGCCAGCAGTCTGGAGGCGCAGGGGACTCACCCTGGGGCGCGTCTGCCACATAATTGCTCTGGAGAGGGACATGGGGATCTATACTTTTTTTTTTTTTTTTCTTTTTTTTTTGGGATCTATACTTTTTAAAGCCCCCCCCACAATGATTCTAACACAGGACCCTTGGTAGAGAACTACTGTCTGGCATCCTGATGCTTCAACTTCCCAACTTTCTCAACACATCCAATCTCTCTCCAGCTAAAGCTTCTTCCTGAGTTTATAAAAAGTCCCAAAGCCATCAATCCCCAGGACACTCCCCAGGGCCCACACTCCACCTTTCCTCAGAAACAGCTGTCCGGGGGTCCTGTTCTAACCCTGCAGCTTCGTCCCCAGGCCCTACGCCTCGCCCCAGCTTCCGTCTCTACCACCCAACAGGAGCTGCCCTCCCAAAGGGAGCACAGGGCTCACAGCTGCCAAGTCCAGGGGCTTTTTTTTTTGGCATCAGCTCTGCATTAGAGCGTAAAACACTCCCTTCTCATTCAAGCATCACCCCACTCCTCCTCCGTCCCCAAGAGTCCCAGTAGGTCCCGGGCTCTCCTCTCCCACAGCTCCCCTCCTGGAAAAACCTATCAGTTACCACCTCTGAGCAGGTTATTTCCGACAGTGCATTCCTCTGTCCTGAGTGACAGGCTTGATTTCCAATTGTCTGTTCTGCCAGTGCTTCAAACTCCTCCCTGGAACTGGATGAATCGCCTCACAGGTCATCTCCTCCTCCTGATGGCCCTATGTCTGCATCTCCACTCAATGGTCAATTCTGCTGGCGTCTATTAAATTCCTTGTTTTCTGCCTGTTCCCATGGCGTCCACTAAAGGAAAACTCAGGACCTCACACAAACCTTCCCACAGCCTTGACCCAACACTCCACCCACCCATCAAATATGACATAGTGACTTCAATCTTCTAACAGAACCACCGCCCAGCCTAAAAACAAAGGAAAAGGAGTCCAAAATAATCTTTTCATGTTTCCCCTCTGCCTGTAATAAGACACAAGCCCTTAATCTGGAACTTACATCTTCCATTAACTAATGTTCCCGATTTTACCTCCTTTCTCAGCATGAATCCGGAAGTCTTTGTCTAATTTAGACAGTAACACTTTTCTTTCATTGTGATAAAATACAAAATACAGGGTGCAGAGCATGCACCCCAAAACATGCCACTCTGGCACGAGGGTTCTATTGAGCTGAAAGCAACAGGGAAACAGTGCACACAAGACAGACTCCGGGGCCCTCTCCACCAGGAGAGGCTGCGCAGCCTGGGAGCTGCTGGGGGTGCTGCCCACAGAGCGCTCCTCACCAAAGCAAGCCTCTCCCCGTGCTTCCCATAGCTCGAGCCGCAGGGCCCCTTCTCTGCCTCTTCACTTCTCTGTTAAGATGCTGCATAAGCCCAAGTTCAACTGCCCCTCAGTCACCGGGCAGAGCTCAGGTGGGAGCACAATGAACACGGGAATACACCTGCTTGCTTGCCTCTGGCCAATCTGTCTTCCATCCGTCCGATTTGCAGAGCCCGCGCCAATGAACCTGACATGGTGGAGGGAAAAGTTTTTTCCTCCCCTCCAATATATATAACACAATGTAACCATTTTTACGGGCACAGTTCAGTGGCATTAAGTACACTCAAGGTGCTGGGCAGCGGTCACCACTGTCCATCTCCACGTGTTCACCTTCCCCAACTGAAACTCTGCCCTATCAACCACTAACTCCCCAGCCCCTTTCCCCAGCCCCTGGCAACCACCATTCTACTTTCTACCTCTATGATTTTGACTATCTAACTGCTTACAGAAGTGGAATCAGTATTCGTCTCTTTGTATCTGGCTTATGTCACTGAGAACAATGTTCTCAAGGCTCATCCATGCCGTAGCAGGTGTCGGAATCTCCCCCTTTTCAAGGCTAAATACTATTCCACTGTGTGGATACACATGTTGTTCATCCACGCATCTACTCATAGACACTTGGGTTGTATCCACTTTTTGGCTATTGTGAATAATGCTGCTACAAATGTGAGTATACATAAATCTGTTTGAGTCCTTGCTTTCACTTCTTTGGGATTATACACAGAAGTGGAATTGATGAAGCATACGGTAATTCTATTTTGAAGAAGCACCATACTGTTCTCAACACCTTTCTTTCTGACATAAGAACATTTATGAGAAGTCCACTGCAAAACATCAAATTCAATAGCAATAGGCCCCAAGCCCAGCTTAAGTGATGACTAGATACTCCTCACTGTTGCTGCCCTTCTGAGTGCAGTCACGCAACGCTGCTGAAGTGGGGCAGCACCCGTGCTTAGACCTCTCTGCACAGGCTGGAAAGGAGAGCCTGCAGCCCCTCTTCTGACGGGAGAGGGGAGAGCTTGCAGTAGCCCACACCATGCCACATGCAGGCCTCAGGTGACACCCAAGACCTGGAGCCAGGCATGCAGAGTGACATCACATACCCCGGAGGCCATGGAATCAGTCTCCCCCTGCAGAGTTTCCAAGACTGGAACAAGGAAAACAATCCCATGTACTTAAAAGGTGTGTATTAATGTTTTAAAACTTGTCCTACTGTGTTACGTTTTACTCCCTCATTGTCCCAAAATATGGAGAGGACGGGTCTAGGATTAGAACCCAAATCTATGACCCGCTTCTCAAGTGACAGAGCTCAGGACTCCGCCACCATCTCGTGCAGAGCTGGACGAGGATCAGTGGCCCTGAGGCCCAGCCAGGGGTGTGTGAAAGCCGAGTATCCAACTTTCGGGAACTTTCAGAATCAGCTGTTAATCACAACATTTAAAATTAAATTACAGACACCTGCACTCGAATTCTATTAAGAACAAAGGTAATATCCTAGCTATTCTGGTGTGTCACAGTCCTCTCTGCTCCTGGGCCGGGGGTGGTGGTGGTGACGTCTGGTGCCTGTGCAGCAGTGTGCTGTCGAGGGGCAGGTGCGTACCTCTCAACTCCGCACTCAGGGGCGCTGGGTCAGTGGCTCGAAAGTGGCCACGGTGGGGATACCGACACTCCAGAAACGGACAGACAAGCCAGGAGCACTCCTCCTGGAGGGAGGCCCACTGCACAACCCCCCCCCGCAGCACACCTTCCCTACAGCCACACAGAGCCTCAGAAACGGGACACAGTCAGGGTCCGTCCGCACGGGGCACCCTGGGGGCGCCACTTACCGCAGCTTCACGTTCTGCCCAGTGTAGGACTCATAGGGCTTCTCCACGTGGGTGAACTCAAAGTCGAAGGCTTGTGACTGGGTGACCTCTCCGGGCCGGGCCAGGTCCTTCACCAGGGACACGAACTCGTGGTGGTTCCCGCGGTCGTAGTAGAGTTCTGCAGGGAGAGCATTGACCACTTCTACCAGACCCTGAGCTATGTGGCCCGGCGAGGGGGCTCCCAGCTACAGGAGCCTCCCGCCAACACACAGAGCCTCCAGTCTGGTTTATGGCTCCCTCGCTTCCTGCCCTGCCCCTGCACTGCAGCCCAGAACCCTGGGTGCCCTCTCCCGCCCCTTCCAAACACCCTGCGTAGAGACCCTGTCCCTGGAGCACAGCCAGAACCCGACATACTCCTGCTCCAGGGCACCGGGCAGCACCTGTGAGGGACACAGCAGGGGGACCACGATCAAAACGCCACATTTCCTAAAACACATTCAAAACTACTTCTAACTTTGGAAAGCATACTCATAGTTATTCGGTCACATCACCCTCATAACCACCTTGTGAGATAGCTAGGACAGCCCTATCACCCATTTAACCGACAAGGAAACTGAGACACAGTGGGGTCGGTGACTGGCCTAGGGTCCCAGGTCTCCCGCTGGACCGCGTCTACTTCTAGGACCTGGCAAAATGGGGGTAGCGACATAACGCACTCCAGGTGTTGTGAGCACGGGACGAGGCGATGCAGGTAAAGGACTTGGAGTGGTACTTAAGAGACGGCAAATGCTCCAGAAGTATTAGCTGCCTCTGCCCTTCAGAGAGGAGTCCATGTGGCCGACGGGACAGAGGGGCTGTAACAATGCCCCACGTCTAAGTTCAGGGTCCCCAGACTTCTGTGAACATCAGAATCACCGGGGGCTGTGTTAACACACAGACGGCTGGGCCCCACCCCTAGTGTTTTTGATTCCGGGGGTCTGGGGTGGGGCCTGAGAATGGACATTGTTAACAGACTACCAGAGATGCTTCCTGCTGGTCCAGGGACCACAGTCTGAGGAGCACTGCTCTTCACCCATCCTCCTCTGGAAACACTTCTGCTGTTTATTATGAGTCATGCCACCTATTTGTTCTAGGTTATATATGCCTGTTTGTACTCTGCTATGTGTTAACTTTTGCTCCAGGCGTGGTCGTTAGAGATAAGGCCTATGTCCCCAGCTTCCCGGCACCCCCAGTCCCTGGCTGTGCAGCAGGGACACTTAATACCGACTGTGACCCTGTGTGGCCATGTTACAGTCAAGGGACCACCCGTGGGCACCCTGCAGCAGGACAGGCAGCAGGCAGTGTACTCTCGTCGCTTCTGCTGTTGGCTGCCTGGGGAGAGACAGGGCCACAGGGAGGCATGCCTGGGACAACCGCCCGCCAGGCCTGGCCTGCCTCTCTGGAGCACAATGCTCCAGCTCTCTCAGAGCATCCGGGGCTAGGGAGGACCCCAGACAGCAAAGGTCTGAGCCCCCCAGGATCAAAGCCTTCTTGGGCTCAAGAAACCAGAGCTCTTGCCTCCCAGAGCCAACACAGTGTCCAGGCCTGCCATGGGGACGCTCGGGAGGGGAACGTGATTCCAGGGGTGCTTTCGGCCTTGCTGCCCTGTCCGCTGACCCGGACAGCACCACCCCCAGAGCCTCTTCTCCCCAGGCAGCGAGGCATCGGAAAGCGCAGTGGGCTCCTAAGGTGTGTCCAGCTCGAGAGGAAGCAGCAGTGCGGTCAGTCCCCAGCCAGCGCTGCTGCTTCTGTATGCACACCCAGTGCACCCTGTGAGCATAGTTTGTGCTCATTTCCTACCTAGTTACGCTTGGATCCACCTTACGTTACAAACAATCCACCTTCTCTTCCAAACACCAAGTGGAATCAAGCAGCAGGCAGCGCTCTGGGTAGGGAGTGATGACCCACAAAGCCGCCAAAGGGGGAGGGCAGTTCAAACCTTCCGGGCAGGGGGTGCTGGGGAAAGGCGAACAGCCATCCCTCGTTTTGAAATCCAACAACTGTGCCCCCAACCAAGGTAAGGAAGTGCAGTGACCAGGTAGGAACAGAGCCAGTGGCCAGCCTGTGACAAAGGCCCGTCCACTCACTCTTGCTGGTCCTTTGCTACTGGAGTCTCTGTTGATGGGCACTGACCCCTTAACTGGGGAAAGTGGTGCCTCCGTTCCCAAGCACTGGATTCTGCCATAGTTTCAGGGGACAGAAGCAGGCGGAACAAAGCCCCAGCGTCTGTGAACTTTAAGTGGGAAATCCCGGAGTCAAGAGAAAGATGGGAAGAGAAGGATGGAAAAACACACAAATGTGCTCACACAGCCTCAGAGGCAACATGAGAAACAAACCAGAGAAGGATCCACAGTGTTCACAGAGCACTCAGATCGCTGGCACCAGGGGTCCCAGCAGAGAAGCTGGGCTGGGACCCCCCGGGGGGACAGGGCCTTCCTGCCTGGCGGCATGTCCTCCCAGGGCTTCCCCGCCTCCCCCCAGACATCGTGAAAGAGTGGCCAGTGCATAGTCTGAGTGGGGCTTGACTGGGCTTTTTAATGCATACTTTATAAGCCATTTGCAAGGCTTCTGGAAACATTGTGGGGCAAAGGGGCAGAAATAGCAGCCGTACTTCACTGCGTGCCAGAAAGTCTGGTTTCCTCTTGCATAAATTAAAACAGAAAACCCAAGACTGTTCTAGCAGGAGGTCTGCCCTAAAGAGACTGTCAACTGCCTCTTTCTTCCCAAGTTACCCCGAGTTCTCCCCAGCCTCCAAAGCCCACAGGGACCAGCCATTTCAAGCCAGAAGGAGGAACTGACCGGTTCTTTCTTAAGGTAACTTCCCAGTCTCCGTCCAACAGGAGGAAATGACTTCTGTAGTCAGGATGTTTTCACCGAAACTTGCCACCAATGGCTGAGGAGTGAATTTGCCACTTTGGAAGGAAAGTGAGACAGCTCTGCCCCACGGGGTCGTCCCGTGAAAGGCGCCCTGAGACTCGCTGCTGGGCTAGGCTTCACACTGGTCTTGGAAGAAACCTAAGCCAACCAGGGCAAAAACACCTCTTTCAAACAGACTGCTCTTCCCAGCTGCTGTCTGCTGACTGGCCACCTGGTCAAGATTCACGCTCGCCACGTCCACTTGGACCTCCTGGGCCTGGTAAGCCTGCGGGAGCAGTAACGTCTCTGGGCTGCCCTGCCCAGCCAGCTGCCGCTCTGCTCCAGGCCCTGCAGCAGACTGTGAGTACGTGAGAATCAGTGTGCCTCTCCCTTGGCACTCATGGCTTCATGAATTAAAATACAGAAGGCCTCCAGGGTCTTACCAGCACATGCTCGACTGGGGCTGATGGGTTTAGATTCACCCAGTGGCATTATTTTAAAAAATTAAAAAAAAAAAAAAAATCCAGAAGTTCTCTCTCTGGCTTTGGAGTGCAGGGGTATTCAGGTCCTCCCTCCTCTGCAAGTGTGACTGTCGAATTACCTTTGGTTTATTTAACCCCATCCATCTGCAAGGTGGCCTGACACCCTCCACGAGTGTTCCCCCAATGATTCCACCTAAAAAATGGTCTCTCCATCTTCTAATTACAGAACTTCTCTCAATACTCCTTACGTGCCACACTGTGTTCTTCTAAAAACATGGGCCATCGAGTGACATGGGGGGTGCCCTCACCACACATTTGCTGGTGTTGTTGGAACACAGACCAAACCGCTGGGAAGTGCACAGTAGACACAGGAAGAATCCCAACATGGCTCAAAAACTTCAGGAGAAGGACAGAAAAATGCACACAACAGGTGGATGAATCAGGGGCAACACCTGAGCTGTCGGTGCAGAACTGAATGGGGGCCTGACAACTCTTAACTCCTTATGTTAAGGGAGAAATCACAAGGCCTCTAGAATAACGGTGGAAGAAGGGCTTCAGTCAGCCAGGGGAGGTCAGGGAAAGCTTTCTGATGGGTGTCATGCCTGCTGGGCTTTAAGAATGAGTGAGAGCTTGGGTGGAAGGCCATTCTTTGCAGAAGGATGTTTATATACAAAGGGAAGAGGCCAAGACCCCTCTAAAAGGAACATGATACTTTGAGGAAAGCACACGTGGCAAGAGTGAAGGGTCGCAGAGACTCGGCCGGAGAAAGGCAGAGGCAGCTTGGGAAAGAGCTGAATGACTTCTCCCCTTCAACCGGCAGGGAGTCAACAAGAAGAATTTTAAGGAGGTGACTGACCATGTCAGCACTGACGTTTAGAAAGTCCACTCTTACAAAAGATGAACTGAAAGAAAAGGCAAACAAAGGCAGGAAGGCCAGTCAGGTTGCTACACACAGAAGCATCAAAGTTAGCAGCATCAAGAGCGGAGAGGAAGCACAGACTCGAGATACCCTAGAGTATCTGGGTACTGGGTACTGGAGAGGACCCAAACTGAGATGCCAGTTGGACGCGTAGGAGGGGGAGGGAGGGGCCTCGAGGACTCCCGGATTTCTGAGGCTGAATGGACCCAGGTGACGGGCCAGAGTGAAGAAAACAGGAGAAGCAGCAGGGCTGGGGCTGGAGCAGGAAGAGAAAAAGGTTTCTGGTTTGGATGTGTCTTTGAGGGACCTGAGGGGTATCCAGTGGGGGACTCTAGCAGACGGTTAGAAACCCAAGCATGAAACTCAGGGGAGAGTCCAGTGAGGACAAAGGATTGGGAGTCATCGGAGTCTACGAGGACACTGCAATGAGGGGTGTGGATGAGGTTGCCAGAGTAG
This sequence comes from Stenella coeruleoalba, assembly GCF_951394435.1. Taxonomy (NCBI): domain Eukaryota; kingdom Metazoa; phylum Chordata; class Mammalia; order Artiodactyla; family Delphinidae; genus Stenella; species Stenella coeruleoalba. The sequence goes on along the minus strand of NC_137154.1, from coordinate 107,810,515 downwards.
CTGACAGTGTGAGAAGGGCCAGCAGACAGAAGGGCCCCCCTTCCTGCCCACCTCCCAAACCAAGACCGAGACAGGAGCTTTTCTGAGCAGGGGCTGGGCCGCTGTGAGGAATGGGGTCTGAAGAGGACCGATGCAACGATCACCAGACAGCTGTCTCTGCCTGGACTCCGGGGAGACCCTTCCACAGGTTTTCCCTCGGGCGAGCGCGCCTGCTGGGAGAACACACCGGGCAGGAAGTGCAGGGAGGCTGGCCTGGTGTGAACAGTCCAGTGGGCTGTCGGCAGAGGAATCAGGACTGACGTTTTAAAGGCCCGGCCCCTGGAAACTTCTGGATGGATCCAGCTTAACAGGGATTATGAGTATTTGCGATGAGTGCCAAACCCTGCACTTCATGTACATTGATGATCTCTAGTAGTCCTCACGAGACCCTTGCAAAGTCCGCACCTTATAAACGGAGCCTTATCTAACCTAAGTAACCCTCTGCTTGACCCTCAATCACGCACCAGGCTGTCCTTCTACAGAAGGACACATACACTTTTTTTTTTTTTTTTTTTGGTGGTACGTGGGCCTCTCACTGCTGCGGCCTTTCCCGTTGCGGAGCACAGGCTCCGGACGCGCAGGCTCAGCAGCCATGGCTCACGGGCCCAGCCGCTCTGCGGCATGTGGAATCTTCCCGGACCGGGGCACGAACCCGCGTCCCCTGCATCGGCAGGCGGACTCTCAACCACAGCGCCACCAGGGAAGCCCCACGGACACATACACTTTCATCAGCAGGAAAAAGAAATTAATCATAAGGATAGGAATGTTAAATACATAAATCACTTCATTTTCAAGCTGTGGAACTCTTCCCAGAAACTCTTCCCAGGAAGCAGGGAAGGAAGAAAAGAAAGAAGGAAAAAAGAAGCAAATCCAAGAGACTATGGTTTGTAAGAAGAAAAGTTCTGAGTGAAACCGACGAGGAAGGTGTCCAGAGCACAGTGACATCGCCGTTCTTACCGCAGTCCAGCTGTAGGACCATCCTGTGCGTCATCCGTACAGCCAGACCTTAGAGCCCGACCGAAGTTCCACCCACTTCATGCAGCATCAAGAAAGCAACGAAGGAGAAAACCACACGACCACAACCATGGGGAACTTACTCACCAGCCTCGCTCCAGTGCCCTGAGGTCAGTTCACAGAGCCTCTCAGGTACAGGAGACAAATACACCACACTCCGCACAAAGCCTGGTCCCTACACATCTCAACAAGGTGATTCTGTTATTATCCTTGTCTTACAGGTGAGAAAGCTGAGGCTCAGAGAGGGGTACAGTTTCCCCAAAGCCAAGGGTGGACTCAGCCCAGAGTGCTCAGGGGCCCAGGGAGAGTTATCAATGGAAGCAACAAAAGGTTCTTAGAAATCTGAGCAGGGCTGCTGTCCTGGGATGCCAGGAGACAGGCAAGAAGGCAGGGCAGGGACGGCACCTTGTCAACTCCCTTTCATTCAGACTGCAAGGAGGCCTTGCCAGTGTCCCCCCTGAACAGCTCATTTTACAACTGCTGGGGCACAGGGGGGCAGGGGACACTCTGGTTACCTTTCATGTATTGGCGAGGTGTCAACCCCTGGAATGATGGTACAGACACTGGCTAGACATGCCTGTCTGCACTCGCATTGCAGAACCAAAGAATCCAGCAATAACCTTAAAGCTACGACGTAAAAATACTAATTCTAAGTAGGCAAGGACTTCTCCACTTCTTACATCTTACGCCTAGTACAGAATGCTGTGGGTTCATCCTGTCTACCCAGTGGCTCTTTGCTAGGAGTGAGTTTACCTTACACGGATATAAGACATTCCTGTGGTTCTAGTATCTGGCGGGTAGAGGCCGAGGAGGCTGTTAAACACTCACCCACAACAAAGAATGATCAGGCCCACAATGTCGACAGCACTGCTGTTGAGAAACCCTATCCAAGCCGGAAGCAAGAGAGCAGAGGGTCTGAAACTCACTCTTCAGCTCCCTTTCAGGCCACTTGTATTCTAGGTTTAAAGTAACAACAAACAGGTTCCTATAGGATCAGCCAGCCTTCAACCTGATTTCCTTTTCTCAAACACCAGAAGCCAATACTCCAGGCTGAGCACTGGGCTGCAGAGGCAGGCCGCACGGCCTTTTCCCAGGGCTCCAGTATTTCCTGCCTCTGTAAAAGGGGAGCAAGATTCTGTGCAGGGCTCTCAGGGAATGACAGTGAGCATTCAACGAGCTTTCACAGGAAATCCCCCCCCCCCAACAGGGCCAGATGTGCAGAGCCTGGTATGGGGTATGAATTCTCTGCCAGAGGTCTTTTCAGGCCACATGGGTATTTACTGTGAATCTACCCCTGAACGAATGACAATGACAATTTATTTCAGAAGCACCTGCGAGTTTTAATAAACACAGAGTCCAAAGAGAACTGGAAACAACCCCGTGCTGACTGGCAGCTCTCAGATATTCGGTACAGCTACTGCCTTTTATTGTCTAGTTGTAACTGCTAACACTCATGTTGGAAGAGTGTTAGAGCCTTGAGAAATTGTGACCACTTAATTTGCGTCTTAGGAGCATCATTTCTTTAAGAAGATGAGTCTGCTGAAGGCTAGGTTCTAATCAAGAAGTCTAAGGGACGCCGGCTGGCTGGACAGAGGGTTGACGCTGGAGCCCGCGGGGCTGCTTTCTCAAACAGCTCCCGGTGAAGGTGGGATGTGAGAGGCAGGCGGGACACAGGTACTAGAAAGGGGTGGACTGGCCGCGGGACTCGGTGGCCACGACCTGCGGGCGGGCCCAGCAGCACCGAAGGCAGGAAAAAGGAGCCCGGACCCCGGGTGGGCAACAAGGCTGCGCGGCCTGAGGCGGCGAAAGGGGATACGGAGTCGAAGTAATGGGGGCGGGGGTTAGGAAGCAAGGGTTAGGGAGCAGGGTCAAAGGTCGGGGGTCGTGTCAGGGACCAGGGGTTAGTGAGTGGGAGTGGGGGGTCAGAGGCGAGGTCAGGGGTCAAGGGTCAGGGGTCGGGTCAGGGTTGGGGTGGAGGACAGGGTCGGGGACCGGGGCGCGGGGGCAAGGAGCGGGACCGGGTGGGGTGGATCCTGCACTCACCAATCTGCCCGATGAACTCGACCTTGATGCCCTGGTGCTCCAGCCGCTTGTTGGGGTTCTTGAGCGCCAGGCTCACCTTCCCGGACACCGTCTCCCCGTCGTAGAATAGGAAGTACTTATCCTTTTTCCCATCCTCCGTCTTGTGCTCGGCCCGCTTCCTGCTGTCCGCATCGTTCAGCAGGATGTCCACATCCACGCTCTGCCCGAAGCCGAAGAAGCTCATGTCCCCGCCGGGCCGGCCGGGCCTGGGAAGGCCGGAGGGCTGGACGCGGCGCCGACGCCCGCGCTCGCCGGGCCGGCGCGGTTCCGGGGGCAGCGCAGAGCAGGCGCAAGGCACCCGCCCGCCGGTGCTTGCGGCGCCGACCAGCCAGCCAGCCGCCCGGCCCGGGAGCAGCGCCCGCCGCTTCCGCCGCTCAGCCGGACGCGCCGGACTCGCCGCGCGCATGCGCACGCCCCCGCCTCTCCTGCTAGGCCGCCGAGCCTCCGGCGGAGTGCGAGCTGCGCATGCGCGCCGGGAGAGGGCCGCTCGGCTTTCCCGCAGTTGACATGGCGACCAGGGCTTCCTTCCGGATCTCCGGCCAGATGTCCCGTAAAATTCAGAACTAAAGATGTCCTTTCTGAATGCCTTGTTTTGCTTTTCCTTTATTTAGTTCGGTAAACGGTAGGCCGCCACCCACACTCGAATGTGTACACCTTCGATGCTGTCTGATGGGTAAACGCGGCCCTTTGACACGCACAAGAAATGCCGCTTGACGGGAGAGAGGTGACAATTACAACAAAAAAGTATACTGCCTCAGATTCTCTTCAGAGTGTCCCCTTTTAGGGAGACGGGACATTAGATTTAGCTCTTGACCCCCAGTTCTGAGGAAAAGCTGAAAACGACCCCCGACCTCGGCTGCGTGGGTAGGTTTGGGCCCGCCTCACCCTTTGCGCATGCGGCGGAAGGCCCTGCTGATTGGCCAGCGGACGGACCGGCGGGGCGCGGTAATTGGTTGGTGCGAACCCCGTGTCCCCCTGAGCCCGCTGGGTCTTCTCGGCGCGCGCGCCGGAGCAGCTTTGAAAGTTGAGGCGAGCGGCGGTCATGGCGGCTTGGCGGGACCTGGCGAGCGCCCTGCAGCCCTGGTGCCCGCTGGACCTCAGTCCAGGTGAGGACGCGGCCGGGGCCTGCGGGCTGCGGGGGGTGCTGGGGAGGGGTCGCGCCGGGCAGCGGCGTTGGCGCTTCTCCGCGGGCTCCTTCCGCTCTGTGCTCCTGCTTCTCGGCCTTGCCTCCGGGTCTGCGCGGACAGCCCCGCAGGTGCCGAGGCTTCGGCAGCGCGTCTGTTTGTTGGGCCGGGCAGACTTCCTGAACTTGAGGCCCAGGGGTGCGGCTGGCGTCCCCGGGCGCCCATCCTCCCTGAAGGGCAGGAGGTGCCCCCCTCCCCCACCTCCAGCCTCTGGTGGCGGCGGCCCCTCGTCCCAGCCTCGCCCGCCGCTTCCCGAGGCTGCGGTCCAACCCGCGCCCTCGCTGTGGCCCGTCTTGGCGCTTGGGGCACCTCCTGCCCTTCTGGCGCCAGCACTTCCATCCCGACCCGGCCCCACACCCCTTCCGGGACCACCTTGAAAAGGCCAGCGTGACCCTTCAGTGGTTCCCTCGGGTTCCTGAGTTACCACAGCCTCTGTTTGCGGCGAGAGCCTTCACCTGTCCCAGCGGGTGCTCTTTTTCCAGAGCTGAGCTCTGGAGTCGGACCTGGGGCCGGTGCCTTGGTCCGCCGCTGAGCACCCGAGCCTCGCGGGCCTCGGTCGCTTGTGTCAAATGGGGGTTCTAAGATCTACTTTGCGGGCGTTCGTGAAGATTGATTTAATACCTGCACCTGCTGTTAACAAAACAAACTTGGGTCCACTTGGCCCGTGCGCGGCAAGGCCAATCTGCTGACCCCCGCTTGTGGTGAAGCAAAGTGCAGCCTTCATTGCAGGAACCGACAAGGCGTCCAGGCAGCTTGTGCTTAAAAGACCCCAACTCCCCAAAGGCTTTCAGGGGAAGAGTTTAAAGACAGGGTGAGGGAGGAGAGTTGAAGGGTGTGTGATCACCTGGTGAATATTCTTCTGATTGGTTGGTTGGTGGTGAGGTAGTCAGGGGTCAGCAGCATCAGCCTGGTTCCAACCCGTCTACCGCGCTTGTGGGCAGCAGTTGACTTCTCCCACCTGTTGGGGGGGTGTTTCAGTGTCTGCAAAACGGCTCAAAGGACAAGGCTCAGACTAGTATCTGTAGTCCTTGAGGAGGAACTAAAGGTCCTTGACTTTGTTTATTGGCTAATTATTATTTTGCTTTGCTTGACTGTTTTTCTCTCTTTCTGCATTTTCTCAGTTTTCTCATTATGTTTATCCTTTGACTCAAGTTGTTCTGCAGACAAAGGCAGGCGGAGCACATGGGGGGAGGGGCTGTTCTGGGAAGGCCCCTAGGGACCGGCCGCATTATACTACCTGCTGAGTAAGTGCTGATAACAACTCACCCTTCACAGCTGAGCTCAGTGCTGTTACGATGGTGTTGGTTTCTAAACAGGTGATACTTTGTTTCCTTTTGTGCTTTGTTATGGGGTCCACTCTGCCTGGGATGCCCTTCTCGGTGTCTCTTTCCCTGGTAACCCCCACGTGTTGGAGCAGCTGAAGGATCGTCTTCCTTCCCACCTCTGCCCCCTGCCTCCCCCAGGAATAGTCTCCATCTGCTCTCTACTGTTGTACTGTCTACTACGGCTTTAACACCTATCCATTGTAGACGTGATAATAGCTGTCATTTGTTGAATATATTGATTTTCTGATTCCAGATCTTTTATCACTGGGACTTCGTAGTTTCGATTCAGAAATGAGGTCAGAAATATGGGTGTGCATTTAAAAATATGCATATAAAATAAGTGGGAGAATGTATGAGAGAAAAAGGCAAGAAAAGATGCAAGAACATTTTTAGGAAGCTGCTTGTATTTGTTAGGAGATCAGTTAGGGAAGAGTGAATGAGTAATTAAAGCATGTTAAATAGTCATTTGCCTCAGCTGTCCCTTTGTGTTCTACACTTTATTTGGGTTTATTAACTTGATTGTAAGACTTTCACAAAGGGACAGCTAAGGCAACCTTTTATTAACCTTCTCTTCTCCAGATTGAACATACGGGAAGGCTGGATCATCCCCCAAACTGTTACATCTGAAAAGTGTTTTCCTTCTTGATATTTTTAGATGATGACCAACCTAATAGCCAGCTGTCAGTTAATGATTAAAAAAAGATGTTCTAATCTCTTTTGCTTCCTTCTAATTCTGCCTCACCTGTATGGTATAGTTAAATGTGAGTTGTGACTAGTAAACTTTTCTCTTCATGAATGTACTCAGCCTCTAAAGCTTATTGGTCTTTCTTATTATAGAACATTTGTTGACTTCATTGCATTTTCCCACTAGAATGGGTGGGCACAGTATGGGAACTGGAATTCACGGAAACTGAGCCTCTGGATCCCACCATAGAAGCAGAGATCGTGCAGACCGGACTGAGCGCATTCACAAATCTCTATGACAGTCTTTTAACTTTTGCTGCTGGGGAGCATGGACCTACAGAGGTAAAAAAAAAAAAAAAAATCAAGCTAGCCATTTAGTTGTCAGAAGTGGAAGATAAAAGGCCCTATTATCATCTAAAGCTTAGTCTTTTTAGTGTATAGTTCAGAAGGAGTATGATAAAGAGTGGCATAAAGAATGTGGTTCATTTATTGGGGTAGCCTCATAGCTTTCCTTCCAGAGGTTCAAGGTATTAATCTGTGATTCTTTTTCAAGTCATGACCACTGTTTACAACAGCAAATTAAAGGAAAAGAATAAAGGCCAAGGCAAGGAGGGAAAGCAGATAAACCAAATAGGAAAAGTTGGCCAAGGACAATGCAATAACAATTCGGGCATGCCTTAAGTTTAGGAAAGCTGGATATAAAACTGAAAAGGGATGAGTTGAATTAAAAATGGAAAAAAGAGTTCCTTTAAATACTGAGTTCTACCTATTACTGTTTAGATCATTAACTGCTTTTCAAAAACTGAGGGACTCTAAAGCAGAACAAAGAATACTTAGATATTAACATCTCTGAAAGATCTAAATTACCAAAAATATTTCAGTTAGAGGTTTCATGTAGCTGTTCAAAAATTAAATCATCCTGTTAAACATTCATTAAGCGTAATGCTGAGTACTGCATGAAGTACCTCAGCAGGTAACATGATGGTTAAGGTAAAGAGCCTCCCCCTACCTGGGGGAGAGGGGAGAATTAAGCACTGGCTCTTGGGGGGCCCACTTGCGTTGCACTGGCTAGGCATGTCCAGCGACCACATCCGCAGGCATGGAGAAGCACCAGGCCACCAGAGTCTGCATTGTAAAAACTGCTCTAGGACAGGTTAGATGCCATCTCATAGGGGCATAGAAAAGGGAGCGTGGTGAGATTGGGTGGGTCCCAGAAAGAAAGTAGCTAGCTGGAGGCAAGTCTTCACAAATGGATAGAATGTTGACTGCAGTAATGCGAGTCCTAGGGTAGCCTACGGAGGGGTCGTCACAGTGCGGATGTGCAACGGGTGCCGAGGGGATGGGGGCAGGGCGGGGCACACAGGACTGAGCTGTAAGTGGGGACCACAGTGGGGTTCGAGGGTGAGGTGTTTGTGGTATACAAGGTTTAGGTCTAAGCATCATACATAGATTAACCCACTCATTCTCACATCCAGCTCTCGGAGGAAGAGGTTCTAGTGAGCAGTAGACTAAGGGACTTGAAGAGATCTGTTTCAGACGGATGTTCTTGACCGAAGATGGACTGAAGTGGGAATTGCTACACGCAGGGAGGTCCCTGGGGACAGTACAGCTGACCCTTGAACAACACGGGTTTGAACTGCACAGGCCCACTTACCTGCAGAGTTTTTCAGTAGTAACTACAGGACTCCACGATTCCAGTTGTTTGAGTCTGTGGATGCAGAACCATGGATGTGGAGGAACTGTGTCTGTAGAGGGCCGGCTATGAATTCCACAAGGACTTTGGACTTGCCCTGTGTTGTTCAACAGCCAACTGTTCAACTGTGTTTTGCTCATCTGTTTTTTTAAATGTGTGTTACGGCATGGTCTGGAGTTATGGTTGTGGAAATTGGGGAGGAGGGCTAACAACTAGGGCCTTTTTTTCAGATGGAGTTAATAAAGTTTTGTGAACTTAGCTTTTATCAGGTATGAAATGCTGCAGAGGTGATTGGGTCCCCCAGGGTCACAGTTACAGGTGAGTGGAGTGGAGCTGAGATGGCCTTAGGGATGAGGATGTAACTCATTTCTTCCAGAAGCTTCGTGGTGAAGGAAAGAGGAGAGTTTTCCCTGTCTTTTCAGGGAAGCAGTATATACGAGGTCTGATTTCTTGAACTTTTGTGAGCTTATGTTTTTTTAAAGTAGCCCAGAATAAACCATATTTAGTTCCTGCTATGTTTGGTTTATACAAATAACCTATTTCCTGTTCACATCTTTAATAGGAGAAAGCATAGAACAGTGATAAAATTAATAAGATTGTGGTTTATGCTCTAGGGTTTATTTCCTGTCTTACCTAGGCTATTTCTGAAATCTCTTGAGGGAGACACTTCACGGTATTTCCTCTCCTGCTCCCATTGCCCATAGAACATTTCAATTTAAATAAGTTGCTCTGATTTCTTCAGTTAGTAATTTGAGTGATAAATGAATTGGGGTACATTTGACATACATGGAGAGTAACTTGTTTGCATAATTACTGATATAGGGTGCCCCCATAGTCTTGGTGTAGCTTTTAGGTATAGTAATTTCAGAAAGATATGTGCTTCAAACTTACCCAAAGTTATTTTGAAAGGTTAATTAAGTTTCTTTTATAGTTATTTATCTTTGTAATTTTTTTGTTTTGTTTTGGTCACACCATGCAGCTTGTGGGATCTTAGTTCCCCAACCAGGGATCGAACCCAGGCACTCAGCAGTGAAAGCGTGGAGTCGTCACACCTGGACCGCCAGGGAATTCCCCTTGTAATTTTGAATAATACACTTTTAAATTTTGTTTTAGTCCCTGTGAAATGACAAACATTTACAATTAGGAGCCAGAATGGTCTGTTCCCTTTTTTATAGGGCACTAAAAGTACTCAGAAAAATCAGATAATAGGAGATTTTCCCATTTCTCTAATTATTGGCTCTTATGGTTCGCCCCTCCCCCAGAGCATTTGGACCTTCTTCATGGAGAACAGCATTTCCCACAACGCGCTGATGGCCTTGTTCCATCACTTCGTTCAGACGGTCCTTAAGAAAAACGTCAGTGCCCAGCAGCGGGAATTTGGCCTTCATGCCGCTGGGCTTTATTTTCTGCTGCTGGAAGTACCAGGTACAGTATGTGTGTTTGGTGTGATAGGACAGGGCTTTTAGTTTTTAATTTATCTACATTGTTTTGTACTTGTACTTTGTTTCCTCACTGGGAGGCTAGGTGAGAGGGAATCTGTGAAGCACGTGGCATGTTACAGGTGTTCCAGAAAGCTCTCCTGTTTAACTGTAAATGTGTTTTCTGATGTTGTTATGCTGGGTTTGTAACCTAATACAAGCAGTCTGAGAGGGGTAAGGCTGGAGGGGGTGTTTCAGAGCTCCACTCTGACCCACCCCACCCAGCATACCCTTCCGATACTGCCCTGCCTTCTGACACCCTGTCCAGGCTGAGAAAAGTGCTGGGGGCGGGGGAGAGGGAACTGTTGTCTCCCCCGCGTGGGTGTGGACAGTAGTTGGGACTGTTCTCATCCAATAGGCCAGAGCACAGTTAGTAAGGCTGAGGAAGGAAGCACGGGGGAGGGGTGTCTCTGTGATGCTCCCCCGCTTCCTTCGGGTGGGAGCCATGAAGGAGTCCCTCCTCCCCACTCACCCCAGCCCAGGGCAGGAGAGGGTGGGGCGCAGAGGGAGCTGCAGCTTGGGACCTTGAGTTCACGTGGAAGAGAATCAGGGTCAGCCGCCTTGCAGCTCGACGTTGCTCATGTCAGCGCGTTCATAGTAGATGTTAAAGGCCTATTCCATATGACTTGGGAATTAGTGAAGAGATATGTAAAGCCTGGAACACTGATTTGTTTTACTGTTAATGCTCCCATCATGACTTGAAATAATAAGCTCCCAAAGAACTCACTTACTAAGCGATATCTCAGGTGTAACTGGGCTCTTAGCAAAGTGGTGGCCTTGGAAACCCAGTTTCACTCTTCTTTTCCTTGCTGGGCGCAGCGCCTTCCGATTAAGGTTGAGATTCAGCCCAGAGCTGAGGGCTGGCTGTTACTCGTAGGGCCACTTGCAGCTTTCCAGCAAGTCGTACTTCTGCCAGTTACCTTCTGTGTTTAAATGTTTCTGGATTGTGGTTAGGGTGCTGTTGATACTTAATATTTGATCATGGTTTGTTCTTTTTCAAGATCCCTTGCATTTCCATATGAATTTTAGGATTTGTGCATCAACTTCTTTCCAAAAAGCTGGGGTTTTGACGGGTTGCATTGACTCTGTAGATCAGTGTGGGGAGTGTTGCTGTCTTAGCAGTGTTCAGTCTTCCAATCCGTGAACATGGACGTCTTTCCATTTATTTAGGGCTTTCATTGGTTTTGATGATGTTTTGTAGTTTTTTGTTTGTTTGTTTGTTTTGCGGTACGCGTGCCTCTCATTGTTGTGGCCTCTCCCGATGCGGGGCACAGGCTCCGGACATGCAGGCTCAGCGGCCATGGCTCACAGGCCCAGCGGCTCTGTGGCATGTGGGATCTTCCCAGACCGGGGCACGAACCCGCGTCCCCTGCATTGGCAGGCGGACTCTCAACCACTGCGCCACCAGGGAAGCCCCTGTTTTGTAGTTTTCAGGGTACAAAACTCTTGCACGTCCTTGGTTAAATTTATTCCTAAGTATTTTATTCTTTTCTGCGCTATAGTAGATGAACTTGTTTTCTTAATTTAATTTTCCAATTGTTTACTGGTGGTGTATAGAAGTACAGTTTATCTTTTTTATTGAAGTATAGTTGATTTCCAATTTTGTTATATTTAGTCTTATATATATACATATACACACACACACCCCTGTTCTTTTTTATTTTCTTTTCCATTATGGTTTATCACAGGATATTGAATATAGTTCCCTGTGCTGTACACTAGGACCTCATTGTTTATCCATCCTGTATATAACAGTTTGCATTTCCTAACCCCAAACTCCCAATCCATCCCTCCCCCACCCAACCCAGGCCCCCTGCATTGGGAGCATGGCATCTTACTCACTGGACCACCAGGGAAGTCCCTTGGCTATGATTTTTGATAATTGATCTTGCACCCTGAAACTTGGCGGAACTCATTTACTGGTTCCAATAGGATTTTCTATATATAAGATCATGTCATCTGTGAATAGACATAATTTTCCTTATTCCTTTCCTGTCTGGGTGCTTTTTATTTCTTTTTCTTACCTCGTTGCCCTGGCTAACAGCTCCAGTCCACTGTTGAATAGGAGTGGGGAGTTGGGCATCTTCTTCCCGATCTCAGGAGGAAAGCTTTCAGTCTTTTGCCCTTAAGTATGATGCCCCCGGGGGTGTTTTGAGGATGGCCTTTATCAGGTTATTATTCCTAGTTTGTTGAGTGTTTTACTATGAATGGGTATTAGATTTTGTCATTTGCTTTTGTGCATCTGTAAGGTGATCATGTGGTTTTTGTTCTTCATTCTAGTGATATATTCATTGATTTTTTTCATATGTTAAGCCAGTTTTGCATGACCTTGGTCATAGTGTTTAATCTGTTGCCAGATTCAGTTAGATAATATTTTATTGAATATTTTTGCATCTGTATTGATAAGGGATTTTTTTTTTTTTTTTTTTTTTTGATGCCTTCATCTGGTTTGGGTTTCAGGGCAATACCAGTCTCATGGAATGAGTTGGGTAGTGTTCTTGCCTACTCTGTATTTTGGAAGTTTGTGAAGAACTGGTTGTTTTTCTTACTCACATTTTTGGTGGAATTCACTAGAGAAGCCATCTGGGCCTGGAGTTTTCGTTGAAAGAAGTGTTTTGTTTGTAGAATCTGTAGTGATATGTCCTCTTTTAGTCGTGTTGTTGGTAATCTGCATTTCTTTTTTTCCTTCATCAGTTTAGATAGAGTTTTATTGATTGATTTGATCATTTCAAAGAACCCATTTTTGCTGTTATTGATTATACTCTATTGTTCCTTTTCTATTTCAATGATTTTGGTCTTATCTCTTATTGCCTTCTTATTTAGGGTTTAATTTGTTCTTATTCTAACTTCTTAAGATCTTTATTCTCACTTTTCTTTGTTTCTAATATATGTAATATTGTAAATTTCCTTCTCTATATATATACTGCTCTATCTGCATCCCACAGATTTTGATAATCTGTTCATTACCATTCAGGCCAAAGCAGTTTTCTGATTTTTCTTGTGATTTCTTTTTACACCTCTGAGGTATTTAGTAGTGTGTTTAATTTCCAAATATTTGAGGAATTTCCTGAAATGTTGTAATTGCTTTCTATTTTATTTATGTTGAGATCAGAGCACATACTTTATATGACTACAGTACTTTTAAATTGCTGACTTTTTGTTTTTGTTTTAAATGGCTCGGCACAAGGTCTGACTTGGTGAATCTTGTGTTTGCCCTTGAACGGAATGTGCATTCTGCCTTTGGGGGACCTCTTTTCTGTCAAAGTTGAGTAGGTTGCTGCGGTTGTTCAGGTCTTCTGTATCCTTTCTGATAGTCTGTTTATTTGTTCTCTCAGTTACTGAGAAGAGCATTGAAATCTCCAAGTATAGTTTTAACTTACCTGTTTCTCCTTTCAAGTCTGCCAATTTTAAAGGCAGGTATTTTGAAAGTCTGCTGGTTACAAACATATTTGTGATTGCGTGTGTCCCCTTTGGTGTTATGTCCCTCTTTGTCTGGTTGTATTCATCGTGCTGAAATCTACTTTGATCTTAAAATGGCCTTTCTCGTTATCATGTGACTTGTCCTAGGTTGGCACACCCTTTCTCATGATTTACATGTGACATGTCTGCACGTTTGTAATTAAACAGTGTTGTAGACTGCCCATCACTGGGTTTCATCCTCTCAACAATCTTTGCCTTTTTATGGGACATTTAGACAATTTAGATAATTGATTATCAATATGGTTGGGTTCCTGCCCTCTTGGTATTTATTTTCTGTTTGTTCCATCTGTTTTTTGTTCCATTTTCCCCTCTTCCTGCCCTTTTTCGATTGGGTATTTTTTTAGTATTCCATGTTATCTCCCCTTTTGGCCTATTAACTATACTTATTTGTGTGTGTATGTTTTAAGTGCTTGCTTTGGGTGTACGATAAGTACTTTAATAGTCTGTCTTCCGATAATCTACTTATTTATAGATAATGTAAAGCCTTAAGACAGTGTGCTTTCCTTTCTCCCCTCCTGTTTGTGCTGTTGTAGTTATACGTTGAATTTCTGTGTGTTGTAAACCACACAATTTATTCATAACATTTTTCTCTGAATTATCTTTTAAATAATTTTTTTAGAAAATGAAAAAATAAATGTCTTTTCTTTTTAAAAGATTTCATCTCACGTAATTTTCTTTTGGCCTGAAGAACTCTCTTTGACTCTTCTCATGCTGTGCATCTGTTAGCCATCGACCGTCTTGGATTTTGATTCCATGAAAGTATCTTTCACCTTCCAGAATGTTTTTGCTGAATATAGAATTCTAGGTTGACAGATTTTTTTCTTTCAGTGCTTTTTGGGTGTTATTTCATTGTCTTCTGGCTTACTTCACTTCTGATGAGAAGTCTGCATGACTCTTATCATTGCTGTTCTGTGTGTTTTTGTCTTTTTTTTTTTTTTTTTTGGCGTGGTTACCTTGAAGATTTTCTCTATTAGTTTGTTTTGATTTGATTAGATTATTAGTTTTGATTTGATTAGATTATCTACCCTTTGGTGGGATTTCCTTTGTGTTCATCATAGTTTGGTTCATTGAGCTTCTTGGGTCTGTGAATTTGTAGTTTTTAACATATTTGGAAATTTTCCAGTTATTATTCCTTCAGATATTTTCTTCCCTCTCTTTTTTATGGGATTCCAATTTACTCGTATGTTAGATTGCTTGATATTCTCCCATGGGTCCCAGGGCCTTTATTAATTTCTTTTTGTTTCTGTGCTTCTGTTTCTTAAAGTTCACATGCCTTTGTTCCTGTAGCATCTCATCAGCTGTTGAGATCACCCAGTGACGTTTTCTTTTTCAGATCCAGAAGTTCCATTTGATTCTTTAAAATATTTTCATTTCTTGCTTTGTTTGCTACTGTTTAATTCTTGAGCTTATTTATAATATCTGCCCTACAGTTCTTCTCTGCTTGCTCTGTCATTTCTTGGACTGTTTCTAGTGACGATTCTCTTCTCACCACAGGGCACGTTTTCCTCTCTCTGGATGCCCAGTACGTTTTTTATTTTTTCTTTTGGTACGCGGGCCTCTCACTGCTGTGGCCTCTCCCGTTGCGGAGCACAGGCTCCGGATGCGCAGGCTCAGCGGCCATGGCTCATGGGCCCAGCCGCTCCGTGGCATGTGGGATCTTCCCAGACCGGGGCACGAACCCGTGTCCCCTGCATCGGCAGGCGGACGCTCAACCACTGCGCCACCAGGGAAGCCCCGCCCAGTACCTTTTTATTGGATGCTGGACATTTTGAATGTGAAGTTTTTGAGTGTCTTGGTTTTGTTGTTTTCCTTTAAGTAGTGTTTAAGTATGTTTTGATAGGCAGCTATTGGTGCATTAACTTGGTCCTTTTGAGGCTTGTTTGAAAGCTTTGTTGGGGCAGATGTAAAGTAGCCTTTACTCTGGAGCTAGTTTAGCCCTGCTGTTAAGGTGTGTTTCTCTCCGAGTGTGTCGTGAATGTTCCAGGTCACTGTGGCTGGCTGGGGCTCCAACGTATCTCTCCCCTGTGTGCATTCCAAAAACTGTCCATCTCCCACCTGCTTGGAGGTTTTCTTTGCCCACCATCATGGAGTTCGCCCCATGCGTCCTAGCTAAGGTCAGCCCTGTGCAGACTTCTCAGCACTGTCTCCACGTGGCTTCCTCGTTTCCAGTGCTCTGCTCCATACATTCCAGCCACCCTGCCTTCCTGACACTGATCCTTGTATTCCTGACTTAGTAAGTCCATCAGAGTGTGCTTGGGTTCATCATTTTTCTGCTGTTGTCCAGACATTGCCTCCAGACACAGAATTGGGTCAATTTTAGGGTTTATCTCACTGGTTTCCCTTTTCTCGGGGATTGTGTGGCTAGGCTACCTCTTGCTCTGGGTCTTAGATGGTCACTTTGTAAATTTCTGTCCAGTTGTATAGTTGTTTATGGCAGGAGGAAAAGTGTAAAACCACTTACTCCGTTACAGCCAGCTACGGAAATCTCATTGTTTATTTATGATGAGGCCTGTTGCTCACTGCCTAGGGCTGAAGTTGAATGGAACTTTTTTGCTAAAGATTCACTGTTATTCAAAGTTAAGGAAAAGTCTGGTTTTGCTTTTTAATTTTTCGTTGTTGTTACAGACGTATTTCAAGACAATTAAACCTACCCTGCTTACTCTTTATTCTTTTTGAATAGGCAGTATAGCCAACCAAGTTTTCCACCCAGTGATGTTTGACAAATGTATTCAGATTCTAAAGAAGAGCTGGCCTCAGGAATCCAGCTTGAATCCGAAAAGAAAGAAAGAACAACCAAAGAATGCTCAGGCCAACCCAAGGGAGAGTAGGAAGAGAGGAAGGCCCCCCAGGAAAGAGGAGATGGAGGTAAGAGGGAGTGGAGTCGTGAAGCATATCTGATTTACTTAAGAATTTATATTAAGGTAGGGTTTCAGGGGTCACGATTATACCAAAGCCCTAGCGTGCCGTCCGCCATCCCTTCCGTAGGACTTGCAGTCGCCTCATGTACCGCTGAGCGTATGTTCCCCTTACCATCTTCCCAACCTCCCCATCATCTCTCTCCCGCCTTGTTCCCAGATGTGCTCACCACAGGCCAACAGGTGTGTTTGCCACATTATTTTATTGTCATTAGAGATGGTGGTCGAAGTATCCTGAGGACTCTCGTCCATAGAACATAATAGAATAACATTAATTCCTAATTTTTATGTGACTAGGTAGGGTGGTAGAGGTTCATTGACACCAGAACTTCTAAGAAACCCAAGAAATCTCACTGACGTGTAAGTATAGAACTAGAAACTGTGGTAGCTTCCATCTGGTCCAGTGGCTAGCAGCTGCGGCTGTGGAGACCCCAAGCAGTCGAGGCACCTGGTCAGCGACCCAGCGCCCACCTGGAGTTTCACTACCCTTGACTGGGTACATTGAAACCAGTCGGGACAAACTGTTAGGCAGTACTACACAGTCAGCTGTACATTTCTTCATAATCTAGATGGATGAAGTGATTGAAGAACAAGAGGATGAAGAGAATATTTTTTTTTCTTCCCGAGACCTTTGTCAAATTCGAAATGCCATCTTTCACGTCTTGAAGAATTTTTTAAGGCTTCTGCTCAAGTTTTCCCTGAAAGAAAAGCCACAATGTATACAGAATTGTGTAGAGGTAAGTGAGAATTCCAGGAACCTTGGGCAAGTTCAAAGAGTGAGGACACGGGCTAATACTTAAAGAGTGGGAAAAACCAGGCCTTTTCTTGGTCTCTGTTTTCCAGGTCTTCGTTGCATTGACTAATTTTGAACCAGTTCATGAATTTCATGTTACACAAGCCAGGTGAGCCACTAAATCTTCCAGTGCTAACATTTAATTATGGTACAATGAGTTTTGCTCCATCAGAAGCCTTAATGCCATTTTACCCTAATTGGCACACAGGTAGAATTTATTCATTTAGATATAGCTTATAGGGTTAGGAGCTATTCCAAGTGAAATCACATCCATTAACTAATCTTTTGCTTTTTTTTTTTTTTAGAAACCTTAACCAAGCAAAATACATACCAGAACTGGCCTATCATGGATTGTATTTGCTGTGCTCCCCAATTCACAGAGAAGGAGATAAGGTAAGGGAGACAGGACCCCACTGAGTTACTGGTTGAAGTGAAAGCATGCGGGTCGTGGGATGCTGGAAGCTTTTGATGTGATGCCGTGTGAGCTCACTAGGTCATTGTCATGACTTGAGGACGTTTGTATAATGAAAATCATCCCCATCACTACGTGGTGCCCACTGTTCACTCCAGGCTTATATCCAAGTACCTGGTGGCCACAGGAAGTTCTTGTTGGGTTAAGGCATAAAGAATGGTTCCAGTGTGACCTGGGTAGAGGAAAAGATAAGCTACTGAGCATTACTTTTTTTTTTTAAAATAAATTTATTTGTTTTATTTATTATTTTTGGTTGTGTTGGGTCTGTTGCTGCACGCGAGCTTTCTCTAGTTGCGGTGAGCAGGGGCTACTGCTCGTTGTGGTGCACGGGCTTCTCATGGTGTGGCTTCTCTTGTTGTGGAGCATGGGCTCTAGGCGCGCGGGCTTCGGTAGTTGTGGCTCGCGAGCTCTAAAGTGCAGTCTCAGTAGTTGTGGCTCACGGGCTTAGTTGCTCCGTGGCATGTGGGATCTTCCTGGACCAGGGCTCGAACCCGTGTTCCCTGCATTGGCAGCTGGATTCTTAACCACTGCGCCACCAGGGAAGCCCCCTGAGCATTACTTTTACAGAAGTATTTACCAAACTCTTCTGAGAAGAAGAGTTAGACAGTCACAGACTTCCCAGTTTCCCTCAGCAGTTCCCGTGTGCCCCTGTATTTCTGTTAGTGTTGGTGTTTTAGTGGATGATTGTGCAAACACGCTTCTGGTTAGCATTCATATATGGATTTGCTCCCAGTGACCTTCGAAGCCCTGCAGCTCTGGACACTGGAGTTAACGGCTTTTTAAGCAGTAGGGTGTTACTAAACCTGGATGTTGTTAATGAAACAGGAGTTTGCAAAAAACGTGACAGACCAAGGTCCTGTGCTTTTGGTGGCTGCGATACACCAAGTTTCCAGGGGCAACGATGTGTGAATGAGAAGGCCCTGGGCACTCAGGGCTCTGCATTTTGTCCAGACTTGGGCCTCACCCCTCACTGCCTCTATGTCCTCCTGTGAGGCCTCGGTTTCCTCATCTGGACAAAGAGGGTGAAAGGCTTCCCTTCCTCGTGGATTTCTGAGGAGGATTACAGGGAAGAACGCCTCTGTACAATGCCTGCTGTTTAGAAAACACCCCATATTTCGTTATTATGTCATTGTCACTTCTCTGTTTGAAATATGGATGTGATAGCATTCACAGTAAAACATAATTCCTGAGCCCTTTTTAACATTTTAGGAGATAAGGAGGTTGGGAAATTATCCTTTCAGGCAACAGTGTCTCTAAGGACATGGTGTTCTTCATTGTGAAAGTGCTGCCCTGATGCTGGGCGACATTGGCTGTGGCCTGACCTTTAATTACTTGACTTTGGACAACTCACCTTGGGAGTCTTTTATTATGTATAAAGTAGAGATTATAGTAAAAGTATTAACAAAATGGAAAAGCCTTGCTGACCTCGTGGAGTTGAGAGGTTTCAGAGAAAGTGTGGTCAGATCTAGTAACACGTGGACGTGCTTAATGCAATACCTGTCACATATTTGGTTTCCAGTAAATTGTTTTATCTACTGGATGAATGAATTAAGTAGCTGAGTAAGTGATGTGTGATGGTATATTGGAAGGTGCTCTGTAAGCTTCAGGTGTAATACAGGTGTAAAGAATCATCACTTTCCTCTTTTCTGTAAGGGCTAATCAGTAGCATCCTTTGCCCTTCGTAAGTTACAGCTAATTCTCTATAGTCCCTAACTTCTGGGCTGGAGTGCGAGAGGCCGAGCAGAGAAGCCAGCTGGAGTTCCTATCATTATCTGTACGCAGCACTTTCACACTGCTGCGTTGTGCACGTATTGATACCTGGTCATCGTCCAGGAAGTGCATCCTTAGTGTTGAAGCAAAACCTGTGTCAGCCTCATTTAACTTCAGGTCCTTGAAGTGGTTCACTGTGGTCTGCATCACGGTCTCCAAGGCCCTGGGATTCTCTGTCATGCCTTAAACTGAATTTTCTTTTCTCTTCCAGGTTATCAGATGTGTTTTCCATCGAATGCTCTATGTAATATTAATGTTAGAAGTGGGCAAAGGCTCCCATCACGCCCCCCTTGCCATCACTTCTCCGGCCATCAGTGGTAAAAACCAGGCAGTCCAGTTTGTCAGGTGAAACACACACAGCTCGGATCTTTACCCTCTGTCCCTCTCCCTCAGTCTTCTGGGCCCTGTACTAACCAGGATTTCTGACACCTCTAGAAACTAAGAAACGTCTGGGCTGTTTGTGGTTCAGGGTTCAAAATAAAGCACTTGGTAGCTCATCTGGTTTGTGTGGTCTGGGGTGTTGTTGCGGGGATGAGGGGTCTGCAGTTTGTGGACCAGCCTGTGAAGTCAGCTCTGAGTTCTGACAGCGGCCTTAGTGTTAGCCGCTCCAAGTCTGCCTCCGCCTTTTCTTTTTCTCTCTCCTCTTAGTCTCCATCTTTTTGTTCCTTGCCACTTTTTTTTTTTTTAACTTCTTTAGCAATAATTGATAGACTAATTCTCCCCTCAAGAGTCACTTAGTTTCACTTGTGAAGTCCTGTTTCTGGGCTTTACTGGGGAAGACATGTTTGCCGTGTCCTCGGCTTTTCTTTTCTTCTGTTAACTGGCTACTCGGCAGCAGCATGGAGGTGGTGGGAAGAAGGGGAAGATGTGTATGTGAGAGTGTGTACATACCTGGAAGCAGCCGCGGTGCGTGCTGTGGGTGCAGACGTGGGGTGTGGATGCTTCAGTCCAGGTGCAGGCTGCTGTCTGATCCTTGAGCGAGTGTCTCGTTAAGGACTTTTAAACATTAAATAACTAAGATGTTTTAAGTAGAAACACTCATTTTAGTTCTTCCATGAGTTAATGATGTCACAAATTGCAGTAATATTCCTATAATGGTGCAAGGAAACTTAACACTGAAAATGGGTCCAATCTGGGCATTATAATAGTTTCTTTTGGGGTTACAGCTTGGAGAGGTACTGTTAGAAATGCATTTCACTGAGCTACCACTAGGTGGTACTGTGTCTCAGTCTATCCTCTACCTCAAAAGGATATATTTCAGCCTTAATATGAAACGTCCTGGGCAGTCCAAGGGCCCTGTGAGGACTGCACCCCTGCCCCTCCCTGACTGGCTGGCTGCTCACAGCAGCTCGGAGAGCACCTGGGGCGTGGTGACTGGTGTTCTGTTGTGACACTTTGTCTTTACAATCCATGCACTCACAATGCTTGCAGTATAGGGGTAGATTGTTTTTAATAGTTAGGATTTTGAAAAGGTAGAAATTTCTCTATTTTTGAGAACAGATTCAAGGAAAATTGCTACTTTATTGTCATTATAGGTGTATTACAAACCGTGGCTGTGTTTCTTTCCTTTTATAGCTCACTTGTGGATGAACTAAAAGAAAGTATGTTTCCAGTCCTTCGTATCTTACTCCAGCACATCTGTGTCAAGGTACTGTTTGCTTTAATGAGGGTGTATAAATACACATGAAGGTAAACATGCATGTGTGTTCTTGGAAATGAGTCTACATTACTAAACGTTGTTTTATTTAGTATATTCACTAGGTGTTCCCCTCTAGTGTGGTTTTCGGGGGAAAACAACTTTTTATTTTGGAAAATTTCAAATAGAAATAGAAATAGAATAGTGTGATGAACACTGTCTTCAGTGATTTTGTATAAGCTGTAACTCCTCCAGCACATACGCACGCTGGATTTTTCTTTTGAAACAGATTTCATCATATCCTTTCAGACATAAATATTTCATGTCTCTCTAAAGGATAAGAACTCGTTAAAAACATAACCACAAAATACTAACACACCTAAAAAATTCACAGTAATTCCTTAGTATTGTCCAGTATCCGGTCAGTGTTTACATTTCTACTATTGTCTCATAAATTTTTATAACAGTTTGGACAGATGATTCTTTACCTGAACTCTATGGACCCTAGGGGTCCGTAAACTCTTTGAAATTAGGCGCTGAGGAGTAGGCGTACAGGTTATAGGCTAGTTTCCCAAGGGGTCTGAGACCTAGAACTGGTTAGTCATTTCTGTAACATGTAAACGCTCGGCACTGTCGCCGAGCCAGGCTCACTCAGCGATCGTCCGATCGCACTACTACATGCGTCTCCGTCGTCCTGCTTTGGGTACTGGCTGGGCAACTTCTCAGGGTCTGTGTTTCAGGTGGTCGATAAATCCGAGTACCGGACCAGTGCAGCTCAGTCCCTGGTCCAGCTGCTCAGCAAGCTTCCTTGTGCGGAATATGCTTCTTTCGTGGCCTGGCTTTATGGATATTCACGAAATGCCAAGGTAGGAGCTACATCTGCGTGAAATTGTGGCTCCTGGCTCTGCAACCTTCTAGTGACGGCTAGATCTGAAGATCTGTTTCTGAAGATTAGTTTTCTTTATCTCTGACGGAGATGCGTGCGATTTTGCTTTACCAGATTCCGTACCGGGTGTTCACTCTTGATGTTGTCTTGGCTCTGCTGGAACTGCCTGAACGAGAGGTGGACGGCACGCTGCCCCCAGAGCATCAGAAGTTCCTGAAGCATAAGTTCTTGGTGCAGGAAATCATGTTTGCCCGCTGTGTAGACAAGGCTCCGACTGTGCGCAGCAAGGCACTGTCCAGTTTTGCGCACTGCCTGGAGTTCTCTGCTACAGCTGCGTCAGAGAGCGTCCTGGAACTTCTGGTGAACAGTGAGTGTGCCGAGCACCATGAGGCCGGGTCTGGCTCCTGCTGGTCCAGAAGCTGTGGTGGTAGAAATAATAGATGTGCTGTGATAGACTGGGACCCTCAGAGACCCTTTCAGTAGGTTTTACTGTCGAATGACTTCTTAGACGAGCCTTACTAAGCAGTTAACGTATTCTCGACCTCAGGCTGAGGTGGTTGGCCGCTGTCACTATTCCTTCGTGTCGTTGGTATTGGCTGTATTGGGTCTGATGACCAGTTTAATGCACAGCCAAGGAGAACACTGAACTGTCAGCATTTAGACTCTGTCTTGTCTTCAGGCCTAATTATCTGGGTTTTGATTCCTCTGTAAATATTTATGTATGTTTTTTGATACTAAGACTTTTCTCTCTTATCTACTTGCTTACTTTTAGCTCCTGCAGTTTCAGGAATAGAGAGCCACCATGACGCTTCACTGAAAAATTCATCAGGTAATGAAATGGGTCAATATATTGTCAGATATTGAATAATTGTCCTTTTAATTAAAGGACTTGCTGAATATTTGAATGTTTTTTTCTATCTCCATATTACCTGTTTTAATACTGCACTTTTTTTCTTCATCAAAGAAATTGAAATTCATTTCAGTAATGATGTATAGTAACTTAAACGTGGAATATGCCATGCTTATATTACTTAAAGATATAACAAGTTTTTACTGTACTGACTGGGCTTTTTTAAAATTTATTTTTAAGCTTTTTCCTATCAGAGGCAGACATTTAACCCTTCTGGAGGCTCAGAGGTGATCAATATAGACAACAGTGGTGAAACAGCTGGATATAGGGGTATGTCAGATTTTATCCCTATCAGATGAGTAATAACTATTGGATTTCAGACAACTGTAAGTAGAGCCTCAAAACCTTGGAATTTTTTTCTGACTAATTCACCCTCAAGAATTGGAACTTTTTTTCCCTTAAAAGTAGAATAATTTTTATTTTATATCTTTAATCGATGTCTTTGCACTATACTATATTTCATTTTAAGATAAAGAATAAGCTACATTTCCCTTGTCGTGTACTGAAACCCAGGATTTCTGTCACACTTAAGAGAATGTTAGCAAATATTTTATTTCCTTAGTGAAGTCCATTGTTCCGAACACTTGGGCTTGCTGGCCAGAAAGGACCAGTTACTAGGAAAGGTGCAGTAGAAATTAAATTTGTGTTTGGAGAAGAGTCATCACGGAAGAGGGGAAAAGATAAACGGTACTATGGTACTCACCCTTGTGTCTATTTTTTATTCCTTATTACTTTTTCCACCTGGCATCTTGACTCTGATTAAGCCATCCCAGAATCCATTTTTAATACGTGGTAGGGAACTGTGAGCCCAAGCTTCCATTGAAAAAGTTCAGAATTTAGATAATTTCTCTTCACCAGCAGTATGAACTGTTCTTTAATGGGTCATACACATCGTGTGGAGTGGTTATAGGGTGCTCTCTCCCGTGGATCCCAGCACGGGATTCTGAACACAAATGATGCCTGTTCTCTTTCAGTGACTTATGGAAGCCAGAATAATCTGGGATGGTAAAGTGTCAGTGTGATTCGGGAGGGAAGAAACACACCTGGGCTAGGTAGTAGGTAGACCTGGAGCTACTCTCAGATTCTGTTTCTGTCTAACTGTATGGTCTTGAGAAAGTCACTTTACTTTTCTGGGCTTTTCCTTCACTTATACTACGACATAGCGTAATGCAGTAGGGGAAAAACTACATTAGAAATGAGAGGCAATCTGAATTCTTATCCCAACACTGCTACTAAAGAGCTGCATGACCCAAGACATGGGAGTCAGCAGAACTCCCTGCCTGCTTGTCACTTCTGATCCTAACACCTTCCCTGTCTTTCACAAAGGACTGTTGTCAGGTTTATAGAAATTATGTTTAGAGAAGTGACTTCAAAAGAAAAAAGAGGGAACATTTGCAGAGGATAAGTGATATAATGAGATTTATTAGTTTATTCGATAAACATGTTTGTGGTCCCTCCCAATCTGTGCAAGGCATTGCAGGTACAGACTGTGACAAAACATAGTTCCATCTCTTAAGGAGCAGTGGGAGAGGCAGGTATGTGTGTACGTAAAATCGTAATATTGTGAGATGGATGCTGAAGCACATGTGAAGTGCCATCATTACTTATCATTGCAGCCTGGAAGATTACGTTTAAATGACTAGATATTAGCATGTTTTACTCAAATTCAGAGCAATAACTCTATGTATAAACAGATTCCCTAAAATATGTAAAGAAATTTAATCTGGAAAAATGTCTGGTTTAATTCCAGTCTGAGCAAGTTACAGATTCACTCTTGCACAGACACTTGCGAACACTATTGAGTTGTACTGATTTAATGATGCTTCCAAAGTATAAAAATTTGCCAGATGTATAGCAACCATGTTCCCATCTTACTGTTTGTTGTTTTTTTAATAAATGTATTTATTTATTTTTGGCTGCATTGGGTCTTCGTTGCTGCATGCGGGCTTTCTCTAGTTGGCAGTGAGTGGGGGCTACTCTTCGTTGCGGTGCGCGGGCTTCTCTTTGCGGTGGCTTCTCCTGTTGCAAAGCATCGGCTCTAGGTGCATGGGCTTCAGTAGTTGTGGCTCGCGGGCTCTAGAGTGCAGGCTCAGTAGTTGTGGCACACAGGCTTTGTTGTTCCACAGCATGTGGGCTCTTCCCAGACCAGGGCTCGAGCCTGTGTCCCCTGCATTGGCAGGTGTATTCTTAACCACTGCGCCACCAGGGAAGTCCCCTATCTTACTTTTGATAAACTAAAGTGACTTTTTTGGGGGGTGGGGGTGGGGCTGTGTTGGGTCTTCGTTGCTGCACGCTGGCTTTCTCTAGTTGTGTCAAGCGGGGGCTACTCTTCGTTGCGGTGCGTGGGCTTCTTGTTTCAGTGGCTTCTCTTGTTGCAGAGTACAGGCTCTAGGCACACAGGCCCTAGAGTGTGCGGGCTTCAGTAGTTGTGGCGTGTGGGCTCGATAGTTGTGGTGTGTGGGCTCTAGAGCGCAGCCTCAGTAGTTGTGGTGCATGGGCTTAGTTGCTCTGCGTCATGTGAGATCTTCCCGGACCAGGGATTGTACCCGTGTCCCCTGCATTCGCAGGTGGATTCTTAACTACTGCGCCACCAGGGAAGTCCCTAAAGTGACATATTATTGGTATTAACTATACTTTTAAAAATTTGTATAGTTACTACATGCCAGTCACTGTGCTAATAAGTACCTTTGTTGGTGTTTTTTGGTTTTGTTTTGAGAGAGAATTCACATATCATAAAATTCACCATTTAAAGTGTATTGAATTCAGTGGTTTTTAGTATATTCATAAAATTGTGTAATCAACTTCCAGAAACTTTTCATTAGCTGAAAAAGAAACCGCATACCTGTGAGCAGTCACTCTCCATTCTCCCCTCCCCCCTGCCTCTGTCTCTGTGGATTCACCTACTTTGGACATTCCACATAAATGGAATCCCGCAACATGTGACCTTCTGTGGATAGCTTCTTTCATCCACCACTCGTTTTCAGGGTTCATCTGTGTTGTAGCATGTATTAGTACTCTGTTCCTTTTTACGGCTGCATATAGTCTGTTGTATGGATAGACCACATTTTGTGTGTTCATTCAGTCTGGCGGTTCCTCAGAACGTTAGACATAGAGTTACCACATGACTCAGCAGTTCACAGATGGCGTGATCTGATATGATTCCTGAGTGTGCACCCTCAAGAAATGAAAATATATTCATACCCAAAACTGGTACAAGAATGTTCATAAGAGCATTGTTCATAATAGCCAAAAAGGTGGAAACAACCCAAATGTCCACTTATCTTTTTTTTTTTTTGCGACACGCGGGCCTCTCACTGTTGTGGCCTCTCCCATTGCGGAGCACAGGCTCCGGATGCGCAGGCTCAGTGGCCGTGGTTCACGGGCCCAGCCGCTCCGCGGCATGTGGGATCTTCCTGGACCGGGGCACGAACCCGCGTCTCCTTCATCGGCAGGCGGAGTCTCAACCACTGTGCCACCAGGGAAGCCCCCCACTTATCTTTTTGAGGTGAAAGTAATTGATCTATTCTGCATCCAAGTTCCTCATCAGCTATAATGTGCACATATCTTTTTCTCATTTTGTGGGTTATCTTTTCACTTTCTTGATGGTGTTCTAAGAGTTTTATAGTTTTAGCTTTTACATTTTTGTCTTGGTTCAGTTTTGAGTTAATTTTTGCATATGGTGTGAGGTAGGGGTCCAGCTTTCACATGTGAATATCAAATTGATGGAGCACCCTTTGTTTAAAGGACTGTTTTTTCACCTTTGAATGCTCTTGGCACTCTTGTCAAAAATTAGTTGACCATAGGCATATGCGCTTATTTCTGTACTCTCAATTCTATTCCATTGATATTTCATTGTCCATCTGTATGCCAGTACCACTCTGTGTTGATTACTGTTGCTTTACAGTAATTTTGAAATCAGAAAGTGTGGGCTCTGCGTCCTTGTTCTTGCTTTTCAGGTTTGGTTTGGCTATTCTGTGTCTCTTGTATTTCCATATGAATTTTAGGTTCGGCTGTCAACGTCTGCAAAAAAGCCAGCTTGCATTTTGATAGGGATTGACCTCTTAATCCATGTGGGGTGTGTTGCCATCTTAAAAATACTGAGTTTTCCAATCCATGAACAAGGGGTGCCTTTCTATATTTAGGTCTCCTTTAATTTGTTTCAATGATGTTTTATAGTTTTCAGTGTATAACTCTTGCTCTTTAAACATATTCCTAAGTATTTTATTCTCTTTGATGCTATTGTAAATGAAATTGCTTGCTTAATTTCAGTTTTGAATTGTTTATTGCTAGGTTTTACAACTGATTTTTGATGATTGATCTTGTGTCCTGTGACACTGTTAAATTTGTTACTAGCTTTAAAAGGTTGTGTGTGTGTGTGTGTGTGTGTGTGTGTGAGAGAGAGAGAGAGAGATTCCTTAGGATTTTCTACATATCAGATCATGCCATCTGCGAATAGAGTTATTTGTTTTATCCAGCCTGAATGCCTTTATTTCTTTTTCTTTCCTATTTTCCCTGGCTAGGACCTCTAGTGGTGTTGAAAAGAAGTGGGGAAAGCAGAGGTCCTTGTCTTTCTTCTGTTCTTAGAGGGAAAACTTTTCGTCTTTCACCATTGAGTGGTTAGCTGTGAGTTTTTTCAGGATGGCCTTTATCGGTGTGCAGGAGTTTCCTTCTGTTCTGAGTTTGTTGAGTGTTTTTATCATGAATAGGTGTAGGATTTTGCAAATACTTTTTCTGTGTCTATGGAGATGATCACGTGGCCTTTGTCCTTTGTTCTATGGTGGTATATCACAGTGAGTGATTTTCCCATGTCCTGGGATAAATCCCAAGCATGGCGTATAATCCTTTTTGTATCTTGCTAGGTTTAATTTGCTAATATTTTGCTGAGGATTTTATGTCTATATTCAGAAGGGATTTGGGTCTGTTGTACTCTTGAGCTGTTTTGTCTGGTTCTGCTCTCAGGATAATACTGGCTTCACAGAGGGAGGTGGAAAGTGAAACAGAAGAGATTCTGTTTTTTGAAAGAGTTTATGAAGCGTTGATATTAATTTTTGTTAATTGGCGATTTTGTTAACATTTGGCAGGCTTTTCCAGTAAAGCCGTCTGGTCCTGGCCCTTTGTGTATGGGGGGGGTAGTGTGTCTTTGTTTCTTCTTAGGTCAGTTTCCCTAATTCTTATCTTTGTAGAAATTTCATCTAGGTTACTTAATTTGTTAGCATAAAATTGTTCGTAGTGTTCGTAACCTTTTTATTTCTGTAAAGTCAGTAGTAATGTTCCCTCATTCATTCCTAATTTTAGCAATTTGACTCTTCTTTCTTATTTTCTTAGTCTAGGAAAATGTTGTTAATTTTGTTGATATTTTTCAAGGAACCTACTTTGATTTCATTGATTTTCTTTATTGCTTTCTGTATTCTGTTTCATTTTTTAATGTTCTTTCTTGTACCTCAGCAGTTCTTAAGTGTGGTTTGGAGTCCCTAAGCCTCCTTCAGTGGGTCCTTGAAGTTAATACAGTTTTTGTAATAATATTTAGATGTTATTTACCTTCTACACTCTGATTTTCTCACAAGTGTAATTTGGAGTATTGCAGAGGTCCCAGACAGGCAGAAGCAGATAGAAGCAGAGATGGGTATCCAGTTGTCTTTTATTAAGCCAGACATTAAAGAGTTTGCAGAAATGTAAATCAGTGGTATTCTTTTCACTAAATTTTTTTTGTTTTGGACTATAGTTATTTTTTAGTTAAAAAATATACCATTTATAACAATGCCTTGTTATTTTAAAATGAATTATTAAATCTTTTTACAGTTCTCAGTTTAAATTTCTAATTCATATTAAAAGATATAATCCACATTAAAAAAGCTCTTAGGAGTCTTCAGTAATTTATAATAGTGTAAAGGGACCATTAATGGAAAGGTTTTAAAGCTACTGTTATGTATTGTTTTACTTAGTCTTTAAAAAACCTGATGGTTTAGATCTTACCATTTGTAGTAAACATAATAGAGATCTAAATAATTCATTCAGAATTTTAGACTTAGCAGCCTGGATTTAAAATTAAATTTTCCAGAATTTATGCCCTTATAAAATTTTACTACTCTACCTTTTTCATTATTGTGAGTAGCTAATTATTTGAATTTTCTTCTTTTTCTATGTCATTTCATGCTCTGATTTCTTATGATTTAAAACCAGCTAATGAGTCAGTCTGGGATTACAGCATGTTCTCAGGATTGTGTGGTGTGCTCAGGCTGTAATGACTGTGCTGTTTCCTCAACAGGAAGGGGTCTCATGATGATGCTGAGGAGCAGGGTTGGAGATGAGAAGACCAACGTCAGGAAGTCTGCGCTCCAGGTGTGAGTTTTTCTGGACATTCTTTTCATGTACTCTTTTTAAGCACTACCAACTTGAAGATACAAGAGACTATTTTAAAA
The DNA here is from genome assembly GCF_951394435.1 of Stenella coeruleoalba. Lineage (NCBI taxonomy): Eukaryota > Metazoa > Chordata > Mammalia > Artiodactyla > Delphinidae > Stenella > Stenella coeruleoalba. The sequence continues at coordinate 107,781,735 of NC_137154.1, read as the reverse complement.
ACCCTTCGGCCATATTCATTACTCACTTTTCCCTTAATGTTAGTTCACCTTGTTCCTGTTAAATGTAAATTACGTAGATGAACTGAAGGATCATCTGTTCTTACGTGTTCCTACTGGGTTGCTGGCTTTTTAGGAATCACAATTTTATATCCTTAATTTCATTTTTTAGAATAAGGATTCTTAACCTGGGGACCATGGATGGATTTTGATAGGGTTCATGAAACCCCTGAAATTGTTTCAGAATACTTGTTTGTATAAAATGTATGTCGGGTTTTCTCCAGAAAGGTGTTAAATTTCATCAGATTCTAAAAGGTGGGAGGAGGGATGGATCTGTGTCAAAAATGAAAGAATCACAAACTTAAAAGGCAGTGTTTTGTCTGCAGTTTTGCTTTTTGTATTGACATTATGCCTAAGTCACCCCTTCATGTTACACATGACCTTCTAGGTCTTAGTGAGCATTTTGAAGCACTGTGACGTCTCGGGTATGAAAGAAGAGCTGTCAATCCTGCAGGACCGGTGTCGGGACCTTGCTGTGTCTGTACGCAAGCAGGCCTTGCAGTCTCTCACCGAGCTTCTTATGGTGAGATGCAGCCATCGTGTGTCTGATGGGTGGTATTTTACATTACAAATAATTGAGCTTGATGAAGTACCTGTTAGAAACTCTCCTAAGTCCACTGTAGGATTCTACAGTGTAAGAGAAGGGAATCTGTCCATTACCTCTGGTAGATTGCATTTCATATTAAATATAACATGACTAATGCTAGAGAATGCTAATGGTTAGCTTTCTGTTGACTTCAGGTTAAATCTCATATAGAAATGTGAATTTTAAAATTAATTTGGTTAGGTAAGAGGCCTAGATTAATTTTTGTCCATTAAAACCTATATAGGTGATATTGCCAAAAGAGCAGATCCACTAATCCTATATATAATTTACTTTTGCCAAATAATTAATTTTTGAAGAATTTTAAAAGTGAGTTTTTTTCTTTATTTCATGGTAGAAGGCATTAAGCAGTGCATGTTTTGACTTTCTCTGTTAGCATCTATTCTAATTACTCCTTCGGATAAAAATTTACTCTTTGCTTTCGATCTTGAATTACGAAAAAGTGCTGCTTCACTACCAATAATGAGATAATCACTGTGTAAGTCTAAAATTCCAGTATGGGATTTCCCTGGTGGCGCAGTGGTTAAGAATCTTCCTGCCAGTGCAGGGTACACGGGTTCAATCCCTGGTCCAGGAAGATCCCACATGCAACGGAGCAGCTAGGCCCGTGTGTCACAACTACTGGGCCTGTACTCTGGAGCCCATGCTGCGCAACAAGAGAAGCCACAGCAATGAGAAGCCCGTGTGCAGCAACGAAGACCCAATGCAGCCAAAAATAAATAAATAAATTTAAAATTTCAGTATTTACTGATTTACAGTTACTGGAGCTTGAATTTGTTTTTCACGTATATTTGGAATGTTGATTTTTTTTTCCACTGTATGTTTTATTTGTAATTATGTGAGCAGCTACTTGTAACATATCCTAAAACATCGATCACAGCTTCCCCGATTTGTGTTCAGACCTGTGATAGCGTAGGCATCTTTATGACTTCCTGACTTTCAACTCCTCAGGCACAGCCTCAGTGTGTCCAGGTACAGAAGGCCTGGCTGGGGGGGGTTGTCCCGGCCGTGATGGACAGTGAGAACACCGTGCAAGACAAGGCCCTGGAGTGTCTCGACCAGCTTTTGCTGCAGAACATCAGGCATCATGGTCAGTTCCACTACGGGGACAACAGCCAGGTGCTCGCCTGGACGCTGCTGACACTGCTGAGCACAGAGAGCCAGGAACTGGGGTACGTTTGTGTGCAACTGGTTGTCCTTATGGGAGGGCTTTCGTTATAAATTCCTGTGTCAATCTCGGAAAATCAGCTCTCCAAATTGCTTAATATACGAAAACTCAATCTTGATCTTTTTCCCTTGACCTAGTTCAAATCTCTTAGCATTTTTGTGGTGACAGTTTTTGTGAAGCCTTCCTTTGCTTTTCTCTGAGTGTTTTCCAGCTTCGAATTGATGTCTTAATATGTAGTAGAAAACATTAATGGATTTGCTATGTTAACATTAACTTTCCACAATACTAGTTATTATGATAGATGACTTCCTGGGTATGACAAGTTAGACTTTTTCTGACATTTTATTGGGTCGGTTGACTTAATCACACTGCAGCATTTTTTCCATTTGATAATATGCTGGGTGTTCACTGTTCAGTGAGCAATGCGGTGAAGAGTTAGCACCTGCACTGATCAATTTTAATCTCTACTGCAGTAATCTTGCAGCTGGTTTGTGTTTGTGCTCCCTTGACTGTCTTTTCCTTTCCTTTTTTTCTAAATTTATCATACAAGAAACACTTCCCTGCTTGTTTACATGTACTTATGGAGGAATTATCATCCAATGAAAAGAATAATAGATTTAGTATCATAATAGGTACTAATAATTGTTAACCATGCTCCAATATAAAATAAAACTTTAAAAAAAATAGATACTGATAGATAATAATAGATTTAGCATACCGTCTGTGGCCCTGGCAAATCACCCCATCTCTCTGGGCCTTAGTTTTCTCATTTGTAAAAAGAGTCGGTTACACTACACGATCTCTTAAGGTCCCTTTTGTTGTTAAAAATCTGACTGAAAATGCATTCACTCATTAAATATTTTATCACTGCCAACTATATGCCTTGCTGAAATTCCTGGAAGGGAGAGGAATTTAGCCAGCAGTAGAATCAACTACTTTTTTGCTTTTCTTAGGGATATCTTACTGTGCACACCCAGTGTATGCTAGCTCATGAGAAACTGTTGGGAGGTTTATTTCATTTCTTTTTTTTAACTTTTATATTAAAATATAACGTATAGAAAAACGTACAAACTGTAAGATCAATAAATATCAAAAAAATATAGCCATGTAACCACCACCCAGGTCCAAAAATAGAACATTGCTCGGCCTGAGAAAACTCTTCCTTCCAATCGCTCTCCTTCCCTCCTCAAAGGGAACGACCACTGTGATTTTAACACCATGTGTGAGTTTTCTCTACTCTTCATCTTCATGTAAGTGGAATTATGTGGTATGTATTCTTTGTGTGTCCGACTCCTTTAACTCAAAGGAATACAAAATTCGTTCAACAAGTTATTGTGTGCAGCTATAGCTCATTCACTTTCATTGCTGTGTGTATGATATTTGTGAATAAGCTACAGCTTATTTATCCAGTCAACTGTTAATAGATTATGGGTCGTTTCCAGTTTTTTATTACGAGGTATAATGCTGTTGTGAATATTCCCATGTGTATCTTTGGCACACATTTCTCTTGGGTGTACACCTAAGAGCAGTGCTGTTGAGTGTGCTTTTATTCATCTTTCATGGTTACTGCCAGACAGCTTTCCAGAGTGGTGGGACCGAGTTACATTTCCTTGCAGCACTTAATGAGAGTTCCAGTTACTCAAGATTTTGACCTGCATGTCGTGTTGTCAGTCTTCCTTTTTAGCCATTTTGGTCCATTTTGGACCAATACTGGTATTTCTTGGTGGTTTTAATTTGCACTGCCATGTTGACTAATGCAGTTGAGCCTCTTTTCATAGGTGGATTAGCATTTAGATATTCATATTGTGAATTACCTGCCCAGGTCTCCGGCCCTTTTTTTTTTTTAATTAGGCTGTCACTCTTTTGCTTGTTCACCCCGAAGTGTTCATTATATATTTATGTACAAGCATTGTTGTATGTATTACAGATATCTCTCCTATCCCATGATTTGCCTCTTTACTCTCTTAATGATGTGTTTTGATGAGTTCAGTTTGTCAGTGGTTTTCTTTATGGTTAATGTATTTTTAAAGAAATCTTTTCCTACCTCAGGATCATATACATATTTTCCCATATAATCTCCTAGAAGTTTGATTTTTTTCTTTCCCCTTTATAGTTAGGTCTTTAACTTACCTGCATTTAAGATGTGTCATAGCTTCCTTCATAGGCTCTCTGTTTTCATTTTAAGATGGGGGAAACACCTGTGCATATTTGAAGTCAGAAAACCAGTATGTAGAAAATATCGAGGATGATTGAAAGGGATAAAGTTTCTGAAAAAAAAAAACAATATGTGAAAGGATACACTTTATAAAGTAGGAGGAGAGAGCGCCAGAAATAAAAGGAAACAAAGAGAACAGGGAGAGAGAAACACAAAAGAGGACATAATATGAGCACTAGAGCTTTTAGCCTTTTTCTTCTCCATAAAGTGATGCTCAGTGTTTGCCCAGTACAGCATGTTCACAGCAGCACGATCCACAACAGCTAAAAGGTGGAAACGATCCAGGTGTCCGTGCACTGGTGAAGAGATAAATAAGATGTGGTCTATACACACAATGAAATATTAGCCTTAAGAAGTCACAAAATTCTGACAGATGCTATAACGTGGATGAACCTTGAAAACATGCTAAGTGAAATAAGCCAGACACGAAAGGACAAATATTGGATGGTTCCTCTTATGTGAGGTCCCTAGAATAGTTGGACTCTGGGAGGCAGAAAGGGGCGGTGGGGAGGAACTGCTTAAGGGGTACAGAGTCTCAGTGTGGGGTGAGAAAAAGCTCTGGAGGTGGGTGGTTGCACAACAGTGCGAATGGGCTTAATGCCACTGATCTCTGTACTTTAAAATGGTTAAAAAGATAAGGTTTGTTATGTACATTACCACAATTTAGAAAACAACGTATTTGCTGAAGTTAGGAAGGAGAGGGTAGAATTAGGGGTAGCAGTTCTCAAAGTGTGGTGGATTCAGGAGCTTAGACTCTTTCTTGTCCTCTTAAAAACACACATACACAGAGAGCTGTGAGTTGTTTTATTTGGGGCTTACTGAGGACTGTAGTCCAGGAGACAGCCTCTCTGTAACTGAGGAACTGCTCTGAAGAGATGTGGGGGGGGCGGGTCAGTATATATGTGATTTTGGTGAGGGGCGTACGTGCAATCAAGCACACATCTTGGTAGAAGGTTGCTGCTGGTCACGAGAAGCAGATGTGTCTGTTAATGGATTTTAGGGCTTTTCTAGGTATGAGAAGATGCTAGAAATTGGGCTCATAAAATCTTCCTGAAAATACCTACCTATCTGAAGGCCTGTTCTGCCAGTTTTCCGAGAGCACAGAGGGCCTCATTCCTGGTCTTGGACCAGAACTCCTCTCAGGAGGTGTGGAAGGTCAAGGGACTGCAATGGCCAGTGACCTCATCCTTGTAGAGGCAGATGGCAAGCAGCAGTTTTTAGTTGACAGCCTTTATCATAATATTAAGATGTCATGTGCCATTGCCACTTTTACTCTTTGACAGTACTAGAGTTTCCAGAAGCCATGTGATGATATTGAAATAAATTGAATGGAGAATCAGATGTAAGAATGCACGTCTTTTGTTTAAGCCAGTCCATAAGGAGATTTACAGAAGTATAAAGTAATGTCACTGTTCTTACCAAGTTTTTTTTTGTTTTGAGAAAGATACCAGGTTTTTTGGGGGAAGGAATTGCATTATTTATGTTAACATGTAATTGGCTTATTGTTATTTCTGACAAATTAATAGATAAGTATTTTTAAATTTCTGTTTTAACTTCTAGTATGGCAAATATTGTTAGGTATAACCCGCATGAACAAAAAAGGTCTTCGAGGCAGTCAGTAATTTTTAAGAGTTTAAAAGGGCCCTGAGCAGAAAAAGTGTGAGAGCCACTGAACAAGGAAATCAATTTTAAAAAAGGATTGAGAATAGTAGGTAGTGGAATAGAGTTCTATAAATAAACTCTTGTGATAAGTTCTTTAATAAACAGAAAGTAACTAGGATTCCAGGATCTGCTCAGGACAGGAGACTTCACAGAACAGGTGAGCTTCGAGTTTGGACCTTGGCGGTTAACAAGGGGCGGGAGGTGCTCTTGAGGAGGACGCAGCCAGTGCAGAGCCACGGGCGCATGCGTGGTGTGTGCTGCAGGGGCCCCAGGAGTTCATAGCACAGGAGGTGTCACGGATCGGCTGTGTCTGTGACCAGAGTCTGAGGACACAGACCACCGGTGAATGACTCGAGCTCAAGGCATGGCGACCCGGGTCCAGGGGAAGCAGCTGGCTGAAGAGGAGCTGTCCAGCGGTGGGAAGCCAGGGAGGGGGCACGGGCTCTGAGGGCTGAGGACGCCCTGCACCCTCCACTCTGGTTGCCCACAGTCCAGTGGAAAGGGAGTCACGGCAGCCAGCAGGGAGCACGTGGAGCAGTATGGGTTTTTACCTTTTCTTCTTGTTTTTAAGTTTAGGGTAGCTTCCTTTTGATGGTGGTGTGACCTCAATCATCCCTAGAGGTGGAAAGAGTTGAGAGTAACCAGGCAGGCCTAATGGTGAGGGTCTCCAGGCAGGAAATAGCAACGCAAAGGCTTAGAGGCCTGCCGCTCCAGGAATCCTAACTGAAAGGGCTTCTGGGTGGGGTTGCTGTTGAACAAGACCCGGAAAGCAGAGGTGGGGCAGGGCGGGGGGTGGAGGGAGGGCTGGGGATGGAGTCCCATTTTCAGTGTGTGCTTGCGAGGATCCTGATGATGGAGGACATCGCCCAGAGTTAGGTTGTAGGTTAGAGAAGATGACTAAGAACAGACCTCTTCAAAATCAGCAGTTGGTGTGATTAGAAGAAAAGGAATTAGTAAGAAGGTCAAACAAGTCGACTGGAGTGTAAGGGAGAGCGTGGTCAGTTCTGTCCAGCAGGGGCCGCTGAGATGGGCACTGAGGGGTGTTGCTTTGGTTTGATATTAGGATAGACGTCGACAGCGCTTTTCAGGAAACCAGGTGGTGTTTGCTGAACTGCATTCTGAGTGGTGCGCCATCCCCTGCTTGTGATGGGCAGTGTGGCTAATGGAGGGTCCAGTTGGGAGGCTTTGGGGACGGCCCAGCCCATGTGGAGGGTGTGCGTGGTCAGAGAGGAGCCAGATTTGAGGTCTCAGACCTGGAAGTTCAGAGGATGTTTTGTCATTCTGTTGGCTTCCTGCAGTAAACTTCAGTTAATACTCTGTGATGCTTGTACATAAACTTTTAAATATTTGTTGATTTCATGTATCTTGCTTTTGGATAGCAGTCACATATAAATTATGTTAGTCGTTTGCAGTAAAACTCTAGATGGATTTTTAACCAAAAGCTAATTTATTAATAAAACCATTCATTTATATGCATATGCTTATTGTGTGTAGATGTGTTTATTTTCTTATAGTTGCCTTCTGTGTGCTTTGAGAATTCTTTTTTTCATTTAATGAGAAAGTCTTGCTAATCTGAGTGTGTGTGTGTGCCTAGCAGTAGAAGAAATTAATTGGGGGAAGGAATGTATTTGTCTCTCCACTTAAATATATAATACTGCATTTGTCTCATGAGTCATATGATGTCATTCAGTGCTATAGGAAAAAGTAAAATAAGAAATGGTTTAAAAATAGCAATGACATCACACAAACACTTTAATACATCAGAAGCATTTTTTATTTTAGAAAAGTTTGATATATGTATTTCTGAGTGGTATTGGCAGGTCATAGCAAAGTCGAGCTCATTTAATATCACCATATTTAAATGCTAGGATGTCATTTCTCTCCAATCCTTCCATTGAAAAAAGGACAATGTCTACATTTTTTTGTCACTAAAATCCTGTAGACTCTGGATATACCTGTTATTTGTAACTTACCCATATGTTTGCATAGAAATTTTAGAGGGTCTCAAGTGAATTATGAAATTTTATTATTTTCTTTAAAAATAAATACTTTATGGGCAGGGGAGGGGTAAATATACCTTATTCAGTGTAATAATAATTAGAAAGATACCTAGTTTGCTATCAGATGAGCCACTAGCCAGGAACCTCTGTTTACATGTTTTATGTGCCAGAATCCTAGAGCAGAAGTTGATACCCTTCACTGAGGGGCAGGTCTGAACAGTTTTGTGTATTTACAGTTACAATTCTGCTTTCTCATCTTTTTTTCCAGCCGCTATTTAGATAAGGCTTTTCATGTCTGGTCCAAGAAAGATAAGTTCTCCTCCACTTTTGTAAACAATGTGCTCTCCCACACTGGCAAGGAGCACTCTGCCCCGGCCTGGATGCTGCTCTCCAAGGTTGCTGGCTCGTCACCCACGCTGGACTACACCCAAATCATAAAGTCCTGGGAGAAAATAAGCAGGTTCGCATGCTTGTGATTTAGCTGCCACCAGACACGAGAGAGTCTTGGAAACAAAGCTCATGTCTTAAGGAAGTGGGCTCTTTCATAGCTCTTAATATACACAGATCTTTTCTTTAAATTCTGGCGTAAAAACAAACATGAAAAAAAGAATCACTTTTAGGCTTTGATTGTTCAAGTACATTAAGTGCCTTAATGCTCCCCAACTCGACTCCTAAACCATGTTACCCTACTTCCTCCAGTACTGGTAATCCAGAAGAAAAGTATTTTGTTGGCAGCAATTTTTACTTTGGTTCTATACTGATATTTCTTCTGCCCTTTCCACAGGCAGCAGGACCCCAATGCAGACACCTTAGGGCACATCCTCTGTGTTATCGGGCATATTGCAAAGCATCTTCCTCAGAGCACCCGGAACAAGGTGACAGGTGAGTGTCTACCGGAGAATCGTGAAAAGGCTTTGCCTCTCACTTTATATATATATTTTAAGAGTTAAACTTAAAGGGAATTAACTCTCTTTTTTAGATGTTATCAAAAGTAAGCTGAATGGATTCTGGTGGTCACCAAAGTTGATCAGCCCAGCTGTTGATACTTTGCAAAGACTCTGTAGAGCATCTGCAGAGACGCCAGCGGAGGAGCAGGTACGCTACAGACTCTCTTGGGTGTGTCTGTCATTTGTCTGTACGTAGACATAAAGCTCTGCCTTGAAGCTGGGGGCGTGTTCTCTGCGGAGAACCTGGAAGGATGGGTGGTCCTCAGCAGTTAGTTCTTCAAGGAAGCACCTACGTGACAAGCAGTTGACAGTCCCCAAGAAGATCTTGGCTGCTGAAGACACACAGCTCCTTTAGGAGGTCACCTCCTTGGTTCTGAGTACCAGTGTCTTCTAGGAAGCACACCTGGCGGGACACCTGTTTCCAGGATCGAATCTACAAGGTTGTCTTAATCATCATAACCTCGGTGCTCGCAATAGCCTGTTAGACCCTCCTCCCTCACTCCAAGGATGTGTAAACGGTTTCCTCCTAGTCACGGCTTCCCTCCAGACCAGAAGATTTCTGATTAGTCATCATCCTGTCACCCTAGTATCTCTTGTCCCCAGAGTTCCCAGAGGCTCCTGCTGACATTCTCTGTGGATTCATCATCACAACTCCAAACCAGCGTTCTGTGTGACACAGAGGGTTACTTTGACTCCCCCAAAGCTATCCATTTAAGTATCTCTAATGATAAATTATCTTACTACCATGTATTCAGTTTTTATCATGAAATATACTCCTAGACAGTGCTAATCATAATGAAAAATTTTCGGACTGGGGGTTATTAATAATGATTTTAGAAGTCAAAAATTAAATAATTGCTGAAATACATTTAAATCTCCCAGAATAAAAACATTATTGCTTCGTCTGAGCTACTTGCCACCTTCCTAAGCTTCATTTTCTTGTATAAGTTCTTTTTAAAAAGTCCTTTCCTGATAAGTTAACCATTGTAGTAAGACAATATACTGTAACTTTTTTGCTTAGGACTTAAAGCAGGTTGAAATTTAGTTAATTAAAAATGCCCAGCTCTTTCTGTGTCTGGTGTTTTCCTGGCATAAACCTTTTGGCACTTTTTGGTGAAGAGGATACTTGCTTTATTTGATTTTCTATTTATCTCTGATCGAAGAAAGTGTGTGAAAAACTTTTAAATAAGGAACATTACCTAAGTAGGGAGCATATTTGAATAGCAGAAAACAGGTAAAAACAAAACAAAAGAAGATGAGGAACAAACGCTGTAGGAAAGAATGAAGGTTCTGTGGCAGAATGTGAGGGCGCTGTCCCCCAAGTGTCTGCGGCATGTCGCTTGTTAGTGCGGAGCCAGGCCTGCACCACGGGCCCCGCTTCCTGGAGCTGTGTGGCTCCCCAGCACTGGCTGGAGAGGGTCTGCATTGCGGGGAGCCAGGGCCGTAAAGACTAAATGTCTGCCCACCACCGGCCACAGTCATTAGAACAGTAAGTTGTGTCATTGTTAGTCTGTGGGGAAGGCTGAGTTGTCATCAAACATAGAAACTGAGACCCAGAAGGGAGAGGAACTCACTGCTGCGTTAGGAGAAGAGCAGGGTGTTAGCTTTGCCAAGACCACCTCCCTTGGTGGTGGGCAGTGGACTAAGGCCCTGAGACTTCCCAGAATCTCAGGATACTTTACATCCAAGTGACCAGAAACGTACTTGTGCTTCTTTTATCTGTAAATGAATGTCCTGTATTTTACGGAGAAAAACAAGTTACCCAAAGAATAGACCATCAAGATGTAGCTCAACAGCAGCACGTGTGAGAGGCTTGGTCTTTGGGCATCGTTGCTCTCTGCAAGCTTGGTGTGAGCTCATAGCATTCTGAGGCTGTTGTTGAAGAAGTGGGTGCAGGTGTGGACTGTGGGAGTAGAGATCGTGTCTGGAACAGGTGCTCGTCCTGCTGTCTGTACACTCGATTCTAAGGCCACGTACTGCCATTCTGTCTCAGTGACAGCCATTCAGAGAACGTGGATGAGACCAGATGGATGTATCCAAGGAGAGCAGTCAGCAGGGTGACAGAGCAGGCTGGCCGGGAGTGCTGAGGGCCTGGCGTGTTTAGCTGGAGAAGGAAGTGTGGGGAGGCCGGCTGCCTGGCTTAATACACATGAATGAAGGACCCAAAGGACAGAGAACTGGATTTATTTGGCGTCACAGACCACTGATTTCGACCAGTGGGTGGAAATTGCAAGGAGACAGATTTTGCCCAACTGAAGAAAAACTGTACTGAGGTCTGCCTAGACTGGACAGACTTGCCTCTGGACACGTCTCTCTGGTTAGTGGGAGTCACACTGGAAGCGTGACGGGAGCCCCTGCATGGAGAGAGCCCAGGGCGGGCTGGCTGGCGGCTCGCCCAGACTCTGAGGTCTTCCTCTCACTAGCAGCCGGGTGCTGGGCCTAAAGGACTCAGCCAGGCTGGGACAGAGCACGTGCATTTCAGAAGCTCCAGGTTGTGCAGTCTCTTAACATCTTAAGTGCAGTCATTTTGTAAAACGTTAATAAAGACAATAGCTTTGACACATTTTAGGCCGAGTCAGACTACAAATGTCTGGATCGTGATGGTGGTTTGCCAGCAATTTGGCAAACTTAGAGTACCGTCTTGTGGTATTGCTGCTGGGCACTCCCTGGGGTGTGGTTCACACTGCCCCTTCGTAAGGCACCTGCCGCATAGCGTGGGAGACCTACACATTAACCTGTAATCCCAACGTCTTAGAATAATTCCTGAAACAGAACCGAGTGTCTGGTAACATGGCGGTCCTGGGGCGGAGCCACTCAGCTCAGGCTGGGTGTGTAGGGACGGCCTCCTGGGAAAAGTGGCTTCCGGGTTATAGGGTGTGACCGAGCTCCTCACTTGGCCCATAAGCGTGGTGAGATGTGTGGGCCGGAGGTGGGACCCCCTTGAGGTCACTTTAACTAATAAGAGACTCTGAAAACTTCTCTCTAATAAATACATTTCAGGAGGGTAAAAACTGTTCTTTTTTATTCTATGTGTTTTTAAAATATACTCTTTATTACAGTAGTTAATTCATCATCTACATATGCCAGAAGAATTGCAATGTTTTTCTCTATTGGGGGAGCACTCCTATTACAGATCTCTTATAAATTAGGGCAGTAGATCTTCCTAAATAGATGTCTTTCCCTCTTATAGGGCAAATGTAACAATAGAAAGAAAGATAATACATAAATATATATGTTTGTAGTAAATATAGTATATTACAAAGAACATACATAAGTGTTCTTCGTGAATTCTACTTAGCCAGTTTGCATTGCGAGATTGCTAAAAGAGCAAAGATGCAAAAGCATGATGGCTGGGGTTTCCATGGCTTGCGGTTTATGCATTTGAAGGCCACAGAGTTTCTTGTGAGCAAGTTGTGTGTCGCGGGCAGTCTGATGGACGCACGGTGCCCTTCAGAGATGGCCTTTGACTTGCCGCAGGGACTACTGGTGCAGGCGTGCGGGGACGTGCTCTCTGCCTGTGTGCGCTGCCTCTCTGACATAGTTCTGAAGGAGGACGGGACCGGGAGGATGAACGAAGACCTGGCGGTGAGTAGCTGCTGCTCTTAGCGTCCTCCTCTCCTGCTTGTGTCGGCTGGGCCTGTAGACGGCTTTGTGAGGTGCGTTTTCAATACTCTTAGCAAGAAAAGGATTTTCCTAGCCTGGGGCTTACTTGTTTTTTTAGAATGTTTTATCGGTGACCTATTCATTTTTCTCTCCCATACTTATCATCTGGGGGAAAATGATGGTAAATCCTTCTCCCAGTTGGCTCGTGTGAGATTCCTGATCCAACAGGGAAAACACAGTGTGTGTTGTGAGCTCAGAAGTAATAAGGTGAGAAAAGAGTAAAGTGAGCATCCTCTTTGTTCTTTTGGCTTGTTGGTTTGATTTTTTTTTTTAATTGTCTAATGTGTCTGGCAAGCTGTTTGAATATCAGACTATAGAGCAGCTCCCAGGTCATGTCTAAAACAAATGGAATATTTGAGAGCTGGAGAAGCTGCTGCCCTGGGAGCAGTGAGGGTGTGTGGCATGCACCCTGCTTTAGAAATGGTGCCGTGAAGAGGTGCCTTTGAGCCAGTGAACGCGGGGCCCGCTTTCTGGTTCAAGTAGCTGACTGTCAACAAAACGTGGTGATTCTGATTCCAGCATCTGACACTGTCCCATAAGGACAAAAATGAGCTGCTTTTTGATGCCCTTCAGACTAGTCCATCATTTCGCCAAAGCTGGTCATTTTCCTTGTCTGTTTGAAAATTAGTAGAGCACTTCCCTTCTGTGTTCAATTCCTGCTTTGGCCCCTCGCACTTGGACCTGGGGATTGATGGCCGTGTTTAGATTTGTTGGAGGAGAAGACCCTTTGTGCCAAGGCATTAATACGGACCCAGTTCAGTAATAAAAATATCCTGATCACCGAGATCCCAGATGTTTTGGGTCAGAGGTCGCAATGTTTAGAGTGGTCCCGACCCAGGGTTTCTCTGGAGGGTCTTGCTCCGCTAATTTGTCTGGGATTCCCTACCCAGTCTAAGAAAAACGCTTATTATGACCAGTGAGTTTTCCCCGCTAAGATTTTTTTTTCCCCTGTTAAATATGTCACCAAAATTTACCCTTTGGTCAAAATATATGGAGAAGTTTGCCCTATATATATTGTTTATTTCACTCTTCTTTAACTATAATTCAAATGTGCCGCTAATCCACTGAGATACAGTGTGTTCAGTTCTTTTTAAACACACACATCCTTATTATTAGCTTTTTTACTCTTAAAAAGCCTTTATTCAACATTTTACTGTTTATTTAGCATCACCCTTGTATTTTTACGATTAAAAAAATAAGTATTACTTAACTGTTCAGCTGAAGGTCCTTAATAAAGACACAGTAGTGGAGGCTTGAGGAAGCAAGTTCTCACAAGTTTTGGTAGGAGTCTTACTAGTAAGCTAAGCAGGAGGACAGTTTGGAAGTGAGTTTAAAGTGTGCAACAGGCTATATGCCCTCTCACCCCGCACTTCCCCTCTGAGGAGGCAGAACACTGTCCCAGGACGCAAAGGTGTCCATCAGAGCTGATGCAAACAGGAAGGGATTATGTCAACATAAATGTATAGTAGTAGTGCGGTCAACCTTGATGACATTCAGAGTTTTTAACATATTTATGTAGTCATTAAACATATTGATCATATATATTGACATGAAAGGATGCCTGATACTGAAATTTAGAATCACAAACTTCAACCTACTGTGACTGGCAAGTGTGAGAAAAGCAAACAGGAAGCCCTGTGACTATAAAAATACTTTGAAAAGAAAGTCATACAGAAAAACAAGGATGGTGTCTGTGGGTGGCGGGATTGTAAGTCAGCTGTTCCGTGTCCCCATTTACCCAGAAGCACCGAGGTACACTCTGTTGTCATAGCACCCCTTTGACTTGCAGGAGTATCTAGATACAGGTGATAAACCTATACAGTCACCCTAGTTGAAGCAGTGACTGGATTTTTACAATGGCTGTGTGTTGTTGCAGGGAAAAAAACCAGCCATTTAATTTGGGGGACAGAAAAAGTACTCCACTGACATGGCCTTAACCTAGCTAGAGTTCATTTTTCTTTTGACTTATTCTTACTGCAAAACCAATTCTCTTTACAGGTGAAGTACATTTTTACCTTAGGAGACGTAGCCCAGCTTTGTCCAGCCAGAGTGGACAAGAGAGCCTTCCTGCTGATGCAGTCCATCCTGGCTGCTTCTGCCAGCACGGAGCATTGTAAGGCCCTTGGCATGCCTTCCGCGCCTGCTGCTTCGGGGCTGTCTTTGCCTTGTAGCAGTGCAGCAAGACCTCTCCTGCCTTCTCTTCCCTCCTGTAGTGACCATGTCGGACCCAGGCGGCAGTGAGGCCGCATCCTCCCAGCCCATCTCCCAGTTCCAGGGCTCTGTCATGCCCTCTGTGATCAGAGCACATGCCGTCATCACCTTGGGTGAGTAAGGAGACACGGGGCAGCCTCTCCACGTGTGCTTTGTGATTTATAAGCTTGTAAGCTCGGGAGGTAACTGTAGGAGCGCCCAGCTCTGCAGGACACTCCCTGTTTAATTTATTACCATCAAACCTGTGATTTTTTTATACTCATAATGTAGCACCATGAAGTCTGTTCTTCAAGAGCTGTATGCCAGGCACTGCACTGAGTTCTGGGAATGAAGAAATAAGTTTGCAGTTCACATCATAAAGAGATGGTTTATCTTAGAGGAAAGCATAGGCAGAACACTCTATGACATAAATCACAGTAAGATTCTTTTTGACCCACCTTCTAGAGAAATGGAAATAAAAACAAAAATAAACAAATGGGACCTAATGAAACTTCAAAGCTTTTGCACAGCAAAGGAAACCATAAACAAGCTGACAAGACAACCCTCAGAATGGGAGAAAATATTTGCAAATGAAGCAACTGACAAAGGATTAATCTCCAAACTTTACAAGCAGCTCATGCAGCTCAATATCAAACAAACAAAATCCAAAAATGGGCAGAAGACCTAAGTAGACATTTCTCCAAAGAAGATATACAGATTGCCAACAAACACATGAAAGGATGCTCAACACCACTAATCATGAGAGAAATGCAAATCAAAACTACCATGAGGTATCACCTCACACCGGTCAGAATGGCCATCATCAAAAAATCTACAAACAATAAATGCTGAAGAGGGTGTGGAGAAAAGGGAACCCTCTTGCACTGTTGGTGGGAATGTAAATTGATACAGCCACTATGGAGAACAGTATGGAGGTTCCTTAAAAATCTAAAAATAGAACTACCATACAACACAGCAATCCCACTACTGGGCATATACCCTGAGAAAACCATAATTCAAAAAGACACATGCGGGCTTCCCTGGTGGTGCAGTGGTTGAGAGTCCGCTTGCCGATGCAGGGGACATGGGTTCGTGCCCCGGTCTGGGAAGATCCCACATGCCGCAGAGCAGCTGGGCCCGTGAGCCATGGCCGCTGGGCCTGCGTGTCCGGAGCCTGTGCTCCGCAACCGGAGAGGCCACAACAGTGAGAGGCCTGTGTACTGCAAAAAAAAAAAAAAAAAAAAAAAGACACATGCACCTCAATGTTCATTGCAGCTCTATTTACAATAGCCAGGACATGGAAGCAACTTAAGTGTCCATCGACAGATGAATGGATAAAGAAGATGTGGCACGTATATACGATGGAATATTACTCAGCCATAAATAAACGAAACTGAGTTATTTGTAGTGAGGTGGATGGACCTAGCGTCCGTCATACAGAGTGAAGTAAGTCAGAAAGAGAAAAACAAATAGCGTATGCTAACACATATATATGGAATCTAAAAAAAAAAAAAAGAAATGGTTCTGAAGAATCTAGGAGCAGGACAGGGATAAAGACACAGGCATAGAGAAGGGACTTGAGGACACGGGGAGGGGGAAGGGGAAGCTGGGATGAAGTGAGAGAGTGGCATGGACGTATATACACTACCAAATGTAAAATAGCTAGCTAGTGGGAAGCAGCCACATAGCACAGGGAGATCAGCTTGGTGCTTTGCGGTGACCTAGAGAGTTGGGGTAGGGAGGGTGGGAGGGAAATGCAAGAGGGAGGGAATGTGGGGATATATGTATACGTATAGCTGATTCACTTTGTTATAAAGCAGAAACTAACACACTGACACACAAAAAGAGACAGTTTATTTGATACTTTCCATGACCTCACACTGTTGTTTATCTTAAGAAGACTGACTTCTGTCAGTATTCGCAAACAAAATTTGAATTTTCTTTGTGATTGTGTATACTCAACGCGAGTTACGAATTTTTGGTAATAATGGTTATTTTTCAGAAATCTCAGAAGTGTAAATAAGAGCAAAATGTTCCCCAGGCCAGAAAAAAAACCACAAAACTCAACAACAGCCTTCCTTCTTCTAACTATGAACAGGAAGTGAAATAAATGACACAATTATCTATTCACCTAGCTCAGATTTCAAGTTCATTATTAAACTTTTCAGCTTCTCTCAATTATGTGTATAATCAAAAGTAAAAAGTATCATCGGTTACATTTTATTCGTCATTTTCCAGGTAAGTTGATAACTCCAAAATTCAGATGTTGACTTTAAAAGGAAGTGAGGGAACATCTCAGAGTGTCTGCCTTGTGAAACCCGGGGGTATATGGTGCTTCTTAATATTTAGTATGGGTCTGTCTGCCTTAGAGTTTTTGTTTGTGATTGTTGATGTGATGTTTTCACTTTGATTAAATAAAATCCATAGCAGGATACAGCTGGAGAAAATGTGAGGCAGAGAATGAGAATAGAGTCAGGGTGTCTTTCTTTCTCGGTGGCAGGGAAGCTGTGCTTGCAGCACGAGGATCTTGCAAAGAAGAGCATCCCGGCCCTGGTGCGGGAGCTGGAGGTGTGCGGGGATGTGGCCGTCCGCAACAACGTCGTCATCGTCCTGTGCGACCTCTGCGTCCGGTACACGGTCATGGTGGACAAGTACATCCCCAACATCTCTGTGTGTCTGAAGGACTCGGACCCCTTCATCCGCAAGCAGACCCTCTTCTTGCTCACTAACCTCCTGCAGGTGCGCATGAGGGCTCGTCGGGCCGGCTGCTCCTGTTCGGGGGTCTGAGCAGTGTAGGCGTCGGGCTGCACCGTAGTAGAGGCAGAGGTATTTGCTCACGTGCAGTTTCACATACCACTCTTCTGACGTTCCGGACAGACGTCTAAACAGATTGATACTTCCTAATATTCTTTCTGAGTGTTTGTCCAGAGATCCCGTTGTGCAGGGTGAAGTTTGTTTTCACAAGTAAACAGCACGTAGAGAAAAGCACGTATAGACGAGTAGGTCTGGTTCCGATTCTGTGAACGGTCGGTGTTCCCAGACGGACGTTCATCGTTTGTACAACGAGGGCCCTTGCGCTTGTCCGGGTGACCTTGCAGACATGCTCCCAGAGCCTGCAGAGACACGTCTGTGTGGACAGAGCTTGAGAGCGCGTGTGTAGCCTGATGTGAAGGGAAAATGCTATTTGATCTTTAAGTGAGTTGTGTGTCTGTTCTGATGCGTCCATGCCCTCACTGTCTCGTGCGGGGTGCAGCCGCCTCCCCGTCTGCAGGGGCACTGAGTCACGGTCGGGCTCTCCTGCCCACACTCTCCCATGTGAGCGCCCATGGCCCCAGGGACAGAGGGCTGTGTGCTGAGGCCCCTGTAAGCGTGAGCCTTTGTTCTCTCGAGCAGGAGGACTTCGTGAAGTGGAAGGGCTCCCTGTTCTTCCGGTTCGTCAGCACGCTGGTGGACCCGCACCCAGACATCGCCAGGTGAGTCTTTTTCCTCACGCCAGCCAGCCGAGTGATTGGCCTAGTTTCTGGAAAAGATCTCTTTTTCTTTAAAACTGGTTTAGAGTTGTGTTATTTAGGATTTAGTGAACCTTCGGCAGTTGCCGGAAAATTAGCCGATTTTTAAAATGCTAAGCTGTGTAACAAAGCTTTAGTTTTCACATAAGTTTAAAAACAAAAAACAAAGAAGCCCTTGTCCAGATTGACCATCGAATAATCCCAGCACTGACCACATTTGCTGACACTTTGTTCTTCCAAACGGAGGAGTGAAGAGCAGTGTGAGCCTCTGTTGTGGTCAGCTGTCAGAGCAGAAGCCAGTAACTGTTGACTTCTAGGCCAGTACAGTAAGAGTTCAGACTTTCTTCTAAGTGCAGAAACTGTAAGGAAGAAATTCTAGGGATTAACACAGAATTGCAGTGTGAAATCATATAGTTTACAAGGCTGCTTGGAAATGGGTGTTTCCCAAGAATTGGAAGGCAGGGGGACTGCCTTGCCACTGTTAATTCTTCCCCTTCTATAATTAAAGATTTATTTTCAAGGGGTTTAGAAATGATCTCACAGAATTTGCTAACCTTGATTATATTACATGAGTAATTCTTTTTAAAGCAAGTCTGCAGTTGGAAAATAGAATGTTGAATGCATGGCAGAAGCTACCACAGTTGGGAAGAGGTCTTTACAGATTCATTAACTATAAATAGCATATAGTAATGGGTTCCTCTGGTTCTAAATATGGTCACCAGTGGTTTATTCTAGTCCCATGGAAGGATTTCTGTTCGGTTTCCTTTGGGTATGTTTTTCCAAGGAGAAACATTTTACATAGTAAACTGGTAGAAGGTTAACATCCTAATTAGCATGTCTAGAGTCAGAGAGGAAAAAGCTAAGGCTGCTATGCTTTCTTTTTCTGTGTATAATTGGGAAAGAGATGGGGCAGCTATGCCGTGCCCTCTCACCTTCCCCCTCTGCCCCAGGCCGGCCCTGCAGCCCGTGTGCCACGTGCGGCCCAGGAGCAGGCAGGAGCACCAGTGCTGGGGGGCTTTGGGAGGACACACCCGGGAGGGGAGGGTGGATGTTTAACCTGCACGTTGGTGTCTTCCCCTTGTGTCAGCTCCTCCACGTGTATGTTACAGCCTTGTTCGCTCCGTAGACCACATGCAGGGCCTGTTCCACAGGTGATGAGAGCATGAGTCAGAAGGAAACTAGGACAGGCAGACATCTCCACTGTAGTGAGAAAACCAGTACTTCTGGTAACATTTTCTCCCTCCCCCTTAAATCTTTCCATTTTATCCCTGCGATCTGGATTTGTTTGAACCATGGTAAAAATGTGGAGCATGATTTGAAAAGGTTTGAAAAACTAAATCTGTCCTCTATTTTTAGGCCAAAGGTCAGGCCTGTCTGCTTACTTTAAACACCTTAATTTTTCCATATGAATCTGCTAAGACAGCTCTTCCCAAGAGACTATAGCGGCAGAGCCCTGTGAATTTATTTTTGGTCCAGGTGGTAGATTTCCTGGCAATTCTGGCATGAACAAAATTGCATGACGTTTTTTAAAATTAATTTTTATTGGAGTATAGTTGATTTACAATGTTGTGTTAGTTTCTGCTGTACAGCAAAGCGAATCAGTTATACATATACGTATATCCACTCTTTTTTAGATTCTTTTCCCCTATAGGTCATTAGAGAGTATTGAGTAGAGTTCCTGTGCTATACAGATCCTTAATAGTTATCTATTTTATATATAGTAGTATGTGTATGTCAAGCCCAATCTCCCAGTTTACCCCTCCCCTCGTTTTCCCCCTTGGTAACCATAAGTTTGTTTTCTACATCTGTGACTCTTTTGGTTTTGTAAATAAATTCATTTGTACCATTTTTTTTTTGGTTCCACCTGTAAGTGATATCATGATATTTGTCTTTCTCTGTCTGGCTTACTTCAGTCAGTATGACAATCTCTAGGTCCATCCATGTTGCTGCAAATAGCGTTATTTCATTCTTTTTCATGGCTGAGTAATATTCCATTGTATATACGTACCACATCTTCGTCCATTGCTTCTGTCCATGGACGTGTGGGTTGCTTCCATGTCTTGGCTATTGTGACTAGTGCTGCAGTGAACATTGGGCTGCATGTATCTTTTCGAATTATGGTTTTCTTGCACAACATTTTTAATTGGTCCTGTAAACCCCCAATATGAGGGCTACAAAATTGTATGACCTGTTTCCTCGTCTGTCCACTAGGTGGTGCCCGTGTAGCACAGCAGTCTGGGTGATGGCCAGGTGGCTGGTGGGCTGTTGTTTCAGGGGAGCTGGGCAGATGCTCTGGGCATGCAAGAAGGCAGGGGCCGGAGGGGTTTAGGGCAAGACGGTGACTACAGTGACGGGCCATGGAGATAGAGAAGGAAGTAAGGCAGAGATGGCTTGATTTGGGAGAAAAAGGAGGAATTGAGGATCCAGAGGGCTCCCTGCAGGACACGTGAGGGGATGAGGGAGTCAGAAAGCTTCATTGGTCGGCATGTGAGGGTGGGTTGTCCGACCTCAGAAGTGGGGGCTCCGATGTTGTGACACACAGTCCTGGTGGGGGGCGGTCCCTGAGTCAGTGAAGCTGGGGGACCAGGAGGCTGTGTGGACACTGAAACGGCTCTGAGAGATTGTCCCAGGCCTTCTGGGCTGTTAGAACAAGTCCCACAGACTGGGCAGCCGATAAACAGCAGGAACTGCCCCTCTGCATTTGGAGGTGGAGAGTGTGAGGTGAGGCGCTTCCAGAGAGCAGACCTCTCACCCTGTCCTCACGGCACCATGTCTTCACGTGGCAGAAGGGAAGGAGGGACTCGGGCTTCGTTTATAAGACGCTCACCCCGTCGGTGAGAGCTCTGCCCTCGTGACCCAGTCACCTCCCAAAGGCCCTTCTCCTAATACCACCCCCTCGGGGGCTCGGTTTCCAACATAGTAATTCGGGGGGATACAAACTGGGATTCAGACCATAGCAGCGATGTTGGGGTTTGGAATGGAGAAAACCAGGAAGTACTTACCAAGTGGTCAAAACAGGCGCGTGGCAGGAGCGTCCAGAAGAAAGGCTGAGCCTCGTGTGAGCCTGGTGGAGGATGTGGTTTCTCACCAGCAGCCTGCCCAGGGCTTCAAGCCCACACCAGGGCTTGAACCCGTGTCCCCTGCATTGGCAGGTGGATTCTTAACCACTGTGCCACCAGGGAAGTCCCTAAACTGTGGAATTTATTTGTACAGTTGTTTAAGCTGGTTATTCACCAGGGTGCTTGCCCATCAGTCACCGCCTGTACACGTTCTTGACCTAAAGTGAGTAGATGAGCATGTGACATCAAATGGAAGCCTAAAGCAGCCCGTCTTCTCGCAGAAGCATCGCTGGATTCTGTCTGGTTGTACGTATTCATAGGAATGACTTCCAAGTCTGGCAGCTGCGAAAACCCTTGAAGGGTTAACTGTCATCGGATACCTCAGGGGTGAAGCCAGGTTGTTTCTTGGGGATGTTTTTGCTTGTTTAGTGGTTTTCTCCATTCGTGGTCACTGCTGGTTTAGCAGAGTGACCCTGTCAGGAAAGCCCCTCCTCTGACCCTGTGGCCTCCGCCTCCAGCCTGCTTTCAGAGGCTGAGCAGGTTTGTGTGGAGTGGACTGAAGGCGCTTAACGGCGCTCAGGCCTCCTCCCCAGGGAACTCCCTTTGGTAGGTAGAGTTTTCGCTGTTCTGTGGTTGCAGGGTGTCAGGGTGAACAGTTGGAGGGTTGCTGTTGGCAGCAGGTCACGTCACTGTCGAGATCTCTGACCTGCCTCCTCTGACTCGTAGTGGGTGTGTGTGCTGTGAACAGACTGAGTTTATCCTTAGCTTGAAGGAGAGCATCGGGGGAAGGGGCTCTCCTGGGGTCCTGCGCATCCCAAGGCCAAGAGCAAAGTGCTCAGACTGTGCTTGTTGCTGCTCCTCCCCCCAGGAGCGGCGGGGCTCCTGTCGGGTGGAAGTTCCACTGAGCTTGAACAGATTGGTCTGGCCGGTGTGACCGGATCAGAGCCAGCCTCCACTGCCTCGGGTTGACCCCCGAGCGGAGGCCAGGCCTGGGCGTTCGCTCGCCTGTCCGCGTGTGCCTGCTTTGGGGTCGTGGGCGCTGGGCCCTATGTGTCCCTCTGCAGCCTGGGTCGAGCGGCTGCCGCCTGTGGCAGGTCCTTGTCCTGCTGACCCAAACTAACCTCTTGTGCTTAATCCCGGTGCTCGAGAAGGTTCAGAGTTCAATTGGGGTGGGAGGGTGAGGTTCACTCGCGGTGGTCGTGGCCAGCGGGTCCGCCTGAAGGAGCGGTTTTGGCGGTGGGGTGGGGGGGAGTCCCACATGTGAGGTGTAGCTGAGTGACAGCGGCCTGTGAGCTTTGCAGGGAGAGCTGGTGGTGAGACCTGGGTTCACAGGGCAGGATGGGCCAAGGAGCCGAGTGACGGGAGTGCAGCTGTCGCCCACCCTCTCCACGGTCCCCTCTGTTGCAGGGTCTTGGTGTGACTTAGAGGCTGTCTCCCGGTAGCACACGGTCCCCTGTCCCCTTCTCCGCAGCACTGGGAAGTTCTGCCTGGCCCACCTCCTGCTGAAGAGGAACCCTGCCATGTTTTTCCAGCACTTCATCGAGTGCATCTTCCACTTCAGCAGCTACGAGAAGCATGAGAAGTACAACAGGTTCCCCCAGTCGGAGAGGTCAGCGCCGCTGGGGCGGAGTGTGGGGAGACGGGCAGCATCACCTCCTGGGCGTGCGGGTGGCTCCAGCTGCCGTTGGAAGTGAATTCCTCTCGGCCTCGCCCACGGGCAGTGCTCAGAGGGTCCTGTTCTGCCCTAGAGAGAAGCGGCTGTTCTCACTGAAGGGGAAGACAAACAAGGAGAAGCGGATGAAAATCTACAAGTTCCTTCTGGAGCACTTCACAGACGAGCAGCGGTTCAACATCACTTCCAAAATCTGCCTGAGCATCCTGGGTAGGACCGGCCGGCGTGGGGGATGAGACATGTGTGAAGGACCCAGCTCCCCTGCAGCCAGGGCCCCTTATGTCCTTGGCCGTCAGCTGTGCCGTGCAGGCCGACGGACCACCGGCTGTGCATCCCCCCTTGCCCCGCCCCCGGCAGCGTCTCTCAGAAGCCCATCTCTGCTTCCTCCAGCGTGCTTTGCCGACGGCGTCCTGCCCCTGGACATGGAAGCCAGCGAGCTGCTTTCGGACGCGTTCGAGGTGCTCAGCTCAAAGGAGATCAAGCTGCTGGCGATGAGGGCTAAACCGGACAAGGACCAGCTCGTGGAGGAGGAGGACCTGGCCCTGGCCAATGTGGTCATGCAGGAGGCGCAGAAGAAGCTCATCTCCCAGGTGAGTGTGCTACTCCCTGAAGGGGCCTGTGCGACCCCCGCCCCGAGTTCCGGGTGTCTGCCAAGGCCCCGCCTCATTCTTCCCATTGGCCTCAATGCTCACCTGGGGGGTGCTGTTCTCCACCTGTGCCTGTGGCTCCAGCGGCTCCCGCAAGCCTGGACCTGCGAGCCTGTGGCCTGGCTGTGCTGCGGGCATCTCAGGCAGAATTGGTCATCTCTCCCTCCTACGTGTCTCTCTCATCGTGGTTCCCGGGGGCTCTGTTGTGGAGAAGGGCACCTTTATCTGCCAAGTTACCCTAAAGGGAGCCTGAGTCTGGCAGGCTAGGCACAGAGTGCTGCTTGGCCGGTGCGTGTGAGGATTGGGATTCGAACAACAGCTGTGGTGCTCACCAGGCCCAGGTTCTGGTACCGAGCCTGCATCGCCACCTGAGCCCTGAAGCCTTCTGAGCCCAAAGGAGTGGACTTTGGTCACATCCAGTGTGTCCCCAGGTCCTGTCCATTCTTCCCACAAATCTGTCTGTCTCACGTTCCCACTAGCTCCACATTTATTTAACCTGTACCATTTCCATCTCGTTTCTTTTTGTTCTGGGCTGTGTACCGCCTTGCTGCCAGGGTAATCTTTCTTAAGTGCAGATTTGATCTTTTTATTCTCCTGCTTAAAATACACTGAGGCAGAGAAGGGGGAGCAGGGCACTTTTGGGGCCATGGATCGTGGGTGATTATCTAGATGCAGTGTTGGTTACTCAGCATATACTTGTGCCAAAACTCGTTCATCTGTTCACATAACACGGGCAAATGCTGTGGTATGTAAGTTACACCTCATCAATGATATCTTTAATAAGTGGGTTGGTGGCTTCCTGTCACCTTCTGGATAAAATCCCAGTTCTTCTTCAAGGCACACAGAACTCCTGTGTGCACAGCACGCCCTTCCCTCCACGCCTCCTCCCATCCCTCCAGTCCGCTGACTCTTGGCCTCTGTGGAGATGTGCTCTCCTGCCCTGTGCCTTTGTGTGCTGCCGTTTCTGCCCAAGGTGCCCTGTCCCACCCCGTCCTCCCCTGCTGCCACCCAATCCCTACACGTCCCCAGGGTTTTCCCTGATACACATCCCGCCCTGCTCCTTCCCTCTTAGGCATCCCTCTTCCAAAGTCCCTTAACACCTGCCACTCGTCACCTGGCCACACATTGTAACGCACAGCCTGGCCTAGAAGTAACTTGAAGGCAAGAGTTCTTGGCCTCATTTCTGTAGCCCTGGAGGTTAGCCTTGTGTCTGGTAGAGAGAAGGTGATGGATGATATTTGTGGAGTGAATGCATTTAAGCCATTTTTTAAGGCTGTCCCTATAGTTAGCCTCTGCTCAGACTCATCTTTATTAAATTATTTATTCCTTTAGTCTTTGCTCTCCTGTTTCAAGAACTCTGATAAGATTTTTTAGAAATGAGTGGATTACAAGTAAGGAACATATACTAGTGACTTTAAATGAGGAAAAGAATAATTTTCAGATTCAGAATGACAGTCTTGCATATGTGGGCTACTGTAATGAGTTATTTTTAATTCTAAGAGATTTAGTGCAGACCTTTGTGGTTAGTGATTTGTTCTTGGTGAAGACTGCGAAGGCACTGTGTAAAATACCCAGCACGTTCTAAATGTGTGCAGAGTTACAGAGGGGGACATGCAAACCGTCTCCAGGCCCGGCCCCTCCCCGCATCGCCCTCCCACCTGCAGGCACGCGATGTCCCCAGTCCCAGGGAGGATGTTGAAAGGAGGGGCCCGGCGAGGAGCCAGGGGTCCGTGGTGGGTTGTGGGGAGGTTTGGAGCTTGTGTCAAGTTCTTCATTCAGTTGTCCCTTGAGCATTGTAGGGACTGGGGCACCGACACCCCGCTCTTCCCACGTAGTTGAAAATCTCTATAACTTACAGACTGGGGTTGTTCAAGGGTTAACTGTAATTCTAGTTTCTTTTTCTTGTTTAGAAATAAGAATAGTACTTGTCTGCATCCTGCTTTACAAAGCCCTCTGAGCGTTTTGAGGTAATGGTTTTACAGTCTCCCCGGCTGAGGTGGCGTTCCTCTCCAATCCCCAGAATCATATCAAAAATAAAAAGTAAACTTAGGTCGTGTATGAGATCGGCCACGCAGGCAGAACTAGGCTGAGGGAAAGTCTTTGTCTTTCAGAAATTTGTGCATCTCAAACAGTCTTCGTTTGTGTTACCACAGGTTCAGAAGAGGAATTTCATAGAAAATATTATTCCAATTATCATCTCCCTGAAGTCTGTACTAGAGAAGAATAAGATCCCAGCTCTGCGGGAACTCATGCAGTATCTCAGGGTAAAGTCGGCCTTGGGATTTGTGGTTGGTGCCACGCCCCTGTTGGTTACTCAGGGTGTCTTGCAGTCCTTACCGTGGGTGCCTCTGCGCTCGGAGCTGTGCCCCAGGCCGGCCTCTGACTGTGGGGAAGACAGATTGACTCCGCAGGTTCCTCAGAAGCTGGTCCTGCCTTTTGCGGGCAGTTGAGTCTTGTGTCCTTGCTGACAATTACATTCAGTTTTGAAGCTTCTCAGCTGCGGCTACAAGCAGAGCCCTCGTCTTAGTTCACTCTCTGGGTTCCCAGTCGGGAGATGCTGCCCAGAGCAGTGGCTTCGGGGCGTCCTGATCCTGGTCTACGCAGTGGGGCACGCATACATGCAGAGCGGACATAAATGAGGCCTCAGGCCTCTCTGCAGAATCTTTCAATTAGAAAGAAATGCAGCATTTTTTTCCTTTTTGTTTACACTAGGCTATTTTCTTCCTCAAAAAATGCTAAGCATTTTTTTCCAAAAAGGGCGCTGAAAAAATTAGATTTAATAATGATTTTTCAAATATCTCTTTATCCTACAGAAGTGAAGGTGGGAAAGACAGGCTGACTGTGGAGAAAATGAGGACTTCAGGTCACTCATGTTTTTTTTGCCCTGCTAAACCTCAGAGGAATAAAAAGAGCTTAGGTCCTAGGTAGACTCCTTAAACACGTGAGGAAAGGAAGTCCCCGTTTCTGAGCACACACCGAGCACGGCCACACGGCTTTAACCGAGGAGGGTGGCACGGCTTCGTGTGGACCCCATCGGAGCAGCTCCCGCAGTCCTCTCCTCCACCTGGGAGCCCTGGGGCGGCTGGAGGACTGGGCGGGTCTCATCCCCTAATGTGGGGCCACAGTAGATCTTTTCTCCCTCCAACATGTTAGGGAAAATGGTTTCTTCCTTAAGGCAGAGAGGCTGGGTCCTGGCATCCGTCCTTAAGACCTGAGAGCATCCTCGCCCTGATGTACTCATAGCCTCTGTCAGGAGGTACAGATATCTGGCTCCGAGCCGCAGCTACCTCCCCTGAGAAAGCCAGTGTGGACAGCCCCCCGTGACTGGCTCCAGCCAGGATACTGTGTGTTGCCCGCTCCCCAGCCTCTGGCTGGGATTCCTGAGGGGCTGCCTCATGGCACCACAAGACCCTTTGAACTGGTGGTGACCCAGAGCCGAGCCAGGCTGCCCAGATACACCTCCACCCCCATCCAGCTGTCAGGGCAGTTCTGTGCCCTGTGACGGGCTGCTTTAGGCTAAGAATGTGGGATGCCGGGTTACCTGGCAGATATGTGGGAAGCGTCCAGGGGCTCAGGCCCCTGCGCGTGTGGTCAGTACAGTGCAGCCGGCACTTCCTGGGGCGATACCGTCAGGTTCACTGGTCGGTCGATGTAGTGGGAACCGCCTGGTCTCGGCATGTTCCTGTTATTGATGATGTCATGTGGGAGAGCTCATTCACTTATTCAAGAGAATGCTCATGGATGCCTTGGGTCTGTTTTAGGAGGTGATGCAGGATTACCGAGATGAAATCAAGGATTTCTTCGCGGTTGACAAGCAGCTGGCCTCAGAGCTCGAGTACGACATGAAACGGTACCAGGAGCAGCTGGCCCAGGAACAGGAGCTGGCGAGGCAGGCCGATGCAGACAGGGCGGCCGCGAGCGCCCAGGGGGCGCAGGCCGGGCAGGTGAGTGGGCGGCCCCTCTCCATCTGCTCCCTGCCACCCGCCTCCCCAGCGTGTCCCAGCATGCACTTGTGAGCGCGGTCGTCTGAGCGAGGCCCTGGGGTGGCTGGAGGCCTGAGGGTGTCTCAGTGTTCCCGTGTCCCGTGGACAGAATCGCCAAGGGCCTTCTCTCCGTCGCCCCCGCCCATCTGGAAAGTCCTGAGTCCTGGTGTGGGGAGCGTGCAAGTTCCTGGAGAGCGAGGACCCTGCTGAGGGTCCTTGCTCTTTGATGGCAGAGAACCTGGTCTCCCCCACAGCCCCCTTGGGGTGAGCTTCTCTCCCAGAATCCCTGAAAGCCCTGTGAGTGCCGTGCCAGGCAGCTGCCGGGGGCGGGGGTCTGAGACGGAACTGCTCAGAGGGTGTAAACATTTCTTGACGTTAAGTGTTGGAAGATACATAGTCTTAATTTCTCTTCTGCGACAGGTTGTTCCAAGTTTGGAAATGCCAGCTCCTGCCGGCCGAGAAAATGGCACCGTGGGCACCGCCGCCAGCCAGGCGTCCACATCCAGGCCCCATGCTGCCCACGCACCTCTGTCCCTGGACACTGGGCCACTGAAGAGGCTGGTGCCCAAAGCCAGGTGTGCAGGGCCGAGTCACCACGTCCCCAGAGGCACCTCCCAGGTCACCCTGAGCATTGTTCGCATGTTGGCGCAGATTGGGTCTGAGGGAGGATGAGGGCGCGTCTCGCCTCTGTGCTTCACTGGTGTCTTTGCGACAACAGGCCCATGTCGCCGAGCACCATCGCCATCCTGAATTCCGTCAAGAAGGCCGTGGAGTCGAGCGGCCGGAGCGTGGGGCTGCCACCCTTCACCATGTGTCCCGAGGGCCCAGGCGAGCCCACTGAGCGCGGTGAGTCCACTGGGTGGCTCCAGGGCTCTCGGAGACCCGGGCCCCCTTCTCCTTCCCCATCAAAGCATTTCTGTTTGTTGTCTTTAAACAAGGGACTTTGGGGACTTGGGGTCACAGGGAGTAAAACAATCCTGTTTATGATGGAAGATCTGGAGAATGGGGTGATGTGGAGACCCAGCCATAGCGGTGAGGTGTGTGTGTGGTTTTGTGTATGCAGTTGTGGTGGAGGCTGCGTGGCTTTGTAACTGTCGTGCACACAACCCCACGACCACAGCAACACGGGGAGGGCTTCCCGTCACCCTTCTGCCGTGCCTTGGCAGCCATGACGTGTTGCTCGCCTGCCCATTCCTGGAAATGTAGGTTTTCTCAACGTTTTGAAACAAATCACATCACAAAGAACATCCTGGAACATACAGTCTTGTATGTGTGTGATCTTTAGGATTAACCCCCCTGAACGTCTTAACCTTTTGATGGTCAAACTGTCGTCTCCAGTTCCCCTCAGTGACATCCCTGCCGTGGCCCATGAGAGCCCAGGTCCTACAGAGAAACACTGGTTTCATAATTTTCCACTTTCTCTGCTGAGCTTTTTTTTTTCTTTTTTTTCTTTTGCGGTACGCGGGCCTCTCACTGCTGTGGCCTCTCCCGTTGCGGAGCACAGGCTCTGGACGCACAGGCTCAGCGGCCATGGCTCACGGGCCGAGCCGCTCCGCAGCATGTGGGATCTTCCCGGACTGGGGCACGAACCTGTGTCCCCTGCATCGGCAGGCGGACTCTCAACCACTGCGCCACCAGGGAAGCCCTCTGCTGAGCTTTATAGACCCAAAATTTTCATTTTCATTTCCACTTGTTTGAATCCCAGTGAGAAAAGGCCATTGTTTCTCGTGTTTGTCATTTATTTGTATCTTTCTGAATTACCTCTTTAAAAGAATACTTTATTTGGGACAATAAGTGTGTTGTGTAGTTTGCAAGTGTTTTTTCTCATTGGAATGTTTTGTCTCTGGGGCTGTTTGGGTTTTCGGGGAGGTAACGCTCTCCCATTTCATCCCAGTGTCCTCGCAGGGCTTGGAGCAGGAGTCCAGCGGAGCTCTTGACCTCATAACTAAACGGGCGATCAGCACCCCTGACCGTAAGTGGTTCGCGGGGACGAGCCGTTCTGACTCTGCGGCAGGTACCGCGTGTGCGGGGGTCGCAGCAGAGCTGCTTCAGCCACGTCGCGGGGCATCAGGTCAGACTGGGCACAGCTGACCGCCGACCTCTTCCAGGTGCTTTTACACCTGGTGACTCCTCAGGTGGCCAACACCTCAGGTGGCCAACACCTCAGGCCACCCGCTTCAGGGGCCAGGCCTCAGCGCTCGCGGCACCGCGCGTCACTGCGGGCTGCCTGAGTGGGCTGAGGCCTCCCCTGCCGGCCGTGAGGAGAGCCTGTGTCCTCTCTCTCCCACTGGGAGGTTTTTCTAATGTCCCGTGCTTTCCTTCTATTTGAAAATAGAGGTGAGTTAGAAGTGTGTTTATTTCTATCACTCGTTTTATATGTAGCCTATTATCTCAAAACCCATAAAAACCATTGAGAAAATTACTGCAGTATGAAGAAACTCTGCCTGTCCAGAGTCTGTAGTATGTTTGCAAGGCCCCGCCTGGCGTGGCCCATGGGCCTCTGCCCATCTCCCGCCACCTGCCCCTGGCTCTGCACCCCAGTGTGGGCAGTCCTCCCAAGGGTGCAGGAGCCCCGCTCTCCTGGCGTCCGCGTCCTGGGGCCCCTCCCCCAGCCATCACCCCTTCACTTCCAGAAGAAGCCCTGTTTGACCCTCAGAGTGGATGAGGTGCCCCTGGCACCACACTTGCAAGTCCTTCACCGTCCGTCTGGCTTTGGTTTGTAACTGTTTGCTCTCCACCATGTCTGGGGGTGCTGTCCGGGCCTGGACGGCGAGGGCTGCGAGCCGGCGGGACGAGAGGTCAGGTGGTGGCCGAGCTGGGCAAGGACTTGGGTGCTTCTCTCCGGCCCCACTGCTTTCTCGGCACTGGTCCTAGGCATTATTACAGGAGGAGCGGAACACGCCGTTCCCCGTGGTGTCGAGGCCTCAGGGCATTGGGCCATCGTGCAGTCGTGCTCCATCAGCAGGCACTTACTGGGCACCTGCTGTGTTCTTGCGCCTTGCCTGGTGGTTCTGTTACCTGTGAGCTCTTAGAATACTTAACGGGTTAGAGATGATTTTCATCCGTCGTCCTGTGAAGGGAGATTAATGGATGAACAGAACTCCTACCCCACCCCTCCCCAGATGATGCCTGAATCGTGACAGCTTTTGTCATGAAGAGCAGGGGTAATTGGGGTCTAATGTTATATATGTAAAAAGTCACCCTTTTTCAAGCAGAAGAGTGCGGTGTATGCTCTGTGCTCCTGTCCTGGCGGTTTGGTGCCAGATGCTGTGGGAGGGAGTGCATTTCCCGTCCTCTGCTTGTCCCCCAGTCCCTGCTCTGTCCTGGCCGCACGTGCCCCTCACAGGAGGCCCGGCTGCTGCCACTCGGATTTGCACTGGAAGTGAGACTACTTCTCGAGTCTCTTGAATGTAACATTCCTGGGGCTCTCTCCTCACACTGAACCAGAAAGAAATGCTGGAAGGTTGCCTCCTAGCTCTCCCTCCTCTAAGAATTACCAGATAACTTAAGAAGCCCACGTTCTGCATTCTCTGGTTTATGTACCGGTTCTGTCACCACTTCTCAGGTGGGGTGACCATGGGGAAGTGGTCTCGGCTGCACTCGGTGTGGACATGGCATTTCTGCTGAGTGGAAATGAGGGATTTTCAGAGCCAGATTTTAACTGAAAATGGGGGGAGGCGGCGGGCAGCAAGTCCCTCTTAGGCTGTAAGTCAGTGGCGAAGGTGCTGCTGCCTGGACGTGCCAGGATATGCGGGGAGGGGGCTCAGAGCCCCCAGGGGCCCAGGGTCTGGACAGCAGCGGTGGAAACATACCCTGCTGCTGCCTGTTAAGGGGGCGCGAGAGGCTCCTGGGCCCACGGCACCAGGGATGCACTGACGCTAGCCAGCCACAGCGCAGGGGATGCCCAGAGCCTGGCCGTCCTGATGCGTGCGGTGACAGTGTGCCTACCAGGTGCGGGGTGGGGGCGTCTCAGGGGCAGTGGGGGCCGGGCCCCCTGAGCACGGAGCCACCGGGGTGCACACGCGGATCTGGGCAGATTTGCCTCTGGGGATGGGGGGACCCAGGTAGTAAACGACAGTCGTGGTTCAGTGTTTTCAGCACTTACCTTGTACCGAGTACTGTGTTAAGGACTTAACACAAGTGATCTCATTCAAACCTGGCAGTTCTTCTCAGGGAGGTGCATGTGTTTCCCCTTTAGAGATTAAGAAACTCGAGGTTCCCAGAGTAGCTCACACAACCGGTGGGACACAGAGCCCAAGTCTGACCAAGGTGGGAGGGGAGGTGGCAGGCGAGGGGACATCCGGGGTAGCAGCAGGGCTGCAGTGACCAGAGGGAGGGAGGGAGCAGGGCAGCATCTTCAGGGGACTCTGGAGCAGTGACAGGAAGAGCAGGGGGCTCTGCAGGGGGATCTGAGCTGCGGGTGGGGCCTCAGGCACGACAAGTGGCTGTTGAGAAGCCAAGGCTGTACGCGCCGGTGCTCGGAGGGCCGTCAGGCCAGCGGTCTGGTCCTGCAGGGTGGCCCGATGATGGAGGCCGGGCTTGGGCACCGCGTGGGCCTGGGTGGACCCATAGCAAGACCCGCATCTGACCTTGCTCAGTTTCTCTCCCTGAAGGCCTTCGCTAACCCTCCACTGACTCTCCCCTCCACCCAGGGACCATCCAGAATGTCACGTTTGGAGCGGGACTCAGCTACATCAGCTCACCCCGGACACCCTTTCCTGTCAGAGGCCACTCCCCCCCGGCCAGGTCCACGAGCCGTGCCGGCACTCCAGGAAGTCTGGGGGTGTCAGAGGCCCCGGGCCACGGGGACAACGTTCTTTGTCTGTCGCTGCCCGACATGCCGTAAGTTCCCTGGCCCCCGCCCAGAGGTGTTCCCGTTGGGAGGCGGGGGGCTGTCCCACCCCAGGTGACACGCCTATTCCCCCCAGGCCCCCGCAGCCCCCGCAGTGGAACGTGACATCTCCCGCCAGAGGAAAGGACAGCGCAGCCCCCAGGAGGTCACGCCGCAAGGCCCCCCTGAAAACAGCCAACTGACCACTGTGCCCCTGGCCCCAGACGCTTCCACTGTGAGCAAAGGGCTCGCCTGTGAGTCCAGCGCCGCCCAGCTTTTCACCTGTGTGGTTGGTCAACCTTTTCAGTTTCTCCTTATGAAATGCCTGGTTAAAAAGTGTAAAATACTAGAGAAATGCCTTAAGCATTTAATACTGTAACTTTACTCCAGATGGAAGGAGGCTGCCAGAGGGCGGCTTCCCACTCTGCTTCTCCAGGGACCCTTGCTGGGCTGGAGGTCCTGCTCTTGCAGAAAGGCCTCCTTCCCTGGCTTCTCCCCACCGTGGTTTGTGACCCTCTTTTCCCGACTTCTGCCAACCTGTGTCATGTGCTAATTGTGTGCAATAAACCGAAGAGATTTGTGAATTTAAAAAAACTTTGAAGATATCCAGTCCCTTCTCATAAGCGCTGTTCTGGTCCTTAAAGAACACGGTCCTGAGCTTTCTCTTCTATAGTCAAGCTTCTGGTAGCTGGTTTCAGTTCCTTATACTAAGTACATAGTTTCCCGTATCTGATATCAAAATCTTGATTGTAATATTTTTTCTATTCTTATTTATAAATTGCAGACTTTTAAAGCTTTTTCAAATGCATAAAAGTATGAGTACAGCCTTCGAGTATTTTTAGCGCAGGGCTTTAATTGGTACTTAATTGACATAAAGTGTTTAAGAACCCAAATCTTCCCCATTAGGGAAAAAGGACTCAATCTGTCTTTAACGTCCAGGTCCTCTGCCCCTGCCTCTGTCTTTTTCCTCACAGCAGACATCTTAGCATAGACTACAAGTCTCTGCTTAAGAAAACCCTCTGTGTTCCTTACCCGGAGCAACAGCAGCGCTGATGACATGCGCGTAGTCCGCTAAGGGCTGTTCCCGCAGGAGAGTGGCCTTAGGTTCCTCTGTTGGCGCCATCAGGTAACCTTAAAACCCTTGTATGTGCGTGTTTTGTCCAAGAATGACCAGAAAGAAATTTGGTTGGTTCACGTCTTAATCCCAGTTCTACAGAAGTAAAAGCACAGGGTTGCTGTTTGCGTGTCCTGCACGTGACGGGGTGGTTGGATGAGAGGGTGGATGTCGTCATGACCCCCCAGGTCCCGTGTGTGTTGACACGCATGCACGGAGTCAGTCACAGGGCTGCCCCTAAGCGAATACCCTCACCTCCGTCCAGCACTTCAAACCTAGGGCCATGCCTGACACGACACAGGAAGGAGAGAAATGAAGAGACCGAGCTGCTTTTTTTTTAGAAGCTTTTATAAATGAGGTTTAAGAAATACCAACTCACAGGTGTGTTAGTAGCACAGGTCTGTGGCACTGTGTACAGCTGCAGCCACACCAAGGCCCCAGCAGCCCATGTGGCCTCGCGTCTCCAGCAACGTTTACATCTTAAAATCACTCGATGCTCCTTTTCTGTCTGCGTTTTTACAGTGACGGGCAGCAGCAGCCTCCCAGACCCCACACTCACTCCTCTCTCCTCCGTCAGAGCCAGAGCCAGGTCACATGGCACCATGAAGGAGGTTTTAGGGTACAAGAAGACTACCCCATCACTATGACAACCGAGGAGGAGGCTGGAGCTGCCCCCACAGGTGGAAGGGCCCTACCCTTCTCCACCCAGAGGAGCTGAGGATGAAGGGACAGTCTTAGGTCTGTCTGCGCTCTCAAGACACAGATGGAAGAAGTCAGGCACCCTAGCATGACGAGGCGCTGCCCTCTGCTGCTGCCAGTACTCCATGACAGCGTTCACACGACTCAGAAAAGAAAGGGCAATGCAAGTCTCGAGTATTCAAGTAAGACACTGAAAGTTTCATCCCAAGATGACTATGTTCTTCTACATAAAAACCATCCTGTAACACAGAGTCGGAGGCATCCTTCTGAGAAGCTCCTTGGTCCCAAGGGCTTCACGCTGAGTTAACACAGCAGTGTGTCTGAGGCTAAGAACAAAGGGTGCTGTTCCTGACGCCCCCACAAAGCAGGCAGCATGTGGGGCACGATCAGGAAGTTGCCTTTGACTCAGGCACACACTTTGCCCATCGTCAGTCAGACCGTCGCCGGCCGCCCTTCCTGCTGTTCTTCAGAGGCTGGCCTCGCGACCCTGCACAACAGCTTCCTGTGCGGCGAGACAGAACCTGCGCTGTCTTTATGGCAGAGAGGGACAGTGGGGTTCATTGTCTTTAACAGATTTGATTTCAAAACTGCCTTTGGCCCTGGACCGTCGTATGAACTACACAAGTAAGTAAAATGAATTTAAAAGCCAGACAGCAGGGCTGCTGTTTCCTGAGCCATCTTCAGCCAAAAACCTCTGTCCCAGGGAAGCCAGGCTGGGGTGCCACACCGAGGACCCCGCCCTTGCCGCCGTCCTGGGTTGACCCACGTGGTACGTGAACGGCACCTTAGGTAGGGCTGATCCACGCACGGCCAGCGTCGGGGCGTCGGACAAGGGTGGGCGGGCTGGCCTGGAGTCAGGAGCCAATGCTACTCCGAGCAGGTATGCGGCCCCACCCCGGGCACCAACCAGCACGGTCTGCACACTGCGTCTGTGGGTCTGGGGCAGAGGTGGTCTGAGGAGCCCAAGGAAGAGGCAGCTTGAAGCCAACCCGAGAGCCCTTCATGTCTCTTCTGGAGAGACGCAAACAGACCAAGACAGTACTCAACTGGAATTTTCTTAAAGGTTTCCTAAGCACAAGGAACACTGAGTGGTGTGTCCAATTGAACAGGAGTAGCTTGGGCTCCTGCCTTAAGTTGAACTTTTAAAAAAAGAGGTTATTTAACATTGTATGACAACTTATTTACAGTTTAAATAGAAATTTTCAATAATCAAAATACATCTTTAGCAAAAATTTAGAATGTAAAATTTTATAAAATACCCATAGAAAAGCAGAACATAGTATCAGTACCATTTCAGATTTAGCATAAGATGAAGGTCTTCCTTCAACACTGGGACCCGCCATGGATGAGCAGGGTTCCTACAGGTAAGAAGATTCCCTCCTTCTAACAAGCAATTTACCTTCCTGATTTGGACTGTTGTTATAAAATGCTGACCCAAAAAGATTCCCCAAGATGGACACTAGGACAGTGACAGCAAAGCCTCAGGATGAAGTGGCCTGACCACTTGGCCACCGTGAAGCCAGGTCACTGCAGCTGAGGCTCATGCCTTGCCCCCCTCTGCCAGCCCTTGGATACTGATGCCGATGCCACCTGCCACGGAGCAGATCACCGTGCCTCCCGGGCCCTTGGCGCCCGCCCTGAGGCCACCCAGACCCCGATGGGGTCGGTCACCTTTTGGCCTTGTGACTGTGCCCATCTTGAGGAAAACTCTTTTATTCGTGTGGCTTGTTAAAAAGTAAGAAAGGAGTAGCGGTCAACTTTGGCCAAAACAAAAAGCTTTCGTGCGCGTGTCCAGCCCCGTCTGGCTCCCCTCGCAGGGCTGCTCCCAGCAGGGTCCCCCGTGGAGGTATCCACGTGTGCGTGCGGCCGTGCTGCCGTCTAGATCACGAACGAGGACTTGTGTCTGAAGTCGCCCTGCAAGGCCAACACCGGCTTAGAGGGCAGCCCGCGGCCACGCAGGGCCCAGCGTGCGGTGGGAAGGGAGCCTGACACCGCTTCCCCACAGCGTGCTCTGAGGAGAGGCCGCGAGGCCTGTGGACTGAGTGCCCCGCGAGCACACAGCCAGGGGAAGGGCTGAGGGCTCGCGCTTCGGATGTGACTCAGAAATCTCTTTTAAGGACCTGCTTGGTTCTCAGGGGAATGTCATCTTCCCTGCTCGGGACACTGCAGCCTCTAGGCTGCCTTACCTCATCGTCCGTCCTGATGTAGTTAACTCCATCCGGCTTCCCTGGGTTCTTGTAGCTGTAACAGAGGGGAGCCGAGTGACCACCAGTGGACCACAGAAATGCCCACTGGAGCTTTGTGCAGGTAGGACAGGCTCACCTTTCCCCGTTCTGCTTATTGTTGATGAAGTAGCCACGTCTGTAGGCACAGCAGATGCCCACTGTGATCAGGGCCAGTACAGTCAGGACAACCAGGACTCCCCCAATAATCCCGCCGATGTTGAGGTCATCTGGAGAAGAGAAGGGGTCAGAAGACACGGCCTGCCGCCCCTGCCCCTCCCGGCCCGGAACACCTCCGCCCACAGGCCATGACACCCACCCGCTGTGCCAAAGCCATGTGGCACTGCCTGCGGGGCATAACAATCCTCTGGGGACATTATTACTGGACAACATGGTTATACTACAAAGACAGCTAGGAGCCAGAGTCCTAAGGAAGAAAAAATTCTCCCTTGTCTAGTACAGCATTCTTGAATGTGAGTGCACTGTTATTTAAAAATAAGTCTTTGAAATTTTGATTTCATAACGTCAGTTCCCAAGCTCTATCCATAGAGAGTCCAGAGGTCTGGGGCAAAGCCCAGGAATCTTCCTCCTGCCGAGAGCAGCTTCCCAAATCTGACAGCAGCCAGAAGAGTCGCCTGGAGGCTGACTCCACAGGTGAGGGGAGCCCTGAAGTCTAACCCCGTCCTGCCCTCAACCCCCCCTTAGAGCCAACACCCCCAGAGAAAGAAGCACCTGAACAGGGCAGAAATTACTGGGGCTAAACCCTGGGTTTCAGCTTACTGCTACTGCACAACGGTTAAACTTGATACATTTTTGGAGAACCTTGTATCTCGATAATTCTATCAGTTACCAAAGAAATGGAGTTCATGGAACGTCGCTAAGAGTTACAAGATGAGGAGGACCAGCGTGTCAGTCCTCCAGCTGCTCCTTGGTGCGTCCTCGCCTCCTCCCACCGGACCCGGGCAGAGCCCATGTGCCCGCACGGGGGGGGGGGGGGTGTCACAGCTGAGGGGCACCCGCCGGTCTGCAGGGCAAGGCTCGGCAGAGACACTCACACACTTCCATGTCCTGCTCCTCGCAGCGGGCTGAGCCCGCATCGTTGGAGGCGATGCAGTAGTACTGGCCCGAGTCCTCCTTGTGGATGGCGCTGAACACCTGTTTGGGGACTGGGAGTGAATGGGGACCCGACAACAGGGCTTGGTGCACAGTGAGCCCCCTCCATGCCAGGGGCACCAGAGCCGGCAGCAGCCGGGCTTCACGCGCCCGCGACTCCAACCCACTGCCTCCTCCCTCCCCACCACGGGGTCGTCCACGAACATCTGTGTGTCTCTAGAAGGACTTTTTAAAAGTCGTGCCCACGACACCACGACCATGCTGAACGCAGCCAGCAGTTCCTCAACATCAGACGTGTGGCCAGGGAGCAAGTCCCAGCTGCCTCCCGACTCTGTCCCGAGGACAGCACCGGCCAGGCCACCTACGCCCTCCTCAGTCACTGTCCCCCCCTTGGCTCTGCCCCCTTTCCCTGGCCCCCTTACAACTTTTCTGTCTATAAAGGGAGGGCAGGGTCCCCGATGTGCGGGGCTCAAAGCTGCTGTCTCGTAAAGTTTACTGTCTCTTAATAACTGCTCTTCCCACGACACAGATGTGCGCACCCGCCCCCCTTCTGAGAGACCTTACCAGGGTGCCCGTGTCAGGGTTGAAGAGGAAAGAGGAGTTTCGGAACCGGGGGTTGGCCCTGGAATCTGTGGGCAGTGGCACGTCGTTGCGGTACCAGCTGTAATGCGGCCGGGGGTAGCCCTCGCCCTCCTGGCAGGTCAGCGTGGCTGCCTTGCCCACAGGCACAGCCCTTGGCACCCTGCACACTGGGGGCACCGGCTTCACTGCAGGAGAAGCACAGCAGGGGTTACGGTCAGCAACAGGGCCCTGTTCTTACCACAGCCCACAATGAACCTGCTCCAAAAACGAGTCAGCTAGCCGGGTTCCAGACGCTGCGTCGCAGGCAGGCCCGCTCCCCTGCGGCCCGCGCTGCCTGTGGTTGCCCCCGTAGGTGACCCCCCCAGCGTTCCCAGTGCCTCCACCCCCTCTAGCAGGTGGACAGAAGAGGCATAAGCTCCCCTTCTCTCCTCACCTCCAACCCAACGCAGGCAGCCTGAGCTTCCCCTGCCCCACCCTGCCCCGCCAAGCGCCACACCCTCGGGGACGTGACCGTAGAAGCAAAGGAAGGAAGGAAGCTGGTCTTCTCCCCACAGGCAGGCGCGTGAGCCAAGGGCAGGGGCCACCACCCCACGTGCACCCGCACCTTGCACAGTTAACTCGATGACAATCTCATCAATCTCCTTGCGGTCGTGCCGAGCAACCACCTCACAGCGGTAAAGGGCTGAGTCCGTCCGGGTCACATTCCAGATCTTCAGAGAAGTTTTCCCCAGCAGTTCTGCACGGCCGGCCAGGTCTCCTGTACAGAAGACAGGGCACTGAGGGGCTCTTTACAGACAGCTCTGCTGCTTGAGGAGGAGGTTCTGGGGCCATCTCTGGTGCCTCGGCAGGAAAACTGCAACTGGCTCGTCTCCGTTCCTGTGAGAATGCCGAGCACCAAGGGAGTGCCTGGGCTGTAAGAGGACTTGGCCATGTGTCTCTGTTGTTAAGGCAAGGGCCTCCTTTCCTTTTCATCATTCCCAGAAAGGGTTCCCAATTAAAAGAGAAAACAAGTCAAACAACATTAAAAGACAAACAGCATTCCACAAATGGTACTGGGACACCTGGGTACCCACATGCAAGAGAATGACGTGGACCCCTACCTCACACCACACACAACACAAACCTTGCTGCACAAGCTGAAACTGAAACCCTTAGGAAGAAACAGAGATGTGAATAACCATGACCTTGGATTAGACAGTGATCTCTTAGGTCACCAAAAGCACAAGCCCACACACACAAAGTTATATCAGCCTTCACGAGCCTTTCATAATAAATTAAGAACTTTTGTGCTTCCAAGGACAGAAGCAAGTAAGAAGACAATCTGCTGACTGGGAGAAAATCATATATCTGACAAAGGACTAGGATACAG
The DNA here is from genome assembly GCF_951394435.1 of Stenella coeruleoalba. Classification (NCBI taxonomy): domain Eukaryota; kingdom Metazoa; phylum Chordata; class Mammalia; order Artiodactyla; family Delphinidae; genus Stenella; species Stenella coeruleoalba. The sequence continues at coordinate 107,742,429 of NC_137154.1, read as the reverse complement.
AACGTATGAAAATTCGCAATTCAACAAATAAACAACCTAATTAAAAATGGACAAAGGATTTGAATAGACATTTCTCCAAAAAGATAGACAAATAGCCAATAAGCACGTGAAAAGATTCTCAACATCATTAGCTGTCAGGGAAATGCAAGTCAGAAGCACAACGAGATACCACTTCACACCCCCTAGGATGACTGGACTCAAAACAATGGATAATCTCAAGCGTTACTGAAGATGCGGGGAAACACACAGCCAAGGGAACGTAAAATCGTCCAGCCACTGTGGAAAAGAGCTTGGCGGTTTCTCAGAAAACTGAACATGTGATACCACATGACCCCACAATTGTGCTCCTACTAATTATCCCCAAGAAGTGAAAAATTACGTTTGCACCAAAACCTGTACAATGTTTATGAACATTACTGATAATAGCCCAAAATGGAAACAACCCAAATGTACAGCAGTTGATGAAATGCGGCATATCTATAATGGAATATTATTCATCGATATAAAGAAGAACAGGGACTTTCCTGGTGGTCCAGTGGTTAAGAATCCGCCTTCCAGTGCAGGGGACATGGGTTCAATCTCTGGTCAGGGAACTAAGATCCCACATGCCGTGGAGCAACTAAGCCTGTGCTCTCTAAAGCCCGTGCACCACAACTAAAGATCCCACATGCCGCAATGAATATCCCACGTGCTGCAACTAAGACCCGACAAGGCCAAATAAATATATATATATATTTTTTAAAAGAACAAAGTACAGACACTTGCTACAACATGGATGAACCTTGAAAACGATGCACTAAGTGAAAGAAGCCAGGACCGAATATTGTATGATTCCATTTATAGGAAGCATCCAGGACAGGCAAACCCACAAGGTGAATTAGTGGCTGCCAGGCTGGGGAAGAAGGGACACGGTTTCTTTTGGGGGCGGGGATGTGCTGGAATCTGCCAGTGACGGCCACACGTCTTTGCTGAATGTACTAACCACCAACTACATGCTTCAAAACAGTGAGTTTCATGCTATGTGAATTACTGTGTCTCAATTAAAACATTTTTAAAGCATAAAGGACACAGTAACTCTTTCAAAGAAGCACAAAGAACCCGGGCACTGACAAATAGGGAAAGAGTTAGAAAAGAAAATGACACAAAAATTAGAAACGAATTTACTAAACCTGCTAATTGGTGACAAGTCTAGGAAGGATTTACCACATGTGATGGAAACGGCAAAATGCTTTTGCTAAGAGAACGAACGTTTCTGACGGCATTTTCTAGCGGGAAGGTTCGTCATCCAGGCACCAGCAGGGGTCAGAGCGTCCACCGTGTGGGAAACAAGTAAACGCAAACCCACCAGGCGCTGGTGGCACAGCCCTGCCCTAGGCAAGGCCTCCCTCCAGGCCTCTATTTTGTGTGGCAGTTTCTGGGGCGGGGGGAGAAACAGAAAGTTGCTTAAGAACATTCCCGCTCGGTCAGGGCTTATCAAGAACAGCCTGATGAAGCTGCCAGAGAAAACCGATTTGCTTCCTGAGAATAGCATTGCCATCTCTTCGTAAACCAGAGGTGGGAGGATACTGGTGGGCAAACAGAACTGTTTTTAAGAGCCGATGACCCCCGATGATGTGGAGGACCTGAGGCAGAAAGGCCGTAATTTCAGGTTGATGCGCAAAGCCTCCACCCCTTCCCTGAAACCCCCACTGTCACATTCTCAGAGGGATCGGGGCTGCCCGCCTCTGCAGCTGCACTGACTCTTCCATCTGCCTGCTGTCCCCCGGGGTGGCCCCCTCCCGCCATCACAACCCCCCCGCCCCATCCACACTACCCTGACCCCCTCCTGGCCTCTGCAGAAGAATCCTGAACTGGGCCCTGCTCTCAGCTGTGCCCACCACCAGCCCCGTCTGCAAAGCAACCACCACCGTCTCTAAAGCATCAGTGGGACCACATCACGCCCCTCCTGAGGCCTTCCAAGCGCCATCCACCTTGTGTCCGCCCTCCCCTGCTGGGCCGAGAGCCAGCGGTCCCTCCGAGAAGCTCCCTGCGCTTCCACATCTTTCTGCCCCACATGCTCATGGCCCAGCGCCTCCCTGCAGCCCGTACCCTGCCCTCCCGCATGGTGCGCCCAGCACCCAGGTGTGTACAGTGGGTGCTGCTGTCCCCCTGCTGTTCCATACTGTCCTACTAATGAAGTCACTTATAAAGTCGTGGGTCACGATAGGGAGATGGCCTCGGAGAATGTTCACTCAGATACCTCAAAGCTACGGCTGCGTGTGGACTAAAATCCTAACTGATTACGTGGTATTTACTGAAGCAGGGTCACAGGTGCAGGGAGGTTCCATACACTATTCTCACTACTTTTGCATGTTGATTTTTCCATATATAAAACAAGACAGAACACCAATCCTGGCTACAGATGCAGGTCCAGTTAGAGCAAAGTCTTGGCCACAAGTGCATGCCTGGGCCTTCTGTACAAACGAGAGGACTACAGGATCATACCCTGAATTTTGTTGTCAAAAAACACATATGTGGTTTGTTCATCTTGGATTTTCTTCCACTCAATCCTGGGGTCATTTGTCTGTGAATCCGTAATGATACAAGATAGTTCCACACCTAATGAGCAAGGGAAGAAAGAGAACTGTCAGTGAATGTGGAACAATTTTAGGTTCACTTGTATACCCAGACCCTGCAAGCTACATGTATATTTAGGTCTGTCGTGTAGATTAAAAATCTAGCTAGCTCCAGGCTCCAAGAGACTTTAGTTTTAGCTAGAAAAACAATATAGATGATTAGCAGAGACTTTTATTAAAGAGAGCACACGTTCCCCCTAATACTCTTGCTTGTATATAAGAATGTTCTTGGTTCTGTAAACGCAAAGCCAGGCCAGGAATCAGGTTTCAGCCAACAGAAAGCCTGCAGAGTTGCCCGCAGGCTGCTGAAGCGGTGCTTCGCTCACACGTGCACGTCAGATGGCTGCTGGGGAGCCGGCCACCCCCAAGCCTCTTGGGCAGGACACATCCGTGTGTGTCTATCCTGCATCAGCTGCCAGATCACCAAGTGGTGCCCCTTTGCCTAAACCCTTCCTTGGACTTACTTTCAAATTCCTGTACCACTGGGTTTCGGTTGCTGGATTTGAGATTCACAGCCCCTATCAAGCAGCCTGAGGGAAAAAAGAAAAGTAAAATCAGAGACAACGCGACACTAAAAGAGCAGAGAACCCGCACTTGACATCAGACTTTCCCTTCATGGCGGCTTCAGTCACGAACCACAGAGGATGTCAAATGTCATGTTCCAAAACAAAGTCTCTTAGATACAGCAGGGTGACTGCTTTCTGAGTCTGACCTTCACTGGAAGGAACCCAGGAGAAAGAGAATTCTCAGAGTGCACTTTCCTTCTTAGTCCCAGAACAAAGCCCCTAGAACTTTCAAGACCTTCCTCTAAGAATGTACTTTTAAAAAAAGGATTGTAAGAGAGAGCTACAGAACAACAGACTGGACAACCCAGAAGAAATGGACAAATTCTTAGAATCATACAACTTTCTAAGACTGAATCATGAAGAAAGAAAATCTAAATAGATCACTAGTGAGGAGACTGAAACAGTAATCAAAAGCTCCCCCCAAACAAAAGTCCAGGACCAGTCAGCTTCACTGGTAAATCCTACCAAACATTCAAAGATTTGATACCTGTCCTTCTCAAACTATCCCCCAAAATTTAAGAGGACAGAACACTTCCTAACTCATTTTTCAAAGCCAACATTACCCTGATACCAAAACCAGACAAAGATAACACACAAAAAGAAAATTATCTCTGATGAACATAGATGCAAAAATTCTCAACAAAATATTAGCAAACTGAATACAACAATACATTAAAAAGATCATACACCATGAACAAGTGGGACTTATTCAACATCCACAAATCAATGAACATGATACACCACATTAACAAAATGAAGGATGAAAACCATATGAGCATCTCAGATGCAGAAAGAACATTTCACAAGGTTCAACACCTATTTATGACAAAACTCTCAAAAAAAATGGGTATAGAAGGAAGCTCAACATAATAAAGGCCACAAATGACAAACCCACAGCTAACATCACACTCTACAGCAAGGGTCCCCAACCTCCGGGCCGTGGACCAGTAGGCCTGTTAGGAACCAGGCCACATAGCATGAGGTAAACGGCGGGCAAGCGACCGAAGCTTCATCTTCCACTCCCTATCGCTCACGTTACCGCCTGACTGCCACTCACATTACTGCCTAAACCACCCCCCCACCCCCAGTCTGAGGAAAAACTGTCTTCCATGAAACCAGTCCCTGGTGCCAAAAAGGTTGGGGACCACTGCTCTACAGTGAAAAACTAAAAGCTTTCTTTTACAATTGGGAACAAGGTAAGGATGCCCACTCTCACCACTCCTATTCAACACAGGAAGTCCTAGCCAGAGCAATTAGCCATGAAAAGAAAATTAAAACATCCGGGGACTTCCCTGGTGGCCCAGTGGTTAAGAATCCGCCTGCCAATGCAGGGGAAACAGGTTTGATCCGTGGTCCGGGAAGATCCACATACCATGGAGCATCTAAGCCCATGCGCCACAACTACCAAGCCTGCGCTCTAGAGCCCACGAGTCACAACTACAGAGCCCACGCGCCGCAAGTGCTGGAGCCCACGTGCTCTAGGGCCTGTGCTCTGCAACAGGAGAAGCCACTGCGATGAGAAGCCCGAGCACCACAAAGAGTAGCCCCCACTCGCCGCAACTAGAGAAAGCCCGTGTGCAGCAACGAAGACCCAACACAGCCAAAAAATAAATTTAAAAAAAAAGAAAAAAAATTAGGGGCTTCCCTGGTGGCACAGTGGTTGAGAGTCCACCTGCCAATGCAGGGGACACGGGTTCGTGCCCCGGTCCGGGAAGATCCCACATGCCGCAGAGCGGCTGGGCCCGTGAGCCATGGCCGCTGAGCCTGCGTGTCCAGAGCCTGTGCTCCTCAACGGGAGAAGCCACGACAGTGAGAGGCCTGCGTACCGCAAAAAAAAAAAAAAAAAAAAAAAAAAGAAAAAAAATTAATAAAATAAATAAAAACATCCAAATTGGAAAGGAAGAAGTGAAATTATCACTATTTGTATATGACATGATTTTATATACAGAAAATCCTAAAGACTCCACCAAAAAACTATTAGATATAATAAATGAATTCAGTAAAGTTGAAGGGTACAAAATCAACATACAGAAATCTGTTCTATTTCTAAAAATTAACAACAAGCTAGCAGAAAGAGAAATTAAGAAAACAATCCCATTTACAACTGCAACAAAAAGAATAAAATAACCTAAGAATAAATTTGTCCAAAGAGGTGAAAGACCTGTACACAGAAAACTATAAGACATTGTTCAAAGAAACTGAAGAAGACACAAAGAAACGGAAAGACATTCTGTGCTCATGGACTGAAAGAATTAACACTGTTAAAATGTCCATATTACCTAAAGCAACCACAGATTCAATGCAATCCCTATCAACATCCCAAGGGCATTTTTATTTTTCACAGAAATAGAACAAAAAATTCTAAAATTCATATACAACCACAAAAGACTCTGAATAACCAAAGCAATCCTGAGAAAAAAAGAACAAAGCTGGAGATATCACACTCCCTGATTTCAAACTACATTATAAAGCTTTAGAACTCAAAACAGCATGATATTGGCAGAAAAACAGATATAGCTCAATGGAACAGAATTGAAAGTCCAGAAATAAACCCACACATATATGGACAATTAATTTATGACAAAGGAGCAAACAGCATACAATGGAGAAAGGATAGTCTTCAATTAATGGTGTTGGGAAAACTGCACAGCCACATGCAAAAAAAAAAATTGAAACTAGATGACTATCATATGCCATATACAAAAATCAACCCCAAAGGGATTAAAGATTGAATGTTAGCCATGAAACCATAAAACTCTAAAAGAAAACACAGGCAGTACACCTTTGACATCAGTCTTTGCAATATCTTTCTAGATATGCCTCCTCAGCAAGCGAAACAAAAGCAAAAATAAACAAATGGGACCACATCAAACTAAAAACCTTTTGCACAGCAAAGAAAACAACAAAATGAAAACACAAGCTACCAAATAGGAGAAGATATTTGCAAATCATATATCCAATAAGGCATTAATGCTCAAAATATATAAAGAACAATAAAAAAAAAAACCCCAATAACCTGATTAAAAAATGGGCAGAGGAACTGAACATACATTCTTGCAAAGAAGACATACAGATGGCCAACAGATGTGAAAAGATGTTCAACATCACTAATTATCAGGGAAACGCAAATCAAAACCACAATGAGATATCACATTATATCTGTCAGAATGGCTGTTATCAAAAAGGCAAGAAATAACAAGTGTTGGCAAGGATGTGGAGAAAAGGAAACCACGGTGTACATGGATAATGTAAATTGGTACAGCCACTGTGGAAAACAGTATGGAGATCCTCGAAAAACTAACACTAGGGAGCTTCCCTGGTGGCGCAGTGGTTGAGAGTCCGCCTGCCGATGCAGGGGACACGGGTTCGTGCCCCAGTCCGGGAAGATCCCACATGCCGCGGAGCGGCTGGGCCCGTGAACCATGGCCGCTGAGCCTGCACGTCCGGAGCCTGTGCTCCCAGAGAGGCCACAACAGTGAGAGGCCCGTGTACCGCAAAAAACAAACAAAAAACTAACACTAGAACTACCATATGACTGAGCAATTCCACTCCTGGGTATTTATCAGAAGAAAACAAAAACACTAATTATAAAAGATATATGCACCCCTATGTTCACTGCAGCATTATTTATAGTAGCCAAGATATGGAAGCAACCTAAGTGGCCATCAATGGAAAAATGGACAAAGATGTGGCATGTGTGTGTGTATATATGTGTGTGGGATGGAATATTACTCAGCCATAAAAAAGATGGAATCTTGCCATTTGCAAAAACATGGATGAACCTTGAGGATATTATGCTAAGTGAAATATCAGGTGAAGAAAGACAAATACCATATGATTTCACTCATACATGGAATATAAAAAAACAAACAAAATGACAAAATAAATGAACCAAACCTAACTATAACAAACATGTAGATACAGAGAACAGAGTAATGGTTACCAGAGGGGGTGGGGATGGGTAAAGGGGGTCAATATGGTGATGCGTAGAAAGTAAACTCTTGGTGGTAAGCTGCTGTAGTGGATACAGAAGTATAATGTTGTGCACAAGAAGCTTATATAATGTTATAAAATCAATGTTACCTCAATAAAAAAAATTTTTTTAAGAATTTTCTTTTCATCATCTCCCAGACCTACATGGGCCTTCTTGTCATTCCTCCCTCCTGCCTGGTACCTTCCCCTGCATGATGGCATGGACATTCTGGGTACAGTTACCAACCAGGTAAGAGACCACCTTGCTGGATTAGCTGTTTATCTAACCCGTGATTTCCATCCATTAAAAAGTTTGCACCAGTCTTTGGTAAAATAAGAAAAATAACAACATGGCGATTTTCATGAAGCTTAGCTGAATGAAGCTATCGATGAAATCAAAATATGCTATTTGCATGGTGATCTCTTTCAAAATTAGCACCTGACTATCCACGTGTTTAAACAACGCTGAAATCAGTTATCATGGTCTCAAAATGTCTTAGCTGATTTCTTGGAGACAAGATCAACTAGGTACATTGACCACCTACAAAATGTCATTCTTCAGCGACTTGGCCTCTAGGAGAATATGCCATCCCCAGAGAAGGCCTTCCTACGTTAACCCTCATTAAGGTCCCTGGACCTCAGCTTACCACACCAGGTAAGAAAATGTGAAGACTTGTACTCTGAGCTGCAGGTCACAACAATCCATTTTTTTAATTTTTAAATCTTATTTAATGGTTTGGCTACATGTATACATTCCAAGTATGTGTTTTGATGCTTTCTGTCTTATTTAGTAAGACTTCATTAATTACAGCAGAAGCCTTAAAGAATGTTAATAATAGGGATGAAAATCAGAAGTATAGGGGCTTCACTGGTGGCGCAGTGGTTGAGAATCTGCCTGCCAATGCAGGGGACACAGGTTCGAGCCCTGGCCTGGGAAGATCCCACATGCCGCGGAGCAACTAAGCCCGTGCGCCACAACTACTGAGCCTGCGCTCTAGAGCCCGTGCTGCACAACAAGAGAAGTCACAGCAATGAGAAGCCTGCGCACCACAACGAAGAGTAGCCCCCGCTCGCCGCAGCTAGAGAAAGCCCGCGCACAGCAACGAAGAGCCTAAATAAATAAATAAATAAATAAACTTTAAAATTAAAAAAAAAAGAAGAAGTATAATATACTTGAACTGTCATTAGTTGCTAAAACAGTCACTTCTACTTTAGATTTCAGATCCAGGACAAGTGGCGCCTGCTCTGTTTTGTTTTGTAACCACGTGCTACTCCTTTTGGAGAAACCCACCCACACTAACGCAGCCCTTTCCACTGCTCCTTCCATCCAGAAGCCCCCAGGGACCCACTAACAGAGAGGAACACGGGACGCTCTGAGTATCTACCAAGGCCACACAGGTTCCCTCTAGGGAAAATGACCTCAGTCCTTTCAGTGCGATCACTGTAATTTAGGTGATGAGACACCAAAACTGTGGTCCCAAATGACTATGACCAGGGATCAGCTTCCGACCCAAAGGCCATCTAAGGGGCCTTAGAGGTAAGTCACCAGAGCTTTGCCTGACTGGATAATGACAGGACAACCCAATCTGAGGCTTTCTCTTGAGAAGTATGAAGCTGAGAGAAATAAGAGAATAAACTAGAGAGTTTACAGTCACGAGAGAAACAGCTGAAGTAGAGCCTGAGGACGCAGAGCTGGCGACAGATGAGCCAGGGGACAAGAAGGGGACACTGAGGTTACTCTAGTGTCCACAAAGGTCAGATTGTCACGGGGGCCAACTCTTCACAATAAACCTCTTAGGGAAACCAAGACCACTTGTTTCTTATAACCTACAAGAAGCTAAGGTAACACAGCCCCAGATGATGGAGATAATCACCTCTTTTCTCCCCCTGCGTTGTGGCCAAGGTGAATGCACCCCAAGGCCTGACTCTCTCCTGCCCAACCACATGCGTAAGGGCAGAGCTAGACGAAGCGATGGCTCACAGCAGCCGGGCCCTGGCTCTGCCGCGGCCCCGTGCTGAGTCTCTCCTCAGCATTTCCTTCTGCTCCCAAGCTGTTCTTAAATGTAAAGACGGTTACGTTCCTTACTTTGCCCACATCCAACAGCCCAGGGTCCCACTTTAAAATACAGAAGTAACTTGTGTATCAGAAAGGTGTTTGTGAGGATTGGAAGCCCAAGACCAAACGCTTGACGACATCGCAGGTAACTCCTCCGGATATGAGCCAGTGCCTGGGCATGAGGTTCTGACATAAGCCAACCTCCTGGTGCTGTCGGAATACACTGAGGCTACATTATGCAAGACTCAGCAAAGGGATTTTGGACGGAAGGAGAAAAGGGGGGAAAATCCATTACAGCATACATCACATGCAGCTGTTCCTCTTTAATTTCATACCAACCTTGGCTTGCGCCTGCCAGACTCTAAGCTCTTTGGGACAATCCAGTCATTCAGCAATTTTTTATTTATTGCCTTTTATAAGCCAGATACTGGCCTAAACATGAGGGATGATACATGAATAAAAGATAAAAATCTATGCCCTCATGGAGCTTACATTCTATCAACAGTACAAAGAAACAAGTATCATACGCACTCATCTATCTTCAAATCTAGTGTGGAATGGTATTTAGCAGGGACTCCAAAAGTGTTTATCGAATAAATCAATGTGCATTATTTATGTTCTAGATTGGATCTCCTTGAGTTTTCCAGAAAATCATTTAGCTGAATTCAGTTTGCTCACAGAGCTGTAATGTGGCTACTCTATTTTTCATCTTGCCCAGGAATCCATTATTAAATCTTGGACTTAGAAGGAATCTAAGACATGTGTAGTTGTCTGTTTCTATTCAAATCCTCCGAAAGAAATTTAAGACTGTCCTCTGGAGGCAGGTGTGGTAAGTTCCAAGTATATTGTGTTCATTTAATGTGACCTTGACCCAGCCTCCCCCAATGGTTACATAATTACAGCACAGTATCAAAACCAGAAAACTGACACGTGTACAGTGTATGTGGATGGTTGTACCTCATTTATCACATGTGAAGATTCCTGTAACCACCACTGCAGTCAAGACACAGACCTCTTCCATCACCAAAGACCTCCCTCCTGCAGGCCCTCACCATCCCTCAGCACTGGCAAATGTTAATCTGTCCCCTATGGCCATAATTCTGTCATTTGGAGAATGCTATATAACAGGAAATACACAGTCGGTGGCCTTTTGAGGCTGACTTTTTCGTTCAGAATAAAGCCCTTTAGGTCCATCCACCTTGTGTGTAATGACAGTTTGTTTCTTTCTACAGCCAAGCAGCGCTCCGCACCGGGGATGCACCACACTGTGTTTAACCACTCACCCACGGAAAGGCGTCTGGGTTGTTTCCAGTTTGGGGCTATGATGAATAAAACTGCTGTGACATTTGTGCACAGACTTTCGTATGAACATAAGTTTCCTTTTCTCTGGGACAGATGCCCAAGAGCACAAACCCTCGTCGTATGTTGTGGCATGGTTAGTTTTTTAAAGAAACTAATAACTGTTTTCCAGAGTTGGGCTGGACCAAAAATTCATTGTAGGAAAGTTTTCTTTCTAAATTTTGGTTTTTAAACTTAGCAGGGTACACCGGACCACTCTGTACTACCTTTGCAACTTCCTGTGAATCTATAATTATTTCAACATTAAATCGTAGAACACTTCTCTATTTCTAAAATGATGATAGTGAAATCAGTATGGCATTTGGAATCGGTTGGGTATGGAAAAAACTGAAGTAACAGTTTTAAAGCATTGATATTCACAATACACCAGAAATCATATATATACTTAACAACTATTTAAAGTTAGATAAAAATTTTTATGTAAGGTCTCCTGAATTCTTTCAGTGAATACATCAGTTAAAAAATCAACCGGCATGGGGCTTCCCTGGTGGTCCAGTAGTTAAGAATCCGCCTTCCAATGCAGGGGATGCGGGTTTGATCCCTGGTCAGGGAGCTAAGATCCCGAATGCCGCAGGGCAACTAAGCCTGCACACCACAACTACTGAGCTCGCGCACCTCACGCGCCACAACTAGAGAGAAGCCCACGCGCCGCAACAAAGAGCCTGTGTGCCGCAACTAAGACCTGACGCAGCCAAATAAATAAATGTTTTTTAAAAATTAAAAAAAATCAACTGGCGTAACCGTATTCATGACCAAAGTATATAAAAGGAATACTCGTGTGGTCATGAATAATCTGCAGTGCGTTTCACTGAACAGTAATGTCTGAGGTTTTGCTTTTGGACTCTAAAAAGCAGCAGCAGCAAGTAGAAAGTCTGCTGTTCCTACCCAGCTGAAGGTTGGTGAACAGAGAAAACAGGAGTCAGGGTGACATCAAGATTCCCCCTTTATCCAATGTGGTATTTTTATCTCAGGAGATTCTTACAACTGAATGTGAGACGTGGGGCTCCGCCCTTTGTACTCTCACTGCGTTTTCCACTTTTCCCACTGTCTCACCATCATCACTATTTAACGATGTTTTTTATTCTGGTACAACATACACAACATAGAATTTACCACTTTAACCACTTTTACGTGGAAAACCTCAGCGGCATTAGGTACATGCACAATGTGTGCAGCCAACACCACCATCTGTCTCCACAACTTGCTCATCGTACCAAACAGAAACTCCATCCCCATTAAACAGCAGCTCCCCACTTCTTCGGAACCCTGGCCCCTGGCAACCTCCAGGCCATTGTCTCTGGACTTGCCTACTTGACAGACCTCACAAGTGGAATCACACAATATTTGTCCTTTTATGTCTGGCTTACTTCATGCAGGATGATGTTTCCAAGGTACATCCACGTAACATGTAGCAGCAGCCCATTCCTTTTAAGGCTGAATGATATTCCACTGTACGTATACGGTCATCCCTCGGTATCTGCAGTGGACTGGTTCCAGGACACCCCTCAGCTAGCAAAATCCATGAATGCTCAAGTCCTTCATATGAAGTGGCCTAGCGTTTGCATATAACCTACACAACCTCTCAGGTACTTTAAATCATCTCTAGGTTACTTATAACGCCTAATACATGCCAATGCTATATAAAAAGTTGCCAGGGCGAGGCAAACTCAAGTGTGGCTTTTTGTAACTTTCTGGAATCTTTTTTCACACATTTTGGATCTGCATTTGTTAAATCCAGGGATATGGAACCCATAGATACAGAGTGCTGACTGTATACCATGTCTTGTTTATCCATTCATCTGTTGATGGACATTAGGTTGTTTCTACCTTTTGGCCATTGTGAATAATGCTGCTGTGAACAATGGCGCACAAATATCTATCTGAGTCCCTGCTTTCAACTATTTGCGGTATGCACCTAGAAGCTTACTTACTGGATCATATTGCAATCCTATGTGTAACTGTTTGAAGAACTCCCAAGCTTTTCCACAGTGGCTGCACCATTTTATGATCCCATCAGCAATGCAGACAGATTCGAATTTCTCCACATCCTCACCAATGTTCGTAATTTTTCTTTTTTTTTCAATAATATCCATCGTAATGGGTGTGAAGTGGTGTCTCATTGTGGTTTTTATTTGCATTTCCATAAAGGCTAATAATGCACATCCTTTCATGTGTTTATTGACCATTTGCATATCTTCTTTGGAGAAATGTTTATTCAAATCCTTTGCCATTTTTTAAATTGGATTGTTTGGGGTTTTTGTTGTTGAGTTGTAGGAGCTCTTTATATATTCTGGATATTAATCTCTTGTTATATATGTGCTTTGCAAATACCTCCTCCCACTCTAAGTTGTATTTTTACTCTCTTGATAGTATTCTTTGATGTACAAAAGTTTTTAATTTCAATGAAGTCCAATTTACCTATTTTTTTCTTTTGTTGCCTGCCTGTGCTTTTGATGTCACATCCAAGAAATCATTGCCAAATCCAATGTCATGAATATCTTCCACTGTTTTCTTCTAAGAATTTTATAGTTTTAAATCATACGTTTAGGTCTTTGGTCCATTTTAATTTTTTATAAGGCAAGGATCCAACTTCATTATTTAGAATGTGTATATCCAGTTTTTCTAACATCATTTGGTGAAAAGACTGTGCTCCATTCAATGGTCTTGGCACTCTTGTCAGAAATTATTCGATTATATACACAAGAGTTTATTTCAGGGCTCTCTGTTCTGTTCCATTGGTCCATACGTCTATCTTTATGCCAGTACCATACTGTTTTGATTACTGTAGCTTCATAGTAAGTTTTGTAATCAGCAAGTGTGAGTCCTCCAACTTTGTTCTTTTTTTTTTCAAGATGACTTTGGCTATTTGGGTTCCCTTGAGATTCCATATAAATCTTTAGGATGGGGTTTTCTATTTCTGAAAAAAAAAAACCATTGGGATTTTGATAGAGAACGTATTGAATCTGTAGATGGCTTTCCATAGTTTTAACAATATTAGATTTTCTAATCCATAAACATGGAGTATCTTCCATTTATTTGTATCTCCTTTAATTTCTTTCAGCAGTGTTTTTTAGATTTCAGTGTACTATGTCTTTTACCTCCTTGATTAAATTTATTCCTAAGTATTTTATTCATTTAGATACTACTGTAAATGGGATTGTTTTCTTAATTTCCTTTTCTGATTGTTCTTTGTTAGTGTATAGAAATGCAACTGATATTTGTATGTTGGTTTTGTTTTCTGTTTTCCTGTTATTAGCTCTAACAGGGTTTTTTGTTTCTTTGTTTTGTTTTTGGTGTAATCTTTAGGGTTTTCCACGTATAAGATTAAGTCATCCATGAATAGGGATAATTTTATGTTTTTCTTTTCCAATTTGGATAACTTGTAAATTTCTTTTTGTTGCCTAATTGCTCTGGCTAGAAATTCCAATGTTATGTAGAACAAAAGTGGTGAGCTCTGGTATCCTACTCTTCTTCCTGATCTTAGGGAAAAACCTTTCAGTCTTTCACCATTAATTATGACACTGGCTATAAGGTTTTTCATATATCTTTTATTATGTTGAAGGAGATCTCATCTACTCCTAGTCTACTGTTTTTATTATGAAAGGGTGTTGAATTTGTCAAATATTTTTTCTGCATCAACTGAGATAATCATGTGGTTCTTTTCCTATATTCTATTAATGCGATGTATTACTGTAATTTTCATATGTTAAACCATTCTTTCATTCTGGGAACAAATTCCATTCATTCACGGTGTATAATCCTTTTAGTGTGTTGTGCAATTCCATCCGCTAGTATGTTTTGGAAGAATTTTGCATCAATGTTAAGGAATATTGGTCTACAGCTTTCTTGTAGTGGCTTTGCCTGGTGTTAGTATCAGGGTAATGCTGGCCTTACAGATGAGTTAGGAAGTATTCTCTTCAATCTTTGGGAAGAGTTTGAGAAGGACTGGTATTAATTCTTTAAATGTTTGGTAGAATCCATCAATGAAACCACCAGGTCCAAGCTTTTCTGTTTTTAATTACTGTAGTTCTATTCAGATTTTCTACTTCTTAATGACTACATTTTGCTAGATTTTATGTTTTTAGGAATTTGTCCATTTCATCTAGGTTATCCAACTTGTTGATATATACTTGTTCATAGCATTGTCTTATAATCCTATTTATTTCCATAAAATCAGTAGTTATAGCCCCACTTTCTTTGCTGATTTTAGTAATTCAAGTCTTCTTTTTTCCTTACTGAATCTAGTTAATGGTTTGTCAATTTTGCTGTTCTTTTCAAAACAGCAACTTTTGTTTTCATTGATTTTTCCCTACTGTTTTTCTTTTCTCTTTTTCATTAACCTCTGCTCTAATCTTTATTAATTCCTTCCTCTGCTAGTTTTGGGTTTAGTTTGTTCTCCTTTGTCCAGTTCCTAAAGGTGTAAGATTGTCACTGATTTGAGATATATATATATATATATATATATATATTTTTTTTTTTTTTTTAATTTACATGTCTTAGTATTGCTTTTGCTGAATCCCACTAAGTTTTGGTATGTTGTGTTTTCATTTTCATTTTCTTCAGGTATTTTCTAACCTCCTTTTAACTTCTTTGACCCATTGGTTAAGAGTATGTTGATTTCCACGTATCTGTAAATATTCTAGTTTCCTTCAGTTATTTACTTCTAACTTCATTCCACTGTGATTAGAAAAGATACTTTATATGCTTAAAAATTTTTTTAAATTGAGACTTGTGTTTTGACCTAACATATGATCTATCCTAGAGAATGTTCCATCTGCACATGTGGAAAATGTGTATTCTGCTGTTTTGGGGTGTAGTGTTCTGTATATGTTAGGTCTGACTGGTCCATATTGTTCTTCAAGTCCTATATTTCCTTATTAATCTTCTATCTTGTCTGTTATTGAAAGTAGGGCACTGAAATGTCCGATTATTATTGTAAAACAATCTGTTTCTCTCTTCAATCCTCTCAATGTTTGCTTCATGGATTATGGGGCTTAGATATTTCATGCCTATGTTTATAATTGTTATGTTTTCTTGGTGAATCAATATACATTGTCATTCTTTGTCTCTTGTAACTGTTTTCTGACTTAAAGTCTATTTTGTCTGATATGACTATAGCTACCTCAGTTCTCTTTTGGTTATTATTTGCATAGAATGTCTTTTTCCATCCTTTCACTTTACCAGCCTATTTGTGTTTAGGTCTAAAGTGAGTGTCTTGTAGACCGCATAAAGTTGGATTACATTATTTCATCCATTCTGCCAATCTCTGCCTTTTGACTGGACAGTTTGATCCATTTTCGTTTAATTAACTGATAAAGGACTTACTTTTGCTGTTCTGCTACTTGTCTTCTGTGTATATTATTCTTTTGTCCCTCATTTCATCCACTACTGCCTTCTTTTGTATTTTGTTGATTTTTTTTGTACTGACACATTTTGATTCCCTTCTCCTATCCTTTAGTGTATACTCATGATAACCAAACTTTGTGGTTATCATGAGGATTATCATAACATCCTAAAATTACAAACTTGAATTGATACCAATTTAACTTTAATTGTATACAAAATCTCTGTCCTACCCCTTATGTTACTGAAGACACAAATTACATCTTTATACATTGTGTGCCTTATCAATAATGGATTTATCTTTTAAATTCTACAGAAATAAAAAGTGCAGTTACAAACCGAAATTATAATAAGACTAGCATTTATATTTGTCCATTAATTACCTCTACTGGAGATCTTTAGATCTTCATACAGCTTTGAGTTACTGTCTAGTGTTGCTTCATTTCAACTTGAAGGATTTCCTTTAGCACTTTTTGTAGAGCAGGGCTAGTGGTCATGAACTCCCTCAGCTTTTGTTCTTCTGGGAATGTCTTAATTTTTCCCTCATTTTTGAAAGTCAGTGTTGCCAGATATAAAATCTTCTGTTTACAGTGTTGTTGTTGGGTTTTTTTTTCTTTCAACACATTAAATCTTTCATCCCACTGTCTTCTGGCATCCAACATTTCTGATGAGAAATCAGCTTAAGATCTTGTTGAGTATCCCCTGTATGTAATGAGACACTTCTCACTTGCTGTTTTCAAGATTCTCTCTTTGTCTTTAGCTTTTGACTGTTTGATTATAATGTGTCTCAGGGTGGGTCCTCTTGGGTTTATCCTACTTAGAGTTCACCGAGCTTCTTGAATTTGTAGATAAATGCTATATGTCAAATTGGGGGAGTTTTCAGCCATTATTTCTTCAGATAACCTTTCTGCCTCTCTCTCTCCCTCTTCTCCTGGGACTCCCATAAAACATATCTTGCAATTATACCCCAATAAAGATGTTAAAAAAAAAAACATATCTTGGTCAGCTTGACAGCACCCCACAATGCCCTTAGGCTCTGTTATGGGGTGAATTGTGTCCCCCTGCCACCCAAATTCATATATTGAAGCCTTCACCCCCAGCAACCCAGAATGTGACTATATGTGGAGATAGGGTCCTTAAAGAGGTAATAAGTTAAAATGAGGCTGTTAGGGGCCCTAATCCAATCTGACTAGTGTTCTTATAAAAATAGGAGATTAGGACACATAGAATGATGTGTGTGCAGAGGAAAGACCATGCGAGGACACAGCAAGAAGGTGGCCATATGCAAGCCAAAGAGAAGCCTCAGAAGAAATCAACTCTGCCAATATCTTGATCTTGAACATCTACCCTCCAGAACTGTAAGAAAATAAACTTCTGTTGTTTAAGCCACTCAGTCTGTGATATTGTTATGGCAGCCTAGCAAACATACATGCTCTGTTCACATTTCTCCATTATTTTTCCTCTCTTCTCCCAGACATGATAATTTCAATTTTCTTATCTTCTAGTTCACTGATTCTTTTGCCTGCTCAAATAAGCTGTTTATCCCCTCCAGTAAATTTTTCATTTCAGTTACCACACTTTTCAGCTCCAAAATTTCTTTTTGATTCCTTTTTATAACTTTTCTCCTTATTGATACTTTGTTGCTCATATAATGTTTTCCCTTAGTCTAAGCATATTTAAGACAATTTGTCTTTGTCTAGTAAGCCCAATATCTGGGCCTCCTCAGAAACTGGGACAGTTTCTGTTCATTCATTTTGCTCTTTTGAATGAACCACGTTTTCCTGTTTCTTTGTATGCTTTGTGATTTTTTTTGGTTGAAAACTGGGCATCTATTATAAAGCAGTTTCTCTGGAAATCAGATCCTGTGCCCTGTGTGTGTGTGTGTGCGTGCGCACGCATGCGCACACGTGTATATTCAAAATTATTATTGTTGAAGGCTATAGGAGTGCATTTGTTTTGAGTTCCAAACTTTTTTCTCAAACACTATTTCCTTTCAAGCATAACTGAGGTTCCTTTACCTCATCTTCAAATAACATTCTGATTAAGATTCCCTTGAATGCCAAGAGCTAAAACAAACAAAAACACCAGGAGGGAGAGAGGGAGGGAGGGAGGGAGGGAGGGAGGGAGAGAGGGAGAGAGGGAGGGAGGGAGGGAGGGAGGGAGGGAGGCAGGGAGGAGCCCCCTCTCCCAAGTCTTTGCAAATTGGCTCTGTAGGTACTCCTTCACCTCTCAGCTAGGCTTGCTCAGAGTATAGGGGTCACCTTGAGATGCGATGTGGTTGCTTTTGTCCTACCTTCCCTGTCTCACCACAGTTTCTCTCCTGAGCCTCAGATGGCCTGTTGTGTGCCTCCCCCAGAATCTCTTCAGGCAGTTGTGGGTTTGTCATCCCCTTGTAGCTCTTACAAGCAGTGCCTGCTGCCTTTCCCACCTACACCCCAAGGAGACAAAGACAAGCCCCTCGTCTCAGCCTTTCAGGTATCCCCAGGCAGGTGAGAATGATAGACACAATAATTTGCAAATAGGGTTTGCTCTGCTCCCTCCAATTTGGTGGGAGGAGGGGAGGAGGATGTGCTGGGTAGACGGTGGGGCAAGGTTGAGAAAATGTCTCATGAAACCTTCCTACCACTCTGAAGATCTTTTTTTCTTGATCAGGTACTGACGTGGTTGCTATAAACCTTCGACTGTTTCCAGATCTCCTACACAGTTGTTTCAGCTCCTGTTTGTTTCTCCAATGTTTCTGTCGGGGAACAAGGGCCTGGAGTTTCCTATTCTACCTCTTCCTGATTTCACTGCAGGTGAAAATTGCTGCTCTTTTTCTTTTTTATTTCAGCCATTATTATGCATCTCCAATTCCCTACCACCATACCTGAGATGCAAGAGTTTCTGGAAATGTAACTGACTGTGAGGAAGAGAGACACGATTTCAATAGAATATGATAAATGTCACAAAGAAGCCTGCAGAGCACAGTGAAGCTGGCCGGAGAACCAGGATCCAAGCCCAGGACTGTCCAACTCACCATCTTTGCTCTTTTGGTGTCACTTCTGACAGTGCACCTCTCACTGTAAGTTGGGAAACTGGCAGGTTTGGTTTCCATGATTTCCCAGGATTCACTGCTTCAAGTAGGACTGACAAATGTGTTTTCAACACAGAAGAACTAGGCGGTCCAGTCCAGAACAGAGGACTGATCCAGTCAGTCTTGGGCTTTTAATTTCATTTTCAAAGCTCTTCTATATGCTAAAGCTATGAACTACTATCAAGAATCTGGGCCCTATTTTTTTTTTTTTTTTTTTTGCGGTACGCGGGCCTCTCACTGTTGTGGCCTCTCCCGCTGCAGAGCACAGGCTCCGGACGCGCAGGCTCAGCGGCCATGGCTCATGGGCCCAGCCGCTCCACGGCATGTGGGATCTTCCCAGACCAGGGCACGAACCCGCATCCCCTGCATCGGCAGGCGGACTCTCAACCACTGCGCCACCAGGGAAGCCCTGGGCCCTATTTTTAATACTCCTATTGACTTTCAGTGTGATTCTGCACCCCTCATTTTTTCCAACTATAAAATATTACTCTTTACCCTTCTTTCACCAATAATTGATAAATAAACATTTAGAAGAGGGGTCATTTATTATCATTGTTATTATTATACTTGCTTTATAGGAACCAACATTCTTCTAGTGGCCCAAGGAACAGTAAGTTTCATACTTAATGGCTTTAGGCCAGAGGCCAGAAAATATATTAACCCTGGATACCATGAGTGGAATAATACAAATGAGAATTCCAAGAAAATTCAATACAACGTCTAAGACACGAGAGGGAGAGACAGGCTAAAAAAGAAAAAGGAAAGAAAGAAGGGGAACAAGAAGAACTGAAAAAAAGAGGACTGAAAGGCAGTGAAAAGGAAAAAGAAAACATCAAAGTGATGATTCCTGACTTTACACTAAATCCAGAAATTCTAAATTTTTGAGCATCAAAATATGCTTGAATTCATAGCTGGCAAAGGCTGTTGGTCTTCTGGCTCGATGGTGTTTAATCCCAGCTGGGGTACAGATCAGTTCTGAGGATGCAGACACTGGGGTCCACTCCTGGGAGGGCCATCTCTGCAAGTGAGCAGAGATGACAAAGGATTTATGAAACCACACAGAATGGCATTTCCAACTATGTTAAGGAGAAAACCTGACCTCAAGCTGGTGTGTTCTCCAGCTGATAATAATTACAAAAATATACCAGCTCAGTGCTGAGCCAAGGCTAAAACCCAGGAGGGAAATCTTTTTTCCTTTTCTTTTTTCTTCTTGTAAATAACACCCAAAAGGCTCTGATTTTATTTTTACAAGCAAAAAATACCACCACTTGGCTCACTGTGAGAATTGATACGTGCTTTCTGCCTGGAGGTACTTCATACGAACCGAACAGCCACGCTGCCACACACCGGGGCAGGGAGGGCAGGGTCAGGAGCTGACGACGCATGCGGGGACAGGATGTCCAGCCTC
Organism: Stenella coeruleoalba; assembly: GCF_951394435.1. Taxonomy (NCBI): domain Eukaryota; kingdom Metazoa; phylum Chordata; class Mammalia; order Artiodactyla; family Delphinidae; genus Stenella; species Stenella coeruleoalba. The sequence continues at coordinate 107,722,037 of NC_137154.1, read as the reverse complement.
GTGGGTCTCTCTTCCTGTTGTTGTCCTCTGTGCCCTTCTTCACGTTATTCTAGGAGCAGCAGTGGTCACTCTATTCTCCACTGGGCCTACTTGTTTGAAAAATGTTAAACTAAGTTGTATCTCCAGAGGCATCATGCTTTGAAGTGGCTTATTACAATGGCGTTATTTATTCTTGAAACCACGCCCATCAGAGGTGGCACAGTCCAGGGCTGGGGACAGAGGTGAGGATGATTCCGACTCCTTCCTCAGCTCACCCTTCAAGACGGTGAGGGTGAGTGGCATTTCCAGGTTACGAAGCAGCAGCTAAGGGACTGGCCTCAGTGGAGGATGCAGCTCGTCCTCTAGCTCATCCTCAGACTCAGTCCAACTCTCTTCCCATTTCACTGTACTGTCTACAGTTCCTTCTTTTCCCTGTGACTCCATGAAAGAATTCATTAAAATGCGGTCGGGGGCTTCCCTGGTGGCGCAGCGGTTAAGAATCCACCTGCTAATACAGGGGGACATGGGTTGGAGCCCCGGTCCGGGAAGATCCCACATGCTGTGGAGCGACTAAGCCCGTGCGCCACAACTCCTGAGACTGCGCTTTGGAGCCTGTGAGCCACAACTACTGAGCCCACGGGCCTAGAGCCCACGCTCCACAACAAGAGAAGCCACTGCAGTGAGAAGCCCGTGCACGGCAACAAAGACCCAACGCAGCCAAAAAAAAAAAAGAAAACGCGGTTGGTTTTATGTGTGATGCACACGTGACAAGAAATGTGGCAGATGACAGAAGTCTGAGGATTTGTCCTCTACAATCTAACCACTTACTTCCCCAAATGCTAAGTGACACTAAAATGGCCCAACGGCCAGGTTACCTCTGCTCTATGGATGCCCACCACACCCGGTTACTAGAGCGGCAGGGAGGACCCACCCACTCTCCTAAGGCCCAACAGGTAGAAGCAGCAGGACCTGGGGAGGAAGAGACAGAGCCAAGGTTCAGAAGGGTGACACGGGGAACACGCCCAGGCCGTGAACAGCAGCGTCCGGCACAAGTTTTCTAGTAGGAAACTAGGGCTGACCAAGGCTGACTGCTGTCCTGGCTCGTCAAAGACGTCCTAAGCCATCTCCACTACTCGTCCCCAGACCACCCAGTAGTGCCCCTTCCTGTATCTGTTTGCCAAGCGTGAGGGATAAGGCACTGCTGTGAGGGAGGGCCCCAGCCGGGAATCCCGCCTGGAGGACTCAGAGACAGGCCCCCCGGGTCAGGAGGCCTGCACTCAGACACAGACGACAGAGTCATGCACAAAAAGGGACCCAAAGGGCCCTGCGGCGCGGGCTCAGCTGGAAGAAACAGAGTGATGGCGGCAGGGCAGGCACACGGAGGCATTGTCTGCATAAGTTAGTGCCCTGGACACCAGCCTTTGCCCCTTGGCTGGGGTGCCCGGCACGGCAGATGCAGAGTAAGAGCCAGAGGACCGGGGTCCGTTTCTAAGTTCCAGTATCATCTGGCTAAGCAACTGGGCTCCAGGATGTCAAGGATCCCACCCCTCTGGACAGTGGTCTGCAAGGGAAACATGCTCTTCCTGAGACGACCAGGGTGGGCTGGGGCAGGGGTGCCGCATGGAGAATAAACTTCACCACCAGCAGGGCTCCGGGAGAGGAGCTGACGGACGGGGAACGCGAGGCCTCGAGGCACACAAGGAGTCGGGGGGCGTGCGGGTCCGCTGCTGCTTGCGGCTCAACCACGACGATGCTGAAAAGGATAACTGAACCGCTGGGGCCTTTTCCCGAACAGGACCGATGCCCAGCTTGCAGGATGACCTAACACAGAGAGAGGAACCAAGCAGGAGGGAGTGGGAAGGCCCAGGTGCTGCGGGCGTCTCATCCTGTGCGTCGGCTCCAGCCCCTCCTGAACGCGCTCCAGCCCCCCAGCTCCCGTCGTGGGGCAGGGGGACTACTCGAGCCCAGCTGGTTCACGTCTGTGAGCGCAGAGCAAGAACCAGAGCCAGTTCCTACTTCCCGGCTCTGGCTCACACAGCCTCTTACGAGAAGGAACACCCCCAGAACCAGAAGAGACAGCAACAAGGGTGTGTGAGGGGGATCGTAGCTTAAGGAAGCCCGGGTCAGACCCGGAAGCCCAGCTCATATCCCACTGTTCTTCCGGACCTCCCTTAGCCGAGGCGCAAGGGAAGCGGCCTTGAGAAAGCCTCGGGAACAACGGGCCGATGGCATCTCCAGCAGCCACCCTTTCCCGCCGGGAAGCCGGGGGAGTGGAGGGGCAGGCAGATGGGGAGGAGGCCATGCTGCGCCCAGTGGCTCCTGGCCCCCCGTCTGCCCGCCTCTCTCCTGGTCTGGAACCATCCCAGCGGCTCTTAGAGACAAGTACAGTTTCTTTCTGCGGTTGCGGGAGACCTTTCAGAAATCGTGCCAGGGCCTGGGGGCCTGGTGCCAGGCAGGCTGTGGGGGGATCACCTCAGGGGGCCCGTTTAAAAGCCCGCTTCCCAACCCCCCTCCTCGGCCCGAGAGCACACGCCCCAGATTCTAACTCAGCAGGTTAGGAAAGGCCCGGATCTGTGTCTCTCCAAGCCTCTCACGTGATTCTCATGTGCGGCCCATCTGGCAACCCCACTGAGCCCTTCATGAAGTCAGGGCCACCCCAAATCGAGAGCCGGGTCCACAGAGGCACAGCCCTGGGGCTGGGCTTGAGGACGCTGCCTGCTCCCCTTTACTTTCTCAAGAAATTACTAACCACACAGTGCTTGTGAATCCTCAGGCAAAGGAACTAATAACAACAGAAAATATTATAAAAAAGTACATTTAGGGCTTCCCTGGTGGCGCAGTGGTTGAGAGTCCGCCTGCCGATGCAGTGGACATGGGTTCGTGCCCCGGTCCAGGTAGAGCCCACGTGCCGCGGAGCGGCTGGGCCCGTGAGCCATGGCCGCTGAGCCTGCGCGTCCGGAGCCTGTGCTCCGCAACGGGAGAGGCCACAACAGTGAGAGGCCCGCGTACCGCAAAAACAAAAAAAGTACATTTAAGCCGGAACAGCTGTGGAGGTAAGGCAGTCTCGGCCCCAGGCTCCCTGACTCAGCAGAGCCTGCCTTGCTGTGGTCAGCTCTCCCAGGAGCCCACGCCGGTGCTCGCGTCCCGGTGCAGAGTGAGACCAAGGGAAAACGAAATGCCGACGTCCACCACTCAACCCACATCCAGACACATCAAGGTGTGAAGTGGAAACTACCCGTCTTTTCCTCCTGTGGAAACAAAACCAATCTGAACACAGCAAGACAGGCCTGCCGGCTCCTGGATGGGCACGGGGTGAGGGCCTTCCTTCTACCTTCAACAGCACCTGAGATCATTTAACTGCAGAGACAGCTCTCAACAAGAAGTCAAACTGATTTGGGTTTCTATTCATTACTGTAAACTGAGAGCAAAAAGCAGCTCTTTTAGAAAATGTTTCCACTCCAAGTCACATGTGTGTCTGGCTCTGTAAAGAGTTATATTTAGCCTCTGACATTCCATCCAGCATGTCCCCCGCTCTCGACCAGGCCTGGAGCAGTGCGGGCGCACGGTGGCTCCACTGCGGGCCTCGCTGCTCCCCCGGGCTCCAGGCTAAATATAAACGGCAGTGCAGGCTCTCCAGCAAGAACACTGCATGGCCATCCTCAAGACAACTTCTGTGTGCTTGCTTAGCAGAACCCGTCCTAGAGAAGAAAGTACCCCATACCACAGCATGTTTTCAACACTGCTCTGGTTCCTTAACCGATTTTTAGAGGAATTTAAGGGCAGGGGGAGAAGTCCATGTCAGTGATATTTTCCAGACACACAGCAAAGAATCCACAGTAAACCCATCAAATACGGGCTCTGACAAGAACACAGGCAGCTGAAGCTCTGGTTAAAGATGGCCCGTTGTAGGGCTTCCCTGGTGGCGCAGTGGCTGAGAGTCCGCCTGCCGATGCAGGGGACGCGGGTTCGTGCCCTGGTCCGGGAGGATCCCACGTGCCACAGAGCGGCTGGGCCCGTGAGCCATGGCTGCTAAGCCTGCGCGTCCAGAGCCTGTGCTCCGCAGCGGGAGAGGCCACAACAGTGAGTGGCCCGCGTACCACAAAAAAAAAAAGATGGCCCGTTGTTACTCTGGCTAAACTACATTGTTATCCAAAGAGACCCTTAAAACTAAAGTATAGGGCTTCCCTGGTGGTGCAATGGTTAAGAATCCGCCTGCCAATGCAGGGGACACAGGTTTAAGCCCTGGTCTGGGAAGATCCCACATGCCGCAGACCAACTAAGCCCTTGCGCCACAACTACTGAGCCTGCGCTCTAGAGCCCGTGAGCCAAAACTACTGAGCCCACATGCCACAACTACTGAAGCCCGCGCACCTAGAGCCCATGCTCCGCAACAAGAGAAGCCACCGCAATCAGAAGCCCACGCACAGCAACGAAGACCCAGTGCAGACAAAAATAGATACATACATACTAAAGTATAAAGAGACCCAAGCAAACATCATGGAATCCAAATAAATCTGGCTGTGATGGTCCAAGTGTCAGCTTGGAGGGTGTTTTTGGATGTGATTAACATTAAATTGTGAACTTTTAGTGCACTGCCCTCCATAATGTGGGGGGCCTCATCCAATGAGTTGCGGGGCATGAACAAATCAAAAAGACCAGTCTCCCCAGGCTGGAGGGTGTTTCTCCACCAGACGGAACCCTCAGACCTCCTGGGTCTCCAGCCGGCAAGCCCGCCCTGCAGAGTGTCAACTCACCAGCCTCCATAATCACACAAGCCAGTTCTTTATAATCAATCTCTTTATCTGTACAGAAGATATATACATAAGGTAAATAAATTCTACTGTGTTCTGTTCACACACACACACATCCTGTTTGTTGTGTTTCTCTGGAGAGCCCTGACTCATACCCTGGCCACGGCGTGTCTTGTTCTAAGTCCCGAGTTTATCGGAAACTGCACATGTGCCCCATGAAGAATGCTCAGTGGCGACACTAGACAGTCTCGGCACGGTCACATCCTGCTCCAGGGATCTGTTCAGCAGCAAGACGTCAGCTGAGGCACTACTGACGTGAGTTCACTTAATTCTATCTCCAAGCCAAAGCCGTGGAAGATTTCTGACCATGAGTCCGACCAACCGGGCCAGGTCAAAGCAGATACAAGTCCATCAAGCGGTCACCTGGACAGAGTGTCTGAAGAGCTAATGCTCTGGAGGGACCCCCCTCCTTCTTTCATCTCAGGCACGGTCCAGGGAAACTGTCCGGGGTTACCGAGGGAGGAGTCCCCGTCACTAAAGGAAGCTGAAGGGGACAACCGGGGGGAAAGAGGGAAGGGCTGGGTCCTACACGCCCATTGGCATCAAACCATTCAGTAAACCAGAGCTTGGGGAGTCGGCCCAGAAGGGCAGGGGAAGGGGGGGTGCAGCCGAGCAGAGTGGGGTGGAGGCAGAGGGCCTGGGAGAGGAAGGGAAAGGGCACCCAGGCAGGCAGCATGCCTGTGGCGCCAGTGCAGTGGTCCTCGGTGTCTGCAGCAGCTCCAGGCATGTCTGTGCATGGACAGAGATGCTGCAGGGCCCTGTTCTCCCCATGAGCTGGGCTTGTGCTGAAACGGGTACCAGTTGCACGGGCTCCAGTGGGCCTGGTGGACGGCGGGCACCATCGTCACATGAACCCAGCACCGCAGACCAGTCGGACCAAACGTACGCCAGCCCTGGCTCTAAAGCCCAGATCAACACACAAAAGCCTCAGAGGCACTGGGGTCTGACAAGTATGTGTGACCATCACAGACCATGTGTCAAGCATGTCATTCTGTAAAACGCCTCCTCAGGAAATAAGTCCCACAAACCTGGCCCTGAGCGTGAGCCCCGTTCTGCTATTACAGATTCTGGGGTCAGAGAATGCCAAGGGTTAGAGGACGAATGCTCGCAGCCGCAGAGAAACCCTCCAAGTGTGTCTGTGCAGCCCATCCCAGAGGCGCTGGGGGTCGCCTGCTGCTTGGGTCAAAGGCCCGAGGGGTGTGTCACTGCTGAGGACCACAGTGGAGGCAGGGCACCCGATGTTTCTTTTGGCCGCGTCGGGTCTTAGCTGCCGCGGGACTGTCCTTGTGGCACGCAGGCTTCTCTCTAGTTGTGGTTGTGCTTGGGCTCTAGAGTGCGCAGGCCCAGGAGTTGCAGCATGCAGGCTCTCTACTTGTGGCACTTGGGCTCTAGAGCGCACGGGCTCAGTAGTTGTGGCGTGCAGGCTTAGTTGCCCTGTGGCATGTGGGATCTTAGTTCCCCTACCAGGGATCAAACCCGTGTTCCCTGCATTGGAAGGCAGATTCTTAACCACTGGACCCGCAGGGAAGTCCCCTGTTGGTGCTGTTTCTGTTCCTGTTTTATTCCACTGATCCACCAACAAGAGGAAACAAATTTGAGCTACAGTAAGTGGGTTTTAGGGTCAGCATGTTGGAAAAGCTATGAAATACTCCAGTGGGGACCAAAGTGCTGGGGTGGGGAGGTGGGGGGAGTCTATACACACTGGTTTTAGCACCGTCCCACCTGAGGTGGAAGAATAGATTCTATTTCTTCTCTAACATGGGAGGATGGCCACTGAGTCATACACAAACTAAACAAATCATTATAAAGCAATTTAATTTGCTTTTTCTTGTCTCAAGAAAGACTGAAACATTCAATCCACTTATATTTTAAATTCAGACCAAATTAAACATATATATTCAAAAATATAATGCTAAAAAATAAATATTTTAATTTTACATTAAAGCTAGTTGTAAGGAGACAGAAAGAAACAAGGAAATATGAGAGAAAAATCTAGAGTTTAGTGACACAGGCACAGTCACGACTAAATACATAAAGTTTACTGAATAAATGCACATACAAATGAATTCAGGAAGGGAATCCCTGGTAGTCCAGTGGTTAGGACTCCACACATTCACTGCCAAGGGCATGGTTTTGATCTCTGGTCGGGGAACTAAGATCCCACAAGCAGCACGGCAAAAAAAAAAAAAAAAAGAAGAAGAAGAAGAAGAAAAGAAATAGCATAAAAAAAAACAAACATAGGAAAAGGGAGAAAGTGCAGAAGTGTAAGAAAGGAGATAGAAGAGGAAATGGAACACAGACCAAAAGTCGGCTCTAGAGATAGCTCAAACATCTGCTGTGGCAGCTTCAGTCTGATTTTTTTAACCTGGTCTTTACCAGCTCCACTATGGACAGGAAGATCAGAGATGCTGATTTTCTGAAATTCTTCCCTGGGAAGCCACATCAAAGACTCTACCACCCTGGGACAAAAAGCGAGCAAAGCCATGGTTGTCTTCGCTTGTTTCTCTGCTGATTTCAACCTAACAAGAACTCCAGCTCTGGCTGACCTGCACGGTATTTCATGTCAAAAGCTGCTCTGAAGAAATGACTTTAGCATTATATGGTTTATTTTAATATCAAAATACACTATAAGGATCCATGTAATAACTTATTTTAATAAATAACTTCATTTTTAAAAAGAGGCAAGGGGCTGCCTGATGGACATATTAGGGTGCAGTACCATGACGGTGAATCCACGGCCAAGCATTCACCAAACCCTTCCGAACTCTACACCACAGAGAGTGAACATTATACTGCGTGAACATTTAAAAATATGCATCATACAAAATGTCCAGGGAACCAGGATGGAATGCGGACTCTGAGAAATGAAGCTAACTGTATTACAAGTAAAATAACCTCACTGAAGGAGATGGGGAAGAAAGGAGTTGACATAAATGACTTTGGGAAACAGTGTTTTGACTGGATATAACAAGGCTACCAAGAGAAGAATTTTGCACAAACACTGCACTCTAGCTGATAAATTTACTTCTCATAGCAGCGTGGGTTAGCAACTCTGAAAGTACTTTACATGTATAACAGGGTTGAGTAAATAAAAACTATAAAGATGTCATCAATAACGAGAGCCACGTTTCTCACTGTCAAAGAAAGTTATGAATATGAAAGAGAGAAGCCAGAAGTAGCCCTGTAGGGCTGGACCAGTCAGAGACACTAGTACAAATCAATGTTTATTTCAAATATACACAAATAGAGAAATAAGTATCCATGAGTCCATTAGATAGGAATAATAAACGATAGACTGTTACCACACAAAGAATAAAATAAGTATCCATGAGTCCATTAGATAGGAATAATAAACGATAGACTGTTATCACACAAAGAATAAAATAAGTATCCATGAGTCCACTAGATAGGAATAATAAATGATAGACTGTTACCACACAAAGAATAAAATAAGTATCCATGAGTCCATTAGATAGGAATAATAAATGATAGACTGTTATAACACAAAGAATAAAATAAGTATCCATGAGTCCACTAGATAGGAATAATAAATGATGATAGACTGCTATAACACAAAGAATAAGTATCCATGAGTCCATTAGATAGGAATAATAAATGATAGACTGTTATCACACAAAGAATAAAATAAGTATCCATGAGTCCATTAGATAGGAATAATAAACGATAGACTGTTATCACACAAAGAATAAAATAAGTATCCATGAGTCCACTAGATAGGAATAATAAACGATAGACTGTTATCACACAAAGAATAAAATAAGTATCCATGAGTCCATTAGATAGGAATAAGTGAATGAATAAGCAAATGGAAGGGAGACAGAGAACTTTCTTTACGGAAGAATCCCAATTAATAATGTAGAATGAATGAGGGAAACAGAAAACCACCTTTAGAACAACAAAGTAATAGTTGCTTCAGGCAAGATCCACTGATGATTGCCAAACTTAGTTGAAAAACTTTAAAGAGAAACAGAATATTTGGACAGCTTCAGAATATCTGATCCCACCAAATACTTATTAGCTATTGTGGTGGTTTCTCATATGTCCACAAATTATTTGATACTCTGCCCTCCCCTTGAGGTAGGCTGGCTGAACCTCTAATAGTGTTCAAAAAAGGAAAAACAGTAACTTCACAGGGGAGAAACCCAGAAGCCACCACCTAAACTCAGAGATCAAGGCAACATCATCAGTGAAATGTCATGGTAATATGATGATAAGAAGGGTACTACACCTTTATGGAATTCTCCCACCTACCCCCTCAAAATCTATAACCCAAGGCCAATCATGAGAAGACATCAAAAAAACTCAAACTGAGGGACATTCTACAAAATACCCAACCACTACTCTTTAAATGTGTCAAGCTCATGAGTAATAGCTAAGAAACTAACAAAGGAGATAAAATAAAATAATAATATGAAAGAAGTGAGAAAAGAGGAACAAAGAACAGATAAGACATGTAGAAAACAAATAGAAAAATAATAGATGTAAACCTAACTATAAAAAATAATCACATTAAATGTAAATGGTCTAAACATCCCAATTAAAAGGCAGAGATTGTCAGAGTTCTTTAAAATGCAAGACATCTTTAAATATAAAGATACAAAAAGATCAGAAATAAGAGAATATATTGGGTGGGCCAAAAGTTCCATTCATTTTTTTCTGTAAGATGTCTCTAGTAGCACTTAGTTGTCTTTAACTTCATTCGAAACAATTTTGTTAGATTGTATGTGGCAGCTGTCATATCAGCATGCATTTAAAAAAAGACTTATCAAAATTGGTGAATTTTTGTGTAGCCATTTTAATACTGAAGATGGAAGAAAAAAGCAACATTTTCAGCATATTATGCTTTATAATTTCAAGAAAGGTAAAAATGCAACTGAAGCGCACAAAAAGATTTGTTCAGCATACGGAGAAGGTTCTGTGACTGATCGAACATGTCAAAAGTGATTTGCTAAGTCTCATGCTGGAGACTTCTTGCTGGACAATGCTCCACAGTCGGGTAGACCAGTTGAAGTTGATAGCGATCAAATCGAGACAATAATAATTGAGAACAATCAACATCATACCACACAGGAGATAGCCAACATACTCAAAGTATCCAAATTAAGCGTTGAAAATCATTTGCACCAGCTTGGTTATGTGAATCACTTTGATGTTTGGGTTCCACATAAGTTAAGCAAAAAAAAAAACCTTCTTGACCATATTTCCACATGCGATTCTCTACTTAAATGTAACAAAAACGCTCCGTTTTTAAAACAAATTGTGACGAGCAATGAAAAGTGGATACCGTACAATAATGTGGGACAGAAGAGATCATGGGGCAAGTGAAATGAACCACCACCAACCACACCAAAGGCCGGTCTTCATCCAAAGAAGGTGATGTTGTGTATATGGTGGGACTGGAAAGGGATTCCTCTATTATGAGCTCCTTATGGAAAACCAAATCATTAATTCCAACAAGTACTGCTCCCAGTTAGACCAACTGAAAGCAGCGCTCCACAAAAAGCGTTCAGAATTAGACAAAAGAAAACGCATAATCTTCCATCAGGATAACGCAAGACCGCATGTTTCTTTAATGACCAGGCAAAAACTGTCACAGCTCGGCTGGGAAGTTCTGATTCACCTGCCACATTCACCAGACACTGCACCTTCGGATTTCCATTTATTTCGGTCTTTACAAAATTCTCTTAGTGGAAAAAATTTCAATTCCCTGGAATTGAAAAGACACCTGGAACAGTTCTTTGCTCAAAAAGATAAAAAGTTTTGGGAAGATGGAATTATGAAGTTGCCTGAAAAATGGCAGAAGGCAGTGGAACAAAACAGTGAATGTGTTGTTCAATAAAGTTCTTGGTGAAAATGAAAAATGTGTCTTTTATTTTTACTTAAAAAAACCAAAGGCACTTTTTGGCCCACCTAATACTATGCTAACACTAGTCAAGAGAAAAGTGGGGTACCTATATTAATATCAGACAAAGTAAACTTTAGAGCAAAAAATATTAACAGGGATTTTTAGAAAGGTCACTCATGTTAAAGGGGTCGATTCATCAAGAGGATATAATTACAATTTATTTATTTTTATTTTTCTTCCAGTTTTCTTGAGATATTACTGACATATAGAACTGTATGTCTAAGGTGTATAGTATAATAATTTGATTTACATACGTCATGAAATGATTATCACAATAAGTTTAGTAAACATCTATTACCTCATACAGATACAAAATTAAAGAAATGGAAAATTTTTTTTCATCTGATGAGAGCTCTTAGGATTTACTCTCTTGACATCATTCATATATAGCATACGAGTGTTAATTACATTTATCATGTTGTACATTCCATCCCTAGGACTTATTTATCTTATAACTGGAAGTCTGTACCTTTTGTCTGCCTTCATTCAATTCCCCCTCCCGCTAGCCCCCACCTCTGGTAACCACAAATCTGATGTCTTTTTCTATGAGTTTGTTCACTGAAGTATAACTGACCTACAACACTATGTTAGTTCCTGTTACACAACATAGTGATTTGATATTTCTATACATTTCAAAATGATCACCATAAGTCTAGTTACGATACATCACCATACAAAGATACTACACAGTTGTTAACTACATTCCCTACACTGCACATTTCATACCCATACACCTACTTCTTTCCTTCCCCCACCCCCTCCCATCTGGCAACCACCTATTTGTTTTCTGTGTCTATGACCTTGTCTCTGTTATGTTTCTTCATTTGTTTTGTGTTTTAGATTTCAAACATAAGTGAAATCATACAATGTTTGTCTTTCTTTGACTCATTTCACTTAGCATAATACCCTCTAGGTCCATGCATGTTGTTGCCAATGGTAAGATTTAATTCCTTTTTTTTATAACCAAGTAATATTCCACAATGTGTGTATGTGTGTGTATGTGTGTGTGTATGTATGTATGTATGTGTGTGTGTGTGTGTATATATATATATATATATATATATATATCACATCTTCTTTACCCATTCACCTGTTGATGGGCACTTAGGTTGCTTCTATGTCTTCGCTACTGTAAACAGTGCTGCAATGAACACAGAAGTGCATATACCTTTTACCAATAGTATTACCAATTAGTATTAGTAATTAGTAATACCAATTAGTATTATTGTTTTCTTCAAATAAATATCCAGGAGTGAAATTGCTGATCACATGGTAGTTCCATTCTTAATTTTTTGAGGAATCTCCATACTGTTTTCCACAGTGGCTGCACCAATTTACGTTCCAGCAAAAGTGCATGAGGACTCCCTTTTCTCCACATCCTCACCAACATTGTTATTTGTTGTCTTTTTGATAACAGCCATTCTGACAGTTGTGAGGTGACATCTCATCATGGTTTTGGTTTGCATTTCCCTGATGACTAGTGATGGTGATCACCTATCATGTTGACCATTAGTATGTCTTGTTTGGGAAAATGTCTGTTCAGCTCCTCTGCCCATTCTTTAATCATGTTGTTTGGGGTTTTTTTTGATGTTGAGTTGTATGAGTTCTTTCTATATTTTGGAAAGTAACCTTTTATCAGATATATCGTTTGCAAATATCTTCTCCCACTCACTAGGTGGCCTTTTCACTTTGTTGATAAGCTTCGCTGTGCAAAAGCTTTTTAGTTTGATGTAGTCCCATATGTTTATTTTTGCTTTGGTTTCCTTTGCCTGAAGAGACAGATTGAAAAAAAAAATATTGCTAAGACTGATATCGAAGAGTGTACTGCCTATGTTTTCTTCTAGAAGTTTTATGGCTTCAGTCTTACATTTAAGTCTTTAATCCATTTTGAGTTTATTTTTGTATATGGTGAGAAAGTAGTCCAGTTTGATTCTGTTGTGTGTAGCTGTCCAGTTTTCCCAACACCATTTATTGATGAGGTATATTCTGGCCTCCTTTGTCATTGATTAATTGCCCATATATGTGTGGGTTAATTTCTGGGCTCTCTATTCTGTTCCATTGATCTGTGCAACTGTTTTTGTGCCAGCACCATACTGTCTTGATTACTGTAGCTTTGCAGTATAGTTTGAAATCAGGAAGCATGATACCTCCAGCTTTGTTCTTCTTTCTCAAGACTGTTTTGGCTCTTTGGGATCTTTTGTGTTTCCAAACAAGTTTTAAGATTATTTGTTCTAGTCCTGTGGAAAATGCCACTGGTATTTTGAATCTGGAGATTGTCTTGGGTAGTATAGTCATTTAAACAACATTAATTCTTCCAATCCATGAACTTGGCATATCTTTCCATCTGTTTGTGTCATCTTTAATTTCTTTAATCAGTGTCTTATAGTTTTCTGAGTACTAGTAATTTACCTCCATAGATTTATTCCTAGGTATTTTATTCTTTTCTGATGAGATTGTAAATGGGATTTTTTTCTTAATTTCTCTTTCTGATTGCTTACTGTTTGTATACAGAAGTGCAACAGATTTCTCTATATTAATTCTGTATCCTGCAACTTTACTGAATTCACTGATGAGCTCTAGTTTTTTTGGTGGCATCTTGAGGACTTTCTATGTATAGTATCATGTCGTCTGCAAACAGTGACAGTTTTACTTCTTCCTTACCAGTTTGGATTCCTTTTCTTTTTCTTGTCTGATGTGGCTAGGATTTCCAATACCATGTTGAATAAAAGTGGTGAGAGTCAGCATCCTTGTCTTGTCCTTGATCTTAGAGAAAATGCTTCTGCCTTTCCACCACTGAATATGATATTAGTTGTGGGCCTGTCATATATGGCCTTTATTATGTTGAGGTATGTTCCCTCTATATCCACTGTGTTGAGAGTTTTTATCATAAATCGATGTTGAATGTTGTTAAAAGCTTTTTCTGCATATATTGAGATTACCATATGATTTTTATTCTTCAATTTGTTAATAGGACATAACAATGTTAAACAATTATGCACCTAATAACAAAGCTATGTTATATGACATATAAATCCAGTTATTATTGGGTACATTTCAATACACTTCTCTCAGTAATTAACAGAACAAGTAGAAAGAAAATCAGTAAGGATACAGAAGATTTTAAAAAGCACTGTCAATGTGACTTAGTTGACATTTATAGAACATTTTACCCAAAGACAGTAAAATACACATTCTTCTCAAGTGCACATGGAATATTTACCAAAGTAGATCATATTCTGGGAGATAAAACCAACCACAATACATTTTTTAAAATTCAAGTCATACAAAGTCTGTTCTCTAGCTATAAAATTAAACTAGAAATCAATTACAGAAAAGTATCTGAAAAATCCCTAATATTTGTAGACTGAATAACATAATTTTCAATAACCCATAGGTCAAAGAAGAAATCAAAAGAAAATTAGAAAGTATTTTAAACTGAATGAAGATGAAAACATGACATAAGAATTTGTGGTAGGCCACTAAAGCAGTAGAGTGAAATTTATACCAGTAAAGGCCTATATTAGAAGAGAAGGTCTCAAATCAACGATCTCAGCTTCTACATTATGACAGCAGAAAGAGAGAAGCAAATTGTATCCAAAATAAGCAGAATAAAGTAAATAACAGAGATCAAAGCAGAGGTCACAAGAGAGAAAACAGACAAATAGAGAAAAACTAATAAAACCAAAAGGTGGCTCTTTGGAAAGATCACAAAATTAATGAGCTTCTACCTAGACTGGTCAGGAAAAATAGAAGACACAGAGTAACACTGTCAGAATTGAGAGGGGTGACTACAACTGCACAGACATTAAAAGAACATTGAGACAACATTATGAGCAAGTTTATGCTTACAAATCTGACAACTCAGAGTAAATAAATTCCTTGAATGACGCAAACCACCAAAGCTCATTCAAGAAGAAATGAGTAACTTGCACTCAGAGTTTTACTTTATGAGTACTTTTACTTTCCTTTACTCTTTAATAAAGAGATGAATATCTATATGTCTATTTAAAAAAAAAAGAATTTAGGGACTTCCCTGATGACGCAGTGGTTAAGAATCCACCTGCCAATGCAGGAGACACGGGTTCGAGCCCTGGTCTGGGAAGATCCCACATGCCGCGGAGCAACTAATCCTGCGCACCACAACTACTGAGCGTGCGCTCTAGAACTGAAGCCCATGCGCCTAGAGCCCGTGTCCCGCAACAAAGAGAAGCCACCACAATGAGAAGCCCGCGCACTACAATGAAGAGTAGCTCCCGCTCACCGCAACTAGAGGAAGCCCGTGCGTAGCAACAAAGACCTAACACAGCCAAAAATAAATAAATAATTTTTTTTTTTTAAAAAAGAAGAATTTATAGAGGTTAAAAACCTCCCCACAAAAGCAAACTCCAGGCCTAGACAGCTTAACTGGTAAATTCTACAAAACATCTTAAGAAAAAATAATACCAATTCTGAACAAACTGCTCCAGAAATGTGAAGAAAAGGAAATATTTCCCAACTTATTCATTCTATGAGGCCAGCATTACCCCAATATCAAAACTAGACACATTATAAGAAAAGAAAATACAGACCAATATATCTCATGAACATAGATGCTTGCCTAAACGTTTGAAAACCAATTAATATAATTCATCATACTAAAAAAGAAAAACTATATGACATTCTCAATAAATCCAAAAATAATCTGACAAAATCTAACCATTATCCATTAACCAACCATCTAACCATTATCTACTATTCCTGATAAAAATTTTTGGAATAGAAAAGAACTTCCTGAGATAGATAACAGAAAAAAAAAAAAAGAATCAACAAACCAGCTTGAGAGAATTTCCTAATCTTTTTTTTTTTTTTTGTGGTACGCGGGCCTCTCACTGTTGTGGCCTCTCCCGTTGTGGAGCACAGGCTCCAGACGTGCAGGCTCGGTGGCCATGGCTCACGGGCCTAGCCTCTCCATGGCATGTGGGATCTTCCCGGACCGGGGCATGAACCCGTGTCCCCTGCACTGGAAGGCGGACTCTCAACCACTGTGCCACCAGGGAAGCCCCGAGAATTTCCTAATCTTGATAAACAGTATCCACAACAAATCTACAGCTAAGATTGGTTATGATTAACGATAAAAGACTGCTTTCCCCCTAAGATCAGGAACAGGACAGGGATATCTGCTCTCACCATTTCCAGTCAACACTGTACTGGACAGTTTAGCCAGTGCCATCAGGCATGAAAAGAATTTTAAAATGCATCCAGATCGGAAAAGAAGTAAATCTATCTTTATTTGCAGACATCTGGATCATCTATGTCAGGAGTCAGCAAACTATGATGCGAAGGCCGTGTACATCCTGCTCCCTGTTTTCTCTTGCTGTTGTTTGTTTATTTGGATAAATAAAGTTTCACTGGAACACAGCCCCACCCATTCATCTACTTACTGCTCTCACCCCAAAGCGGCAGAGTAGGGTAACTGAGACAGAGGCGTCATGGAAAGGAAACACAAGAAAAGATGCTCCCCATCTTTAGCCATTATTGAAACGTAAGTTAAAGTAATGAGACACCACTACACACCTATTAGGATGGTTAAAACTAAAAAGACTGACTAGGTCAAGTCTTTTCGCAACAAGGATGCGAGAAACTGGATTTCTCAACCACTGCAGGTAGGAGTGTAAAATGGCACAATCACTTTGGAAGTGAGCTTGGCAGTTCCTTTAAAATTTAAACACATGCCTATCATTTGGTTCATTCTATTTATCTATATATCATCCTCTTCCCAGATACCTACCAAAGAGAATGATGTTCAAAGAAATACTGGTACACAAATATTCACAGCAACTTTATTTGTAACAGCTAAAAACTGGAAACAACACAACCAACCATAAACAATGAACAGATGAACAAACTGCAGTTATTTCCATTCATCCGTAAAAAGAAGTGAGTTACTGATGCTGCTGCAACATGTCAAAATAATTATACTGAGGGAAATAAGCCAGATGAGAAAGAGTACCTATGGTACAATTCCATTTACACAAAGCTCTGTGGAATCCAAACCAGCGTGCAGTGAAAGAAAACAGTAAGTGGTTCCTGGGGCCAGGGCAGGATGGGGTGGGATGGAGACGGTGGGCAGAGAGGAAGGGGCACTAGGAAACTTGGTAGCAGTGGACAGAACCAAAATCTTGACTGTGGCAGAAGTCACAGGAGTTCATGTACAGGCCAAACTTAACAAACTACACGAAATACGTGTGGTTTATTATATGTCAATTACATCTCAACTGTTTTCTAAAAGTTTCCAAAACTGAAAAACAGGTTCAGGTGGGTGGCCCTGTGACATGGTGACCTGCAGAATAAGGATGCAGCAGCTCTAAGCCAGAGCCCTTGCTCCCAAGACTGGGCACAGGTACAGAGGTACCCGGACTTTTTCCTTTCTGAGGAGCTTAGGGCATAAGGATACAGGACCAACACGGTTGCCTGAAGATGCCGCTTTGTCCTCACTACACCTTTCCTACACCGGGGCTGCACGCCTGCCTGCACCCCACACATCCATTGTTTAACTCAGCTACAGAAAGACACCAGTGACAATTCAAGCACTTTCATTTCTGTCCTTCTGCATGATCCTATGGGTGAGTAAAATCATAGTTTTCAAAAGGAAGGAGCTCCTAATTTTTCTCAGACCATGTAACAATCTTCCCCACACAGCCAGAATTAAGTTTTGGGCCCTGTCTTTGAACTTTAAAATGGGACCCTACAAGGTACCAAGGAATAAAGCAAAGAATGGCAAAGTGCAGAAATGGTTAAAAATCACAAGTTAAAAGCAAACTGTAAGGACTTCCCTGGTGGCACAGTGGTTAAAAATCCACCTGCCAATGCAGGGGACACGGGTTTGAGCCCTGGTCTGGGGAGATCCCACAGCCGCGGAGCAAGAAAAAGCCCGTGCACCACAACTACTGAGCCTGCACTCTAGAGCCCATGAGCCACAACTACTGAGCCTGAGTGCCACAACTACTGAAGCCCGCGTGCCTAGAGCCTGTGCTCCACAACAAGAGAAGCCACTGCAATGAGAAGCCCACGCACTGCAACGAAAGAGTAGCCCCTGCTCGCTGCAACTAGAGAAAGACCACGTGCAGCAACGAAGACCCAATGCAGCCAAAAGAATAAATAAAATTTTTAAGAAAGCAAACTATATAAAATAAACAACAAGGTCCTACTGTATAGCACGGGGAATTATACTCAATGTTTTGTAATAACCTGTAAGGGAAAAACATCTGAAAAAAAATATAACTGAATCACTGTGCTATATACCTGAAACTACCACAACATTGTAAAACAACTATAATCCAATTAAAAAAAATTACACGGCACATATACATGCACCTTAAATGTATATGATTTTCATTTCTCAAAAATAAATAATTTGCAAAATGAAATGGAAAAAGCAAACTGGAGCTTCGAAAAAAATGTGTTGTTCTCATTCCAGATAAATAATAAAGCAGGAATCTCTGTGTTCTTTTTAGATAATTTGTCTCAGCAGACAAGTGTTTCATTTTTTCGTTTCTGTAGATCCATAAATTAACAGGATACCCACATGCCCAATCTCCCACTGTTATAACTCAGGCCCAGCGTATTCCCTGAGCCAAGCAACTCGGCTATCCGGGTCCGGCCTCTCCTCCCTCCTCCCCAGCCTCCTTATCACATGAAGGCGAGGGCGGTTTCAGAACCAAGGAAGACAGCAGGTCTCTAAAAACAGAAAATAGCTTGTACGTGACAAGCAGCCCTCTCATGTGGCAACATTTAACACAGAAAAGCAATTTAAAATGAGCTGTACACTCGGGAACAGGAATGACATGCAGGTTCCAAGTGAAAACTACAGCCATACACTAAACAAGAATGCAGTGTGTGTGTGTACATGACATGAATTACAGATGTCCACACAGATACAGGGCTGCGCGCCATCTCTCACACACGCACGCGCACCGACGTCCTCAGGAGCATGCCTGCGTGCCAAGCACCGGCCCCTGCAGGCTCTGGGCTCTCACAGTCCTCCGGGCAGCCCCGTGAGGCAGCACTGTGATGACCGCCTCCTAAACAGAGAGGAGGGCCCGCGGAGAGGGCCGGCGCGGCCCCACACGTGCACTCTCGCCCGAGCTGCTGTCCTGCCGCGTGCAGTTCCACGCATGCTGCCGCCAAGGAGTACCAGCTCGCCGCCTGCTGGGACACACAAACGAAGAGCGAGACCGCAAGGTGGTCTTAGAGCTAACGGGAGCCTGATGACAGGTTTTTTCATCCTGCTACCCCCCCCACCCCGTTCAGCGTACAGCTTCCTGAGGGATCTTCCTCGTCATCTGGGCCTGAAAAGCACTGTGCTTCCCCTGCATGGCGCCCCCTCGTCATCAGGAAAGGCTGTGTGGGTGGACCCTGGGCCCTGGGGTGGGGCTGGTGCAGGGGCAGTGGAGGAGCAGCCATGCCTCCGGAAATGCGGGGCCTTGCAATTAAGTCCCGGAAACTCGTCTGGATCAGAAAAGTGGTCATTCCACGGAAGGTCCAGAGAAAGGCACTGAAAAGGGGGACAGGGGGTCACCTCAAAGCCCTCTCCTAATGGAAGCAGAAGCTTGGGGAGAGTTCACCCGGCCGGTTGCATCATGTTTCACCGCGTGCACCGGACCCTCCACCACGTAGAGGGCGGGGGTGAGGAAAAGAACATCTAGCCCAGGAGCGGCCTCGGCGCCCTCCAGGCTGGTGCTGCTGTAACCGGCGCCCCAGCCCAGAGCAGACTCTGCAGGAGGTCGGGGGAGGGGGCCAGCGCTGGCTCTTCAGAAGACCATAAAAATCAGGCCTGAAAACACAAGAGAAGGCAGTGCTATTGGTCTAATTCACAGCCAGTCGTCAGCTGAGGGCCCTGACGGTGCCCTGGGGTGATGGATGCAGCGGAAGGCGGAAGGCTTCCCACCTGTTACAGGTGACACCGACCCACCGCACAGGGAACTCGGCCTGGGAGCCTTTCGGCTCAGGGACCGCTGGTTCTGGCTTTACATGCCTGGGAAAAGCAGATCTTGCCCTGGAAGAAACAGTTTGCACCTTTCCCGGCTCATTAAAGCTAATTTTGCAAATTCCGAATATCTCACGTGAACCTTCTAATGGGTTTTATCTGGCTTTGGTTACTGTGCTTTTTGTAAGAACTAGCTTGCTTCACTAACAGACCTCTTTCCAACGGAAGACTTTTGTTAGCTTGGAAGCGCTGAGCCTTCCTCTCCGAAGGTGAACTTTCTGGCTCTCTCCTTAGACAACAGCCGTGTACGCCGCAGTCTACACCGCAGCCTCCGCATGCGTTCGCAGGCAGGCAGAGGCCCACAGGGCGTGGAAGAAGCGGCCAGCGCTGTCTCCTCCCCGGGCGGGGAGGGGCACGGCCTTGGCCACACCTCATCGTGATGCCCTGTGCATACAGCAGTCACTCAGTAAATAGGGACTGGACTCGGGGTGGGGGTGGGGGACCCTGAGGTTTGGGGAATGAAGTGGTGAAGCTCAAGGGGGATGTTTCCCGTGCACCCTACAAAGTGGACAGGTTTGTCACGGACGGGGAATGACTGGAAAAGACGAAACCGTGCTCACAACTGCGGAAGCATGAGATGTTCACGAACTCAAGGGCTAGAGCCCTTAATAAAGGCAAGAACTCAGTATCCATCTTACGGCACCAAGAAGGGCACGGATCTGGAAGAGGAAAATTAAGAATAGGTTTTAAATTTAAAAACCCGAAGATCACACCTTAAAATGACTTTCCATGATTTGGGAGATTTTTAAAGTGGCATCTTGTAATAGAAAAAGAAAGCAAGAAAACGTAAACCTGAAGTAAACATTCTCTGGTCAGAAATATAATAAATATTATTTCAAGTAAAATACAGTTTTAAATTGTTCTTAATTCTTTGTAGTTTGGATTCTGCGTTCCTGACAATGCTTCCTTCTCCGCTAGTAGAAAAAACCCTGTAGAGCTGACTCACAGCCACAAGTCGGCCTTCTCCCCGCTCAAGGCCAGCCCAGGCCAGGAGGTGTCTCTGCAACAGACACTGAGCTTGTCACTGATGCCCGAAAGAGACCCCAGCAGCGTGAGCTGAGAATGTCATTAATCTAAGGTGAAGGTGTTGCTAAGGACCCTGTTCCCACACATGAGGCAGGGAGCAGGTGACCAGCCAGGACTCCATCCAACGTGCAAAAACGCCCTGAAACACAGAGCAGCAACTGCAGACAGTTTTTAGGAGGTGTTTCCACTCTGTGTTAAGGTAGGGGAAACTGGGTGTAGCTCCACACTCCCACTCAGGCGGGAGTCGTGACCCACGCTGGGCACTGCGCGTCTCTGGGCCTCTCACAGCAGAGGGTTTCCACTGCAGAGACCCTGCCACCCGGGTCACCCGGAATCACCTGGAGTCGTCTCTGGGTGTCACAGCTGGGGGTGCTAGTAGTGGCACGGAGAGGCCAGGGGCGCTGCTAAACATCCACAACACCCAGGGCAGCGCCCCCATAACAAAGGATCAACCGGCCCAAAATGTCAACAGCGCCAAGCCTGAGAAACCCTGTCTCACGGTCTCTTTCGGCTCCAAAATTCTATAACCTACATGTCTGTTGAGTTGAGGGGTAAATACTACTTCTTTGGGTATAAAGCTAACAAAGGGGATTGGAGGACTTGCTGAGACCAAGTGTAAACCAGGGTGAACTCAGGCCTCCTGTAACCAGACAGGTGGTGAGAAATCAGGCCTGTAAGACGGTTCCCTCCTCCACAGATGTCCGACACCAACATCCCTCATAGGAAGAGGGAATGGCTTTAAGTATCTTATCTCGCGGGTCTGGAAAGAGGCGGATTGCAGGACTCGGCTCTTCAGCTGACGCCCTGAACTGAGCAGGGACGTAACCCAGGAGAGCTGGGAGGCCAGACTCCATGCCTAATGCATGCTCTGTTTTAGCACTTTTTGGAACTACACGCCCCTTGGGTCTAAACAGAGGCAGAGACTTGCTGAGTTCCTCAGGGCTTTCTTTCATTCTCTCCCCTACTTTCTCTGGACACGCCCGCAGCTGAGGGCGCCCACCATCACGTGGCACCCTGGTCCCAGGACGCGGGATTCCTGTGGATACTGAGGCCTATGTACTCACGTGACATTTTCTTGTCCTGAACTCATCCATTCTTCATAGCTATTTATCTAAAAAGATGCTTATTTTTAATGTAAACACACTGATTTATATTGGCAGCTCCTCTACTTAAAGATATGCTGGAATTTCCACTGAAACTTTTTATTATTCAAAGTTTGCTAGTGCAGGCCTGAAAATGTCCCCAAGCAAAAGAGGCCTAATCTTTTCTACAAATATCACTGAACCACTTTTTAAATCCAAGAATGTCAGATAATTTCTTCTTCTTTACTCTTGAAACGTAAAACTGGATTTTTGTTTTTCTAAGAAAAAATCAGGACACCAATATGTACTTTAGATGAAATGTCTTTCCTACACAGAAAAAATAAATGTAAAAACTTGCTATCTCATCAAAATAAGGCATCAGGGAAGCTTTAATATGAGAAAGTTCCTCTAAATTAGGTTTGTAACCTAAACAATCAGAGGACTATATATAAAATAGATAACTCATAAGGACCTGCTGTATAGCACAGGGAGCTCTACTCAATACTGTGCAATGGCCTATATGAGAAAAGAATCTAAAAAAGAACGGAGATATGTGTACGTATAACTGATTCACTTTGCTGTACAGCAGAAACTAACACAACATTGTTAATCAACTATACTCCAATAAAAATTAAAAAAAAAAAGAACCAGAGGACTAATAAAATCCTAGAACCCAAGGGGAATAAAGCCAAGAATGACACTGTTTACATCCGCATAGCATTTTATAATGTACAGGACCACTTTCACGTACAGTCTCACTTGATGCACCTAAGAATCCTGTAAAGTGGGTATTTATCTATAGATAAAGAGAAGAGGGCTCGGATATATTAGGAGACAATTACAGCCTCAAAACTTGAAAGTATCAGAGGCCAAGGTAGAAACCAGGTCTTCTGACTCGAAATTATTTAAAATAACAATTAAGAAACATACAGGGCTTCCCTGGTGGCGCAGTGGTTGAGAGTCCGCCTGCCGATGCAGGGGACATGGGTTCGTGCCCTGGTCCGGGGAGATCCCACATGCCGCGGAGCGGCTGGGCCCGTGAGCCATGGCCGCTGAGCCTGCGCGTCCGGAGCCTGTGCTCCGCAACGGGAGAGGCCACAACAGTGAGAGGCCCGCGTACCGGAAAAAAAAAAAAAAGAAAAGAAACATACAAATTAGGCCCTGGTTTCTCATCTGTCCAGGTTGTAATTTGTTTGAATAGAAATACGTGTCGGCCCCCATCTAAAATGGCTAGTGAACCCCCTGCCCCTTTCCCAAACCACAACTAAGAACAGACACTCACCTCCCTGTGCTGGGCCAGTGCAAGGCCACGAAGGCAGCAGAGGGGAAGAAGAGAACTTCTCAGTCTTACCTGATTATAGCTAAGGCGTCTTAAGTTCTGCAAATCTGAGGACACTGCTAAGACGAAACCTGGGGCCTGGGAAGGGGCCTCCTTGTGATGGAGGAGTCCAAAAACCTACACTTGATAAGGTTCATTTTCCATTTGCCTCTGATTAATTGAGGATTAAATGAATTGTAGTAAAGTAGTAATAGGAGTATTAGCAGCAGCATCAACAGTTAGTAGTGACAGTAAATCTCTAAAACCCAGCACTGAGAGCTTATTATACCAGGCCCTCTGCTAAGCACTTAATTATGTAATTAATTTTAATTTTACTATATCGATTAGTGTAATTTTTGTTAGCACTCATACAGATAACTTTAATAGGAACACTATATATAGTCACTGGTTTGCAAAACAATCCTACAAAGTTATATGTTTTTCTGCTTTTTTATAGGCAAGGAGATTGACCTGGACAAGTCCTACAGTGGAGCTGAGATTCAAACCTTGGTGTAGCTTACGTTCTTCCTGATGAACAGGAATTCAGAAAGGAAGAGATCACTACAGGCTAGAGACCTAAAAAAGCCTTTACAGAGAAGTGTGTTGAGCTGGATACCAGGGAATGAGTGGAACTGAACAGAAAGAGGGTGATCTGCACTGGGGTAGATGGGCCATGACAATAAAACAAATGGCGACACACAAGGGTGATTCAGGAGACAGTGATGGAACACTTCTACAGAGCCCAAGACCATGCTCCAAATCGCGTGATTTCCCCGACAAAACTGAATTGAGTGAATACACTCTCAGGGTCAATTTTCTCTTTATGACATAGCCATTATCTTGTAAAAGAAAACGAAAAGGCTACGCTTCTCTAGAACCCTACTCCTCTACGGAGAGGGCTGGTGTGGACGGCAAAGTGCCTCGTCTCCGCCACCCGAAGCCCAAACCCGGCGATTCTCCCGTGAAGGCAGCGACCCTGCTGGAGCCCAGGACTTGTACAGCCCAGTCTTGCGGGGCAGGGCAGGAGAGCCAAGACAGGACCCCCAGACTGGAGTCTCTGAGCGCCAGTTAAAGAGTCTTCCTCCAAGTTTTGTGAGGAGTAGTTTCAAAACTGGGAGCTGAGGGCTTCCCTGGTGGCGTAGTGGTTGAGAGTCCGCCTGCCGATGCAGGGGACGCGGGTTCGTGCCCCGGTCTGGGAAGATCCCACATGCCGTGGAGCGCCTGGGCCCGTGAGCCATGGCCGCTGAGCCTGCGCATCCGGAGCCTGTGCTCCGCAACGGGAGAGGCCACAACAGTGAGAGGCCCGCGTACCGCAAAAAAAAAAAAAAAAAGAAAAGAAAAAACTGGGAGCTGAAAGGCTCTGCTCGCACAAGGACAGAAACACCAAAGTCCTAACACGTTTTATTTACTCTGCACATAGAAAACGTACCTGCCGAGAACAGCACAGAAAGCAAATGTGTTAGTGGAAGAGGGAACAAAACACGAAAACGCACTCGTCCCAGAGAAAGTCACCAGCCTGAGGATGCCCAGGGGGAGCAGCCCTCTGTGCTGCAAACCACATGTAGGGGGCAGGGGAGGGGGGTCAGCCACGGGGCCACCAGGAGGGTATTTGTTCTGGCTTCAGCAAGGGCCAGATCCCTCATCCAACATCACGAGACGTCCTTTAGGCCTGTTCTCTCATCACCATTGCCTAGGGTAGAGACAGACAGACACAGACACGGACACCGAGGGAGATGGAAAGGCAGCTCCAGCAGGGGTTTCTCTGTTTTTCCTGGGGCTTCACCCTGCACACCTCCTGGACGTGTGCTAACACGACAGAGCACTGCAGAATTGCAGAATTAAGCATCTCTGAAGCCACGTGCATACTTTGTTTTCCATTTAAATCAAAGTCTTCCCTCTGACCTACCCACAGAGTGAGCTAAACTGGAAATGTACGGAAATTACGACCAGATGCTTCACACGGACAGTCACCATCCATAACACAGCCTCACAGAAGTCAGGCTGGGACGGAGTTAAGGGCAAGAAGAAATAACAGAATAATAAAAGAACACACTTGTATACCAGTCCTGAGCTCTGCATGCAGTCAGCATCTACTTCAGAAGACACACACTCCAGGGACCCTGGGCCCTCGAGGAGGCCTCTCAACCTGAGGTCACAAATGATCTTCTGGGGGTTGTAACCCCCAAACAGTATATAAAATTTCCACATATGTACATGAAAGTACTATTTGGAAAAAAGGGCCATAACTTCCATCATCTACACAGTGTTGCTGACATAAACTACTCCACAGACGAAGGTCTGAAACAGGACCTGGTGAATTAAAGACACAAACATTTGTTCTTACTGAACCACTGCTCTAGAGGTTCACGGCTAACGTTCTCTACCGGCAGTGGACTTAAAAAGCAAGACCAAATACGGTCAGAGTGAAAACTCCATATCTGACACTAGATATCAAACAACAGATTACCAACCCAACCAAATAGTGGTCTATTTTTTTCTTCCTGGTAAACAAACACAGGAACTCTTAAAACACTAGATCCAGCAAGTAAGGTTGTAGCAGATTAAAAAAACAAACAAACACAAAACCTGAGCTTCTGAAAGATGTAATTTCCTAACCTCTTGGAGTAGAAGAGGGCTTCAAACCAAAGTTACCTGGCTCTAAAAACTTCCAAACTTTCAGAAGAGGAAGACATTTCTATGAACTGGGCTTTCAAAACCTTCAAATGAATTTTTAATTAACAAATAAAGTAATTCAATGAATCAGTTAAAAATTCTCTGGTATTCCCATAAAACCACTTTTTTGGATCTGAAATTCACACTGTGAGTTATCTAACAGGGGAAAGAAATGTGAATGTGTTGGTGGTAGGGGAAGAGGAATGCTGCTTAAATTACTTTCAAGCGACTTGGATTAAAACCAATATTATTTCCCCAAGGTCCCCCAATGAATCACGTGCAAAGCTGGGAAGTGGGTCCAGAGTTCCTGACACCCACGTGTGCTCCCTCCTCCACCCAGAAAAGGATCTGAGAGGCAGCGGACAGCGGAGCCTGGGATGGGTGGTCCCTCTCACCTCACCCTGTAGGCATCTGAATCTGAAAACCTGGAGAGCTCTTCACCTGTCCTGTTACCAGCAGAGTGGGGAGCTGCTGTCCCAGACACCTGTATAGTGTGGCACAGCAGTAATTCTCCAAATTTTAAGTTGCTGCGTCTCAAATGATCAATGCTCATTACTCTTCAGATAAACCCACCCAAGGATGGGGATAACGGCTGTGCAGCTGGGTATATATATGTCTTTATAACAGGACAGCCCCATCCTGACAGCAGTGATGCTTACTTAGCAAGACTCATTCAACCCCTTCCCCCAACCCTATCAGACCTTCGTGGGCGTATATGTGCTCTGAAAAAGCAGAGCCAATATTTTAATTTCATTTTATACTTGAAAAATGAAAACAAAAGCATTACCTTCAGAATATAAACTTTTAAAGGAAGGTGTGTGACCCTTAAGTTATATAGAAGGGGGCCTACGTTAGGTAAAGCCGAGGTTCTTGTTTCCAGCTCCAGCTGTGGGTTAGCTTCTCCAAAAGGCCTCGGCACTCCAACTTTGGAGAGCCCACGCAAGCAAACTGCAGTTTTTACTGCACCTCTGGGCTCTCGAGAAGGGGGTGATCTTTAACGCAGCAAGTAAAATAGCTGTAGGCCGAATCCAGAAAATAATAGGATGGGTGGAGCATGACCCTGAGGGTCATTAGGGAGACTGCGCCAATGGGCCAGCAGGAAGGCAGAGCTGAGCCTGAGACTTCCCAACCCTGCCAGGCCCTGAAAGCCATCCCAGATGACCATGTCTCTCACACAAAGCGTCCCCAGATCTGCACAGATTGCGATCAACCAAACGTCATTTACGAGTAAAGAAAAACAAGTCACTGCAAGTAAAAGTCATAAGAAACAACAAACATTAGATTTAGACCCCCAAGAACGTCAGATATTTGAAGTCTCACATGCAGAATATAAAACAGCTGTACGTGAAATGTTTAAAAATAAAAAAGTAAGGGCTTCCCTGGTGGCGCAGTGGAGAACCCACCTGCCAATGCAGGGGACACGGGTTCGAGCCCTGGTCCAGGAAGATCCCTCATGCCGTGGAACAACTAAGCCCGTGCACCGCAACTACTGAGCCTGTGCTCTAGAGCCTGTGAGCCTCAACTACTGAAGCCCGCAAGCCACAACTACTGAAGCCTGCACGCCTAGAGCCCATGCTCCACAAGAGAAGCACCACAATGAGAAGCCTGTGCACCACAACGAAGAGTAGCCCCCGCTCACCACAACCAGAGAAAGCCTGTGCGAAGCAAAGAAGACCCAACGCAGCCAAAAATAAATAAATAAAATAATAAAATTTATTTTTTAAAAAATAAATAAATAAAATTAAAAAGGAGTGAAAATGAGCAGGCAAAAGAAACCAGATTATAAAAAGAATCAAGTAAACTTTTAGAAATGAATATAATGGGTTAAAAAAAAAACTTCATACATTGGTTAAATAACAGATTAGACATGGCTGGCAAAAGAAACAATTGTAAAACAAAACTAAATAAATAACCCAAAACAGCACAAAGAAAGAAGAACATGAAATTACAACAGAAAGGTTAACAGTCTTGGAAGATGGAAGACTGAATATATCTAATCAGAGTTCCAAAAGGAAAGAGTTATGAAAATAGAAGCTGGGCAGTATTTGAACTCACACTACCTGAGAATTCTCCAGAAAGATATAAAGTCACAGATACACAAAGTATAACAAATTAACAAGTAGAATAATTAAAAAGAAATGCACCCTAGGCACACATAGTAACATTTCAGAACGCCAAAGAGAAGACAAGATCTTTAAAGTGGCTGGAGAAAGACAGGCTGATGACGTGACGGCAGGTTTCACAACAGGAACGATGGAAACCAGAAAGCATCCGTGTAATGGGGCCCAGGCTCCAAGTCAAAATAACTGTCAACCTAAAATTACATACCCAGTAAATCTATACTTCAAGAACAAGATGAAAATAAAGATATTTTCGGATATAAACAAAAATGAATTCAACATCAATAGACCTACCCTAAAGGGAGTGACTGTGAACTATTCTAGAAGCTTCCTAACTGACCTACCCTCTCCCACCATCTTGAATATAATATCAGTCCAACACATGTAAAATCATTTGATCAGATCACTTCCTGCTTCAAACTGCCACATGAACTTCTAGAATCTACATAATAAGGTCCATGACCATCTATCTGGCTCCTCAACTTACCAGCTGTGACCTGGGCCAGGTAACTAACCTGCCTGAGCCTCAGGTTCAGCACTTGCAACGTGAACCCTATAGGGACTGACCGCTGACATGGGCTAAGACCCCCGTACCGTAGCGCTCTCCGCAGTGCCTGGCAGCTGTTACTAGTTATCATTATGATAACTCATTGGTCCCAAAATACAACATATGCATTCCCAATGCCACACCTTTGCTCACGGTATTTCCTCCACTTCACTGGCCCCTAACACGTCCATTCCCCAGAAATCTGCACTAAGTCAACCAAATTACTGCCAAAAGTCCAGCTGCTTCTTGAAATTTTCCTCTACCAGGCCAGCCCAAAGTAAGTGCTCTCACTTCTAAACACGTAAAACATTTACCCAAAGCGCTACTCTGTTCATTAACTACCTAAACTGTGTGATGTTTCTGGTCTGGGGAAGCGCTTATCTCAGCTGTCCCTGTTCCGCCTGTGGAAAGCTCTACTGCCATGAAAACGGAGATTTTTGCCTAATAATGATGGATTGGCTGATTGAGCTCCAGGGCCCTGGTAGAGACACTTTAGAGGAAAATCATGGCACCAAATTTAAAAAAAAAAGAAAAAAGGAAAGAAAAGGCAGTTGTCTTAGGATGTGCTGCATTCCTTGTAATCCTCCAGACAGCTGCACTTCATTCTAAAGACGTCAAATATTTTCCTTAGAGAAAGACATCCCACGAGGAAGTCCTGGTGGGCAGGAAGAAGTGATAAGGGAACTTCAGCTGTCAGCTTACTTCAGGAAACATCTTTCAGAGTCTGTTTCCCAAGGAAGTCAATTTGGCCTGGTATTTGTATCACCCAAGACAAAGAAAACAGTCCCCCAGGAGCTGCCCGGCTGGCACGAACGAGGGGTCCAGTAAACACGGGCTGATGCCGAAAAGGCAGAGCAAAGCAGCTCCTCAGATGATTCCGTTTGTTTGTTCAAAAAAAGGAAGAGGCAGGTATTCTCATCAACCCTCTTTCAGTTTTCCAGCTAAGCACTTGCTGAGGATGCCACAGCTGGCTGCCCAACCCAAGAGCCAGGAACAGCAAATCTCAAATGGGTCACAAAGAATGCGTGATCAAACACAACTTCAAGGCTGCCCGTCCTTCTTGCACTGCAGCTGACATTAATTCAGGAGCTAGAAAAAGCCACGATCACATGCTATCACTTTTAACTAAGTTTTCCCACTTTAAAAGAAAATCTTTACTAAGTGTCAAATTGAAAATTCCACTATTTTGTCTAGGAGGCCCCCAAAATGCAATTGTTTTCATTATATAAAAAAAATCCTTATCAAAGAAAACTTGGGGGAAAAAAACCCAAAAGAATCAGTCAGAAAAACAAGAGAAGAGTAGAAAACAATCAGCCATAACACCTGGTGGTCCAGTGGTTAGGACTCTGCGCTTCCACTGCAGGGGGCACAGGTTCGATCCCTGTTCGGGGAACTAAGATCCCACGTGCTGCACAGCACAGCCAAAGTAAATAAATAATATATATATTTTTAAATCAGCCATAAGACCTGCTACTCAAAGACAGCACCTATCAACCAATTTTGGTTCACTATCTTCCAGATGTTTTTCCTCTAAGGAAAAGATGTTTTGTGTAATTGGAATCCTATGGTGTATGACTGTGTTACTTAAATGACTCCACAAGCATTTCCCCATGTTTTTCTTCTTCATAACCTCATATAACTACATAGAGTAGATGAGAGAAAGAAGATGTTTAAAGTAAACCAAGTCAAGAAATGCCATTCTCTTTCTTCCACAAAAACTCCTGTTTTTACTGTAGTAAAAACCAAGAATTTCCAAAAGTTTCTGGGGTCACTGGAGATAAGATACATAAAAAAATGCTTGGACGCATAGGAAGTGTTTAAGAAATGTCAACTGACTTTCAAGTGACAAAGGCAATATTTACTATAGTCCCTGGAAAGATACAAAAGAAATTAAATTCAGCCTCTGTTCCCAATGGATTTTTAATAACACTGAGAAGATAAAATGCATTTACACCCAACAACTAAAGTGCAACATAATTCGGCATGCAATAGCCCTGGCTCTTCAAGGCCTTGGGATGCCTTGTCCCTTTCTGCACCCCTAGCATGAAGGACATATTACAGATACTCAGTAAATGTCTGTTGTACTGAACAGAACTACAGACTACAAGCTACGCTTCAGAGACAGTAAAGATCACTGTGAGCTGAGGTTAAGCTGGGCAAAGCAGACAACGTGAACATGGCAGAACTTGATTTGAGCAATATTTTGCAGAAAGAAAGCTGAACCATAGAAGCCTTGGGATGCTGTGAAAATGAAAGACGGCATAAGAAAAAATGTTTGTATAGTCCTCATCTATTAACGAGTTAGATGTTTCTACACAAACAGCTTTGAAACCTCAGCTGTACATACTAACTACTCATGGGAAAAATAATATATATAAAACACATAGTAGATATTACTTAAAAACAAAGAAAACACACCAACACAAAGTACTACAGCATTCCTAGACATCAGAAACAAGGGCTAATTCTCAGGAAGCTTTGTGTGTGTCATGACATGTGGGAAAAGGCAGAAAATTAAGGCCTTAGATCTCCATATACAGAACCACAGTGGATACTGTCTTTACTAAACTAGGTGTAAAAGAATGTGCGTACCAAAACTTTCTTTCAGGAACCCTTTCGACTCCACTGAAGCTATCTGCATGTACTGTGAGCATCCAGGGGGTAAACACAGGAGATGTGAAATCGGCTTCAGCCCTAACAGCATCACATTCACCACCTGATTATACACTTGTCTTAAAGAGAATCCAGTGTCATGACTAGGGTATCATTTAGCAGACTCCATACATCCTGACTTCATCCACACACAAATTTTCCTTTGTTTTACTCCACTTGTGCTTGTGAAAAAATGCAAAGAATTTATGGAGAAGGAATTTGCTAAGATTACATCGCTAACAGCTGCTGGCTGGATTGTACTAAATCGACAGCCTCTCCGGTCACATTATATGGCCATCTCAGAAAGTGGGCTATTCATACAAACCTGGTTTCTTTCAAAAGAATTGATTGAAGCCTACCCCGCCAGGCTGCCTTAAGAGCAAGTTTCCCAGAGCTTGGGGTTGGGTGTGTGAACATTCTGTCTGTATGTACCGCTGCAATTACTTGTGATTAAGAATCTCTAATAGCTGCCCATTCAGTCTCCTCAGCCTGAAGCACTCAGAACAAATGCCTTCAACAGGCCCTTCAGGAATGAACAGCTGATCTGTAGCAGTGCATGCTTCAGGGCAGGTGGTCCTTGTTTTTCTGAACACACACATGCACATGCATGTCTGATAACGCTTATATCAGTCAGATATAATTAATTCAAAAGACTGAAAACAACACAAAATAGGTCATTTAAAAATGTTTCAGAGGTCCAAACATATGCAAATGGAAAATTTACAATTTTTTTCAAAAATTTCCTGGAAATTATGATTTTCAGATTTTGCTAAACTTTCACACACAAATTGTCTTACCCCAAGAATACACAAACTGTAACTGTTTTAACTCTAAATGAAGCACTTCTCTAGGACATCAAAAGATTTGGAAACCTGACAATGATTACCACATAATCATTCAAAAAAGACATGTGGTATATAACATTTGCAAAGATGAATTGCACCTGTCACCAATTCAACAAAAGAATACTTTATCTACAAACCACGCAGCGTTGAACATTTAAAAATCTGGTTAAAATGATCCATAACAAGAACTCCATGTCAAACAGAATAGTACAAGTAACCAAAAAAATGGATTAACACAAATGGTTGATTTCCACATCTGAAACACATGGGATGTCACCCTGAGCAAGTTACTGAATCTCTCCGTACTTGTTTCTTAGTCCACAAAATGGGCAAGATGATACTAACAACCTTTTAGAGTTATCAATATTAAATTAATACATATTAAATTTTTATAACAGAGCCTGGCAAAGGGTAGCTAATAAAGAATGTTTGTATTATATCAGGAACCAGATTTTTTTTTAAATGCGAACACGCATAAATAATAGCAATTGAAAAGTGTAATCATGAAAATAAAAGAGACACAGCTGTGATGCCCTGTGACCGAATACAGTTTTCAAGATATTACTGTATATTTAGAGCATAAGCAAATAACAGAAAAGAGCTCCCTACTAAAAATGATAGCTACATCCCTTCAAAGTGTATTAATACATCCTACCACCTCTATTCTTTGTCATTAGTGCTATTTTGCAAAACTGTGATTATCCCTCCTGTGTTCTACAGGTGAATACCAGTCCTTAGCGTTAAGAAAGGCACACAAGTAGCCCCTCCGGGATACCAAAATAAGAAGTTAATGGGGACTTTCCTGGCGGTCCAGTGGTTAAAAAAAAATTAAATTAAAAAGAATTTTTTTTAAAATAAGTTAAGGGGATGTGAAGGCCTTTAGCATCCACTAGTTTTACTAACAAACCACCAACTTGAAACTCATTCCTGAACTAAACTGCCAAATGTTTCTGCGATAAAAACTGCAAACTCTCATGTGAACAGATCTTCTCAATAGGGAGTTGTTCCAGTCTGTGAATAGGACACTGTCAGTGTGACCAACAAAGCCGGGAGGGGACATTCCTGACACCCCTGTCCCCTGGCTAGCCTTTGATCATTCATCTCTCCCAACCACACGTTTGTGGAAACCACTTTCAAGCACAGCATAGGGACAACATCTACTCCCTGAACTTCGTCCTCATCACAGAGCCCTGCTCCCCGGCTTCTGCCCGGACCCTCACTGTTCACGTCACCCCCGAGGACCACCCCACAATGAGCCTCCAACACAGGAGCCTTTGTTTTCCTAGTACGCCGCCCACCCCACCCCCAAACAGTCACTTGGGGCTTCGCTGTGTACACTCTGGCAAACATCACGGGATGACGATGGCAACTAAGCAGACCACAGACCGACCCGAGAACGGGGGGAAACTGCTGATGCCCCAGGCGAGGCTGGCGCGGCGCTCGGGACCCCGGGTCTGAGTGTCCCTTGCTCCCGGGGGCAGACTTCGGGCTCAGTGCTCTCTCTGGACTCTGCTCTGAGGACTACGTGGGACCGCGGTCTCGAGCGCCTAGCGAGCGCCCACGGCCCCCAGCGTGTGGTCTCGCCGTCCGGCTGCCCGGGGCCTCCAGCCGGGGGTTGGGGGTGTTGGGGATGGGCTGGGGGGAGGAAGGACAGACCAACGCCCCGTCCGAGCCGCCCCCGGGCCACTCCAGGGCGGGCTGCAGGGCTGGGCGCCGGCGGGACAAAGGGGACCGGGAACGGGTCGGCTTTGTTCGAGGAGTGATGGAGCGCAGGGCCACGGGCCCCGGGTCGGACCCCGCACCCCGGGACGCCCTGCACCCAGACCCCCAGACCGCCAGGATTCCCCTACCTCTGGGACCCCCGACGCCCGCACCTCTTCCCCGGCCCGCACCCCCTACCCCGACCCGGGGCCCGCACCTCTGGGGCCCCCGCACCTTCGGGGCCGCTCCCCGCCCCTCCCGGACCCCGGGACCCCCACATCCCTGACCCCGTACATGGACCGGACCCCCGCATCCCCGGGATTCCCCTCCCTGAACCCAGGACCCCCCGCACCACCCACCCCCGGGCCCCCGCGCCCGCCCCCCACTCCGCCCGGACCCCTCCGGCCGCGCCCGGCGGAGGCCCGCGTACTCACCCCGCAGGAGCAGCACCAGGGCGAGCGCGGGCCGCCGCCTCAGCGCCATGTCGAGAGCAGCTGAGGGGCCGAGGGCCCGCTCCCGGCGCAGGCGCCCTGCCCGCGGCCCTGCGCCCGCCCCGGTCACCATAGCGACCACGGCGGCGCGCCGTCGCCATGGTGCACGGGAAGCCCGAGACGAGTCTGGTTGCTATGGAGGCAGGGATGCTCTGGACCGGGATACCGGGGTCTCTTTCAAAGAATTTGGTGGAAGGAGGTGAAGGAGCGCGTTCAAGAGTGGGCGGGGTTAATTTCCACATCTATAAAATGAATCCGTCACTACAGATCCGGGAAGGAACGCTCCATTAAAATTTGAGAAATGAAGTGCTTCTTATTTTACAAATAAGGATGGAGCCCAGTTACTGTGGAAGCATTATTGCCTGCGCCTCTTTTGGGGCCCAGACTGTAAATGTGATGAGAGGGGAAAGCGCTGAAATCTGTATAAAACATAAGCAAGACGTGCATTATACAGTACATAAAAATGATGTATTTCTAAAATAAACATAATCCTTCGTTTCTGTGTTAGATCAAAAGCATGATGGTATACCAAATAGTTTGTTATGCAGAAAAGCAAGATAATTCTTTGCTCTGATTTCTGAATATTGGAAAATGTTAAGGTTAGGGAGGAAAAATGGAACAGAATCTTTTGAGGACCAACACACAAAATGAAGAGGATTAAACATACTGGAAATTGGACTCAAGGATGCAGGAGATCTTGATACATTTAATACTGTGGGAAATTCTTTTATTATTTATTTATTTGGCTGCGTGGGGTCTTAGTAACAGCACACAGGATCTTTGTTGCTGCGTATGGGATCTTTAGTTGCAGCATGTGGGATCTAGTTCCCTGACCAGGGATCGAACCCGGGCCCCCTGCATTGGGAGCTCTGAGTCTTAACCACTGGACCACCAGGGAAGTCCCACTGTGGGAAATTCTTGAAATAGCTTGTTTTATATCCAACGTAGAAAGTACATCCCTAATGCTCCAGGAAGCAACAGAGTCAAAACAGAATTCTCAGTATAGTTATTAGTAAAATATGACAGAGTTTCTTTCCAATGACTAATATTTTTTAATGTTTAACTTAGGGACTTCATTTTTCATACAGTCACCCTAGGTTTTTTTTGTTTGTTTGTGGTACGCGGGCCTCTCACTGTTGTGGCCTCTCCCGTTGCGGAGCACAGGCTCTGGACGTGCAGGCTCAGCGGCCATGGCTCATTGGCCCAGCTGCTCTGCGGCATGTGGGATCTTCCCAGACCGGGGCACGAACCCGTGTCCCCTGCATCGGTTTTACAAAAGTAGAATTTTGTAAGTGTGTATATATGTATATATATACAGGGACTTCCCTGGTGGCACAGTGATTAAGAATCCGCCTGCCAGTGCAGGGGACACGGGTTCAAGTCCTGGCCCGGGAAGATCCCACATGCCGCGGAGCAACTAAGCCTGTGCGCCACAACTACTGAGCCCGCACTCTAGAGCCCGTGCTCTGCAACAAGAAAAGCCACTGAAATGAGAAGCCCGCGCACTGCAATGAAGAGTAGCCCTCGCTGGACACAGCTAGAGAAAGCCCACGCACAGAAATGAAGACCCAATGCAGCCAAAAATTAATTAATTAATTAAAAAATAAGTATGTATACACATATATAACTTACTATACTAAATTATGAATGCCAAGAAACATGAAATAGATTGACGTTGTTGACAAGGATATGCTTCAACTGTCATCACTATATGATCTTCTTTATGTCTTTGTAACTGCTCACACTTTTGTAAGTGTGAATTAATTACATTCCTCCAAATCTCATAAAGACAGAATAAAAATATTGAAATAACTCCATCACCTATTGTGTTTCTATTGTCTTCCTTTACTAAACCTTCTTTCTGCTCTAGTTTACCATGTTCCCAAGTCACAAGTAAAAATTATTTTATGGTGATGGTCTGTCCCATCACTAAACACAATAGAGAAATTAGAAACAGTAGAATTCTACTTAGGCTCATTGACTTTCCTTCTGCTCTCTCTTTGCTCTGCCATTCCCTTTAGCTCCCTTTATATGCTCCCTTTATATTCCCTTTATATGCTCAGGCATGTTTGCCATTGTGGTGACCTGGGAAATATGAGGTGGTGTCTGATTGTGGAAAGAGCAGTTTTCAGTATCAGTGTCTCTTTTCTCCTGCTGAATTTCCTGTGTTTGTGTTGTGAAATTGTTCTGTCTGTTAAATGGTCTTTTCCGCGAGGGAATCTTTTGAAACTCAGAACGAGATCACAGAGAAAGGCTCCATGAATATTCTATATGGAGCAGAGGTTCCTATGAGAGTGAATGCAGGTGCTTCGTTGTAAAACACTGATTTTCCTCCACAGATGGAGTACACATGTCATGACTAGTGGCTGAGACAGGATCCTGGAATGGAGCCTAACTAGTGACATGGTAGGAGGCACTTGACTGTCAAGTGATCTGCTCCTCCTTATGATTTCACTGTTCTCTGGAGAGCTCTGGCCCTGTGCAGAAAGGCAGCAGAGCCCTGGACGCATTCAGTGAGCAAGGCTGTGGAGTCTGTGCTTCTATCACCACATTGTCCAACTAACTACGCTTGTTTCTAATGGTGGCTTACTAAGGAGAGATACATGTCTTAAAAGAGCTCAGGGAACTAAATACATTTGTGCTAAACTTGAACAAAAGCATTTGCAATGCTTTTCAAACCAACACAAAGCGCAAATCAAGTAGCAAACGGGGAGTTGAATTCTCCTTCGAGACTTGAAATCAAGCAGGATCCTGTGGGGGTACCCCTAGGTACAAAAGCCTTTCCGTGTCCCCCGTTTCTTATTTGTAGTGTTGACTGAAAAAAAATGCACAACCTAAAAGTTGACAATTGGGTTTCATTTGGTGGACTTGCTGAGGACTTAAGCCTGGGTGGCAGCCTCTCCGATAGCTCTGAGGCACTGCTCCGAAGAGGTGAGAGAAGAGCCAGGATATATAGGAATTTTTGCAACAAAAACCACATGGTCAGAACAGCAAGAGATTACTGTTAATTAAAGAAAAACCAGACATCTCAAATTAAGGAATTAAGTGCTTTTCTACATATAGGAAGATGCAAGAGTCTGGACTTATTGAAATCATTCCTTTGATATGCTCCTTAACTATCTAGGGCCAGTATCCTGTTTTTCTCCCTCCTGAGTCCCTTCAGAGTATACAGTTGGGGGCAGCTGCAGTGGCTGAGGCCTTGATGGCCGAAACATCCTTTGTTTACTGATATGGCGGCCGACACTCTTCGTCTACAGCAGGGAAAAGGCTTCAGCCTCCTAGACCTTCCCTGCGTTCCAAAGGACAGATGCAAATGGTTACTAATTAGAGAAGGGGGGGGCTGCAGAGACAAGGGAGGAGCAGCTGAGAAACCATAGTGCTTCCATAAAGAGGGGTCCTGTTTCCTCCTTAAGGGATTTACATAACAATATGTCTTTGAGTTCTTCAGCAGGAACCAGGGCCCCCACCAGGTGGAGGATGGTAATTTCAGGCTGAGCACAAGATTCCTGGGGCACTGCCCTGTTACGTCCCCACCAACCAAACAGAAGGAAGTCACACACCTTGAAGCCCTCACCCCCAATTTGGCCTTTAAAAACTGTTCCCCAAAAACCACCTGGGAGTATGGGGGTTTTGAGCACGAGCCACCCATTCTCCTTGCGTGGCCCTGCAATAAACCTTTCTCTGCTCCAAACTTCAATGTTTCGGTTTGTTTGGCCTCACTGTGCGTCGAGCACACGAACTTGGGTTCAAAAAAAACTCACCTCCAAACAGACTGGAGAGATGCTGGAAGCAACATGGGGGGACATGGGCTCTGGAGTCTGAAGGACAATGATTCCAATTCTTGGTTTTTGTAAACTTGGGAAAGTTGCTTAACTTCTCTAAGCCTTGGATTCCTTGTCTGTAAAATAGGGATAACAATACCCACCTCAAATGGTCATTTTGAAGATCATGTGAGATAAAGATTTGGAGCATACCAGGTGCTCAATACATGTTTGTTGCCTGGATCCCTTCCCTTTCCTACTATTTTGGTTCAGATTGGGCAAAATGGTATAACAGTACTGGAAAGTCTTGATAAAGAAAAGAAACTTAAGTCTGCAGATGGGTCAGAAGGAATGAGAAGCAGAGAGGGAGATTTACATCAAAGTGTGTTTATTCTTTTCGTTTTGATGCCGAATTCAGCCTCTGTACCCCAACACTGAATTAAATCTCAGAGACAGAGCTTTGGGTGAAGTAGAAAAACATAGCTTTATTGTCTTGCCAGGCAAAGGGGGCCTCAGTGCGCTAATGCCCTCAAAACTGTGTGTCCCAACCTGGAGCGGGTAGTGAGGAGTTTTATAGTAATGGTTGAAACAGGAGGGTGTGATCAGCTGGTGGACATTCTTCTGCAATCAGAAGAATTGGTGGTGAGGTAATCAGGGGTCAACGTCATCAACCTGGCTCCAACTGGGCTGGGGTCTACGTGCTTGCGGGCAGCATACAGTTAACTTCTCCCACCTGGTGGGAGTTTCAGTATCTGCAAAACAGCTCAAAGACATTGTTATGTGCATCCCCTGAGGGGGCACCAGGACCCTGCCTCAAGGCTGCACTATTGTCTCCTGACTGCTCCTCCCTTGTCTCTGCATCCCCTCCCTTCCCTGATTAGCATCTGTTTGAACCTGCCCTTTGGAACTCTGGGAAGGTCTTGGAGGCTGAATGAAGCCTATTTCCTGCAAACAAGAAATGGGGAACACAGAAAGACTTTTGTGTCCTGAAGCCCCACAGGGTCCTGCTCAGTTTCAGTGTGACTAAGTTCTGAAAAAGTAACAGGACTGTGCTTCTGTTCCTTTGCTGTGCATTCTACACCACAGCAACGACCTGAAGTCAGCCTCCGGGAAGGAGAGAGCAGGATCCACTGACAGGGAAGTCACTGACCCCAGAGCCTCCCAGTAAAGCACGCCCTCTGGGTTGATCCAAGGTTCTGTGGCTCCAGGTTCCCTCTTGTCAAGTCCCAACTTGTTGCAGTATTTCCAACTCTGTTCTCGCATATTTGTCTCGTCTACCATCTTCTCTTTCTCTTCAATGTCTTTCCTTCGTTTTTTTTTGAATAGAAGGACACGTCTCCATAACCTGAGGAAACAGTATGTGGACTGAAAAAAAACGCACAACCTGGAAGTTGAAAGTTATGTTTTATTCGGGACCTTACTGAGGTCAACAGCTGGGGAGACAGCCTCACAGATAGCTCTGAGGGACTGCTCCAAAGAGGTAGGGGATAGCCAGGATGTAGAGAAGTTTTTGCTGAAAAAAAATCACATGTAGTCAAACATCAAAAGATGACTGCTAATCACAAAAATAAACAGACATCTCAAATTAATGACTTTAGTGCTTTTCTATGTATGGGAGGATGCAAGAGTCTGGGCTCATTGAAATCAGTCCTTTGAGGTGCACCTTAACTAGGGCCTGTATCCTTTTTTTCCTCCATCCTGAGTTCCTCTCAGGGCTCACAGCAGGGTGGGCTGCAGTGTCTGATGGCTTGCTGGTGGGCAGCATTCATTGTTTACCAGAATGGCAGGCAGCATTCTT
This sequence comes from Stenella coeruleoalba, assembly GCF_951394435.1. Taxonomy (NCBI): domain Eukaryota; kingdom Metazoa; phylum Chordata; class Mammalia; order Artiodactyla; family Delphinidae; genus Stenella; species Stenella coeruleoalba. Next base: position 107,682,282 of record NC_137154.1, on the reverse strand, counting down.
TGTTTACTGAAATGGCAGGCAACCATTTTTTTGTGTGCAAGTAGCAGACATCCCCTTTAACGATAGAGTAGGGGGTCCCCAGAGAGAGAGCACCAGGCATGGCTTTCTAGACATAAGAGAAGGCATTTCTGGCCTGAGCCATTTTGTGATCGAATCTTGGCCACAGCGCTTGCCCTTGAACAGGTCTCAGTAATCAATGCTCTCAGAGAAGTAAGGGAATGTGGGAACACAGGAAAAGCAGTCAAGAAACAACAGCTCAGAAGTAGAACAGAGTCCCATTTCCTCTTCAAGGGCTACATATAACATGGGATCCAGTCTCTGAGTTCTGCAGGAACTAAGGCCCCCACCCAGGAGGAGGACGGAGCAATGATGTGGACCCTCAAGTGTGGACTCTGTTGACCTTTGCCCCAATTCTATGCTGAGTTTGCCTCTGCTCAAGCCCCTTCATGAGGATGCATGTGACCCTTAGGGTAAAACTTCCCCAGTTTTGCTCTTCGGGGAGACACTGCTTCGGGGAAGATCCCCTGTGTTCTCCTCACTTGCTGCCAGTAATGAATCCTCCCTTCTCCCACTCTCTGGCTTGGTTGTGTCTTCTGGCTCCACACCCACCAAGAGGTGAACCCCATTTTTCTGGGGGTAACAACCAGACATGCTGCTTATGCTGGATTAAGAAGCAAAGTCTGCACTTTGATTTATTTGCACGTTCCTCTCCTTTGTAGGGGTTCACTCGAAAAAGGTCATATTAATGCTAAAGTTTGGGCTTACAGTGACTTCCTAGAGAGAAACTTTTTTAAGAAGCGATTGAGCAGGCCTTACACGCTTCACCCGAAGGAGGCTCTGTGCCATGTGCTAGAGTGTGTCAGTGTGTGTGTGCATTTAAGTAAAGATATCATACATGCTGTGGGTGGAAGAAAGAGCCCCTCCCCTCTGCCCAGGGTCAGCATCAGTCAGGGCCTCTTTATTCACCGGGGTACAGGCAGCCATGGTACCACCAACAGGGATGGACAGCAACATGGCCACGAGGAAGCCTGACATAGGAGTTGCTTCTCCCGGGCTGAGAGCCCTAAGAATTAGGAACCCCAGCTCCCTGTCGGGGTGTCAGTCTGAGCACCTTCTCTGAGAAAGCAGAGAAACAGGGCTTGGCTGGGTGCCAGGATGCCAGGGAAGAGGGGTCAGGGATGCTGGTAAACGACACCCCCCATCGCCTTCCAGAAGGACATCTGCTGAGACAGAAAACAGACCAGCTCTTTCTTTCCCTCCACTTGGTCTCAAGAACTTTTCCACTGACCTGGAGAAAAGTGAGAAACTTTTCCTAATCTATGCTCCAGGGCTGGGGACACGTGTGCGACCCGGTTGTCCTGAAGCGGAGCCAGGAGCACCTGTGGGGGTGAGAAGACGCAGGGCAGACAGGCACCTGCAGCCCGTGGTGCTCCAGTCGTGTGCCTCCAGGATGCCCCAACCGATGTGTTTACAGACTGGAGATATTTTTACCCCAACCCTCCAATGAGAGCTAATTTTCTCTTCACACAAATGGTACGACGGAGTGTTTACTTCCTGGAGGCACCGGAGAGAGACCAGGGTGTCCTCTTCTGCTGCAGGAAGGCTGTCTGTCTTGGAGTCCCTCTGGGGGTCAACCCCTCCTCCAGGGTTTGGGGTTAGGGGAAGAGGCTTCTCCCTGCTCCTGCTATGATGTTTATCTCGGGGTCTCTGTCCACAGGGGCCAGACTCCAGCTGCTCAGCCTGGGGCCCGTCTGTCTCCTGCCTCAGTTAGGTACAGACTCCTGGATATACATTCAGTTAAATTTATTTATTGTGCCACTTAAGGTCCATATCTTTGCCTTCCTTTTTTACTTTAGTTATTAATATCTGGGAAAGTTTGGTTAAATATCAGGCTGTGATTGTGGATCTCTCATCATTGCGTTTCTATGTTTGCTACACGTGCGCAGGTTCGGGAGCACCGTGCCATCCCGAGGACAGCATGGGGCAAGCTTGTGGCTTTCACCCTCCTGGCTTCCACTCCTCCCCTCCCCCTCTGCCTCGGCCTCAACCAGGAAAATGCTGCCCTTGTCGGCCTCAGGCCTCAGCAGCCTCTCCCTGTCAAGTTCCCTGAAGGCTTAGCTGCTCTCCCAAGTAGGCCTGGTGAACATTTTCCTCCAAACAAACACAGTCCTCTCCATAAGTGAAATCATGGCAAACGATCACGTGATAGACATGCTTTCCAAGTCACGGCCTCCAGCTGGAGGACCACGGGTCAGTGCTGGCCTTGTGTCACGTCTTCTGAGGGCCTGCCACGCGGTGCTGGCTTGATGACCACATTAGAATGTTGAGAAACACATGCACATAGATGTCATAATAATGACATATGCTACAGAATCACCTGTAAAAGATTTTTCAGAATAAAAGAATATCTTTGTGTTCGGAATGATTGAGGAAATCTTCTTCCTGGAGATGTGGAGAGAGCTGTATAACCTTTGATAATCACCTTCCATCATTTAACTATCCACCCGGCAAAGGCCATGCGTATTGTGTTTGTGCCCGGTACTGAGCGAAGAACCAGAAATAATATGGGCACAGTTTCCTTCTTCAAGGAGCCCACAGTCCGGTAGGAGAGAGAGGAGGAAAAATAATCATGCCCTAGGCATCAAGTAACTCACAGAATGAGCTACCATGGATCTCCACTGCTCTGTTCCATCACACAGGGAGAGTCTCAATAAAATAGGATCGAAAAATTAAAATGCATATTGAGTTCAAAATAAAGAAATCCATAAGCAACAGAAACGAGGAAGGAATTTAAAGCCAAAATAGTAAGTCTGCAAACTGAAGCCATGGCAAAGCTAACGGGAGGAGGAGGGTGCAGAACCAGGGGAGCAGTTCATCACCACACCGGGCAAGGGGACAGGCCTTAGGACCCATGGGCAGCAGGACTCTGGATGGAAATCCCGGCTCCTTCAGGGGAATTTGGCTAGGAAAAATCTCCATCCATCATTTTCTGCCCTAGGCTCTGGGTAAGAAAAAGAAAACAGTTTCCTGTGAGAAACTCAAATTTCCAGGTGTGGGAAGCCCCGCCCCAGAGTCCTGCTCGGGTCTCTGTTCGCAGCGCTAGGCGACCTTGAGCTTACCTGTGCCACTGCCGGCCTTGGGGCACTGTGTTGGTCGGCGGAGTAGGCGGCCATGGGGAGCCTCCTTGGCCTGTGCCCAGCGGCCGGAAGTTATTTTAGGTTCTGTGAAAGAGATGCTTTCTCATCTTTAAGGCTTACCAGAAACTCTGATTTGAAGAGAATAAATGAATTTTGCAACAAACTCCAGGAAAGTCCAAAGCCTCCAGCCCACACTTACGGCCACAGAGCGCCATTGCATAAGCCTACGGATTGGGAGAAGAAGATCCTAACATGGTCAGGTCGCTTCAAAAAGGAAGATGAAATCCCAGAGACTGTCTCGTTTGAGATGCTCGATGCTGCAAAGAACAAGGTCCGGGTGAAGATCGGCTATGTAATGATTGCCTAGACAGTGGCAGGATGCACCTTGATGGTTACTGAGGGCAAGGAGGCTGCCAAAAGAAACGAGTCTTTAACAAGCCTGAACCTAGAAAAGAAAGCTGGTCTGAGAGAAGAAGCTGCTGTGAAGGCCAAAACAGAGTAGCAGAGATATCCATGTTGGCTGGATTTGGAAAATCTAGAAACAATGTTGCAGTAACAGGCCTTATTCAAATGAATGTGGTATGAGTTCCCTAATTCTGCTCTAGAGCTACAAATAAATTTTCTTAAAGAAATGACTTGTCTATATTTTACAGCTTTGATCCAGGTTAAAAGCAGCCTCAGCTTTTTTGAGAAAAATGAAAGAATGAAAAGTGAGACAACTTACTTGAACTTTAATATTAACTCTTCTTTAGAGAGTCAGGTCCCGTACCTTGCTTTAATTCCCATTACCAAAGTGACATCTCCCCAGAAGCCAAATGGTTTCTAGTTCTGCATTTCTCTCTCTTCTGTGTCCTCATTTATGAAGAGAGAAGGAGGGCCAGCTGAGTACACTGCCCAGGTGCATGTTGGAGAGCTAACCTCCCCAAACACCCTGGTGTTTCTCGAGAGCCCTGGGAAGCAGCCAGACGACACTATGCCTTTGTCAGGCGTGCTGGTTGGTAGACAGAGGCTTTTAGGAGAACAGTCTTTGAAAAAGTCCCGGCAAGGTGATGATGGAGGTCTGGCCACAAGTTTCTGAGGATTTTGAAATCCCAGCGCTGTGGAGTTGCTTGGGACCCGCACAGTCACCTCTTCTGCTCCACGGCTTACAATCCCCAACCGGTCCTTTTCCGTCTGCCTTTACACTAAATTTCTCAGTTATGAAAATCTATCAAATGCATTTTCTTATTGAATTAGTGTTGAAAACTAAGCATTTGCATCTGCTGTGTATCTTACTTACAGTGCGACGAGGGTGCCAGGTTGTCTCACATTTACGTATGGATGCCGGTTTCCATTTCATTTATTCTCACGTGCTTCAAGAGTATTAACGGGTGGCAGGTCCGCATAAACATCCCAACCTGCTGGTTCTCTTCAGAGGGTTATAGCAGATTAAAAAGCAATATATGCAGCTGTTTGGGAATTTGGTTTAATAAAATACTCAGTAAAATGTAGTGCACCACTCTACCTACAGCTCCATAATCTATCTGATGACGTTAATTGTGTCTGTCTACGTACTTTACAGTACTTTAACCTTAGCTTCATCTTAGATATCAAGCTCTTTGATTTTTATCACTTGCAAATGTATCATCAGAAAGCATTGCTTTGTATACATTTTAGCAGATTAGTTTGTGTTGATTATTTTGGAACACTTATGTTACGTCTTATCTAAATACGGGTTTTAAATATGGGTAAAATCTATTGTACTTCTTTTTAAAAGTGTATCATCTTTCTTCATAGAACAATACCATTTTTAACTTCTAAAGAAGCATTTTAAAGTGTTGTATCTTGGAGATATATTGAAATAAAATGTATGATTAAGTCAAAGCTCAAAAAAAAAAAAAATTTCCAGGTGTGGGATGTGAACTTACACCATCTCTCAGGGTGTGGAAATCCCCAAACCCCAAAATTAATGTAAAACTCGTTCTCACAATGGGGAAACCTCGGGGCAACCAATTGAAGCAAACCGACAACTCTTCCTGTAAAGGCCCCGTGGAATAAACAACGTGGCAAGGATGCTAAGCATGATTTACAAGCTCCGGAGAAGGCAGCTTGCCTCAGAGGCAGCCCGTGACCAGCGGGAGACTCCCCCCAAATCCTGAGATAATGAAATAATCCAAAAGAGACAAGAAAATAAGTTGCCCTACAAAGTGCACAGAGATAAGAGGACTAGAAAAATATGGAGGAATAAAAGGGCACCGGAAGGACTAAGAAGACAAGAAAAAGAGCCACAGAGAGTTTCTGTTAACGCAAGTCCGTGTGCCCGATTATGTACAGTGAGGCCAAACAAACTGAAACGTCAGAGTTTGGAGCAGAGAAAGCCTTATTGCAAGGTCAGGCAAGGAGACAAGGCAGCTCATGCCCTAAAAAGCCCCGAGCTCCCTGAAGGGTTCTGGCAAAGCACTTTTAAAAGTTTGGGGTAGGGGGGGTGGGGGGAGGTGACGCAGGGTATATGATCAGCTTGTGCACAATTCTCCGACTGTCTGATGGTGAGGCAGCAGGGTGGTGTCACCGGTTAACATTATCAGTCCTCAGGCAACAGGAGGCCTGGGGTTATGTGCTCAAGGTCCTCAAGGAGTTAACCTCCTCCATTTGTTGGAGAGGGGGGTTTTTTACATCTAGAAAACAACTCAGGAAATGTGCATCAAACACTATTATCTAGGTACTTCAGAGAGGAGCAAAGCAGAGGATCTGGGGGAGGGCCTGTCCCGGGAAGGCCCCCATGGGGTCCTGCTCACATTTCTAGGAATGAAACATTTAGGGGGGAAAAAAAGAACTCAGTGGATGAATTGACAGTTGACTGAAAGAAAATTAGCAAAGTGAGAGATCTTAGGAAATTACTCAGGATGGCACAGAGAAGTAAAGACATGAAAATGTGAAAAAGGTGTTAAGATGTGCAATAGAGGATAAGAATTGTAGAGGAATAAAATAAGAACAAGGAAAAAGCAGTAACTGAAGAGATAATGGCTCAGAAATTCCAGAATTGATGAAAGACATGAATCCTTAGTTTGAGGGGGTATCCCACATGATAGCCCAGGATAAAGAAATGTCTCCTCTTTGTTTAATCACCCAGTCACATGGACCATCCCTAGATATAACAGGGTGAAGTATCAGAACCCAAAACTAGAAGAATCATCCCCAAATTACTTACGTTGAAAAGATGGGCTATTTACAAGGGAATAACAGCAGCAATAGTAGAGGCTGGAACAAAAGGAGATAACTGCCCCCAAGAGCTGAGGGAAACGAGGAGTCAGTCCAGGATTCTACCTCCCAGTAAAGCAGGGCTCAAGAGTAAGGGTACAAATGTGAGAGCAGATCAGCTGCTCATGTGCTGAAAGAGATGCTCAAGGATGCTCTAAAAGAAAAGCATAAAAGGAAAAGGAGGAGACAATCCAGAAGGAAGCAATGGGATGAAAGAAGCAAAGATGAGCCAAAGCTTTGGTAAAAGCAGGTGGGCATCTGCAAGTAAGCACTGGCTCTAAAAACACGCAACAATATAATAATAATAGTAACCTAGCCTGTGAATTTTGAAAAATAAAGCCAAACTACTAGACACTAATAACATAAAAAACTAGGGGTGGAAGACACTTAGAGCATAGGGAGGACAGTTAATGTTTAAATTAGACTTAAAATTCGAGCATATGGAGTTGGAACATTTAGGGGGTGCTCCTTAAAAGGAAAGAAGTTTTCAACTTCCAGATCAGTGGAGAGGTGAAGGGGTCTCCAGCAAAGGTCCTTGGATGGCAGGCTGAGCTTTGTACCACATCCCACGGGAGACGGGAATTACAGAAGTCTTTCTAACAGGGGATCGAGCCCCACCTTACACTCCCGACACACCCTGGGCAGAACTAAGCACTTACTCCGTGTTCCAAAGCCTCTTGGAGGGTATCTCTGAAATAGCATCTATCACAGTATGTCATTATTTATGTGCACGTGTATATAGCATGCAACTGTCTTTCTTCTGGTCTGTGAACTCCTGAAGGGAAGAAACATTTCAGAAATCTAAGTTAGCTATCTTTTATGGGAATGGTGAGGGTCTGACACCAGCAAGCCTTCTGTGAGTAGCAGAGAGTGCCGGCTCTATGCTCCCCCAGCTTCTGTTCCCTCCCTTGGGTGGCCGGTCCACCCCTCTTCAGGGCACTGCCTGGGGCCCCCGGAGCACTCCCCTGCTCAGGGAGCCCAGTGCCTGGGAGTCAGTGTCCCAGGTGGGGAGGGGCTTCTTCTCCTAGGATGAGGCCCAGCTCCCTGGCTTTCCCTCCAGGCTCCTCTAAGGATGGGCTGGGGCTGAGGCTTTGCCTGAAAGGCACCCTTTCTCTCCCCACCCTCTGACTGCCCCCTCCGGGGGGGGGGGGAGGGCACTCTCTTCCACACAAATCCTCATCACCTTGAGTCTGCTTCCCACGCTACCCGGAAGGAGGCCGGGGTCCTCAGTCACAAAGCACTGGGTCTGGGCTCAGGGCATGCTGACTCTGACCCAGCCACCATCGCAAGTTCAAGTCTCTCCAGCTCTTTTCTTTCCTCCCCTCCCCCTCCCCCGCCTCTCTCCCCTCCCCCGCCTCCCCACTCCTCCTCCTCCTACCTCCCCCCAACTCCCCCACCTCCCCCCACCCCATCTCCTATTTTCCTTCCTCCAGGAGCAAATCAGCCACCATCTTCTCAGGCTGGGCTGGGCGGGGAGAAAGGATGCCCAGAGTCGTCCACCGAGCAGGCAGTCCTGGGTTAAATTCTCCCAGTTCTCTGGGTTTGTTCTCCTAATTCTTTCACGGGCATGAATCGCGTGGTCTCCCGTGCTGTGATGATCTACGGGAAACAAGGGACACGGACTTTGGAAGAAGGAAAAGGAAAGGGCACACGTACAGTGCATGGGTGTTCTGTGCAGCTCGGTGGAGAAAGTTTTCCAGCCACCACGTCCTCCTCCTGCCCCTGGCTAGACGCCCCGGTCAGCGGATGCAGGGAGGCCGGTCCGGGTGGGGAGGGCCGCCAGGTCCCTCTGCAGGCCTGAGAGCACTAACGGAGCGCGGGAGGATTAGCCGCACGCCACTAATTCCTGTTAATCAGGATTGAGGGGCGCGTGTGCTCCTAAGTAGCGGCTGAGCTGCCAACCGGCCGCCCGGGCTCCCCGCCCCCGCGCTCCCATCGCCCCAGTCCCAGGCTGGTCCTCCTCCGGTCCCCCTCAGCTTCCATCCCCTCTCCCGCGTCTGGGATTTTTTTTTTTCTCTGACTGGCTCCTTGGTCCCCACCGTCCCAGCCCTGCTCCCATCTCTGTGGTGTGGTCCTTCCCTTCTCCTGCAGGTTCCCCCTTGTTTTGAACACACGCAGCCCCACGCTCTTGTAACTTCTGTTCCTGCATCAACAAACTCCCTTGGCTGACCTGCGAAGGCCAAGTTCAAAGGCAATCTTTCCTGGCTCCTGCGGAGCCGAGCGCATCTCCCTCATCCCTGACCTCACAGAAGATTCCAAAGCCGGGGCTCCCTCTCCTCATTGCCGAGGACAGACTGTCCTGTTTCTCCTCGTCTCCCTCCTCAAGCTGAGCTCAGAGCCAGCCTGTGCTGAGAGGGAAACAAACTGCCCACCCAAGGTCAAACGGTGATCAGGCCTCACCCTGCGTGGGGTTGTTATTGTCTCTGCATCACCCTGTGTCTGCTGTCTCGGTGTCTCTGTGTGTGTGTGTGTGTGTGTGCATGCGCGCATGTGCGTGCACAGGGGTGTGCATCTGCCTGTCTGCGTGGAGCAGTGCCTATGAGGTAACATGCATGAATTCTGTGTGGAGCCCCCGTGTGAGAAGCGTGGGGAGGTGGAGTTGGGGGGATGTGGGCTGGTGTGGGGAGGAACCCATGTGCGCAGATGTGTGTCTGAGCTGTGTGTTGCAGAAAGCTGTTGGGGGTATGTGTGTGTGTGTGTGTGTGTGTGTGTGTGTGGAAAATGACATTTGTAGAAATGCATATTTAACCACAGAAATGAACTGAGGTGGGAGAAGTGTTTGATTGTGTGGACTTTGGGAAGGCTGGGTTTTGGATGAAAAACAGAGAGGAAGCTTCTTAGAAGCACCCAACCGGAAGTTGACTCCCTTTTATGGTTATCTCATGGGTAAACCCCTTAAAATGTCTGACTCTGGGGCAGCAGCAAACATCCAGGGGTTGGCTTCCCTCCAAGAACTGGCTTTGTTTCCAAGAAGCTTGTTAGACTAAGAAAATAGCATCTTTGACCTGTCCCACCCTGACTCTCAAACTTCAAGGACAGGGACTTCCCTGGTGGCGCAGTGGTAAGAATCCGCCCGCCAATGCAGGGAACATGGGCTCGAGCCCTGGTCCGGGAAGATCCCACATGCCGTGGAGCAACTAAGGCCGTGCGCCACAGCTACTGTGCCTGCGTTCTAGAGCCCGTGAGCCACAACTACTGAGCCCATGCACCACAACTACTGAAGCCCGCGCGCCTAGAGCCTGTGCTCCACAACAAGAGAAGCCACCGCAATGAGAAGCCCATGCACCACGACGAAGAGTAGCCCCCGCTAGCCGCAACTAGAGAAAGCCCGTGTGCAGCAATGAAGACCCAAGGCAGCCAAAAAAAAAAAGCGCAACTCCAAGGACACACACACACACACACACACACACACACACACACACACACACACACACACACACACACACACACACACACACACCGCTCCTCCAGCTCCCCGCTCCCCACGCTGGCCCTCCCACCTGAGTAGGATCCAACCGCGTGGTCCCCAACGGCTGACAAAGGAGAGGAGGGGGCAGAGGGTAGCCCCGGGTTGGGCCTCCCCCGTGCTCCGATCCCGCTGGAGAGCGCACCGTGGCCCCTCGGGACAGCCACCCGGCCGCCCAGACAGCAGGTGTCGGCCACCAACGGGCTGGCCTGGCGCCAGGCTCATGGCGCCACCTGGCGGCCGCTCCTGCCACCACGGCTCCTTCCCCACCGACCCCGCCCTAACGCAGGCAGCGCTGTCTTCCAACCCCAGCTGTTGGTTCTGTGCCCACTGTTCAGAGGGACTTCTGGGGACTGACGTGGACGGCGCACAGAAAGGGCTATAGTAAACCCACGGGTCAGCGATCTGGGTCGGGTGAGGAAGAGGAGAGGGGCCAGCTAGGGAAATTCCAGGTATTTCAGTCTGGGCTGGGCCGGGCCGAGTCCCTAACCCAGGCTGTGAGATGACTTTTCTACCCTCTTTAAGAGCATTTCCGTACTCATCTAAAAATGCAGGATTGGGAGCCGGGCAGCCTGCACTGGCAGCCTGGGATCTACCAGCCGGTGAGGGCAAGACCCCTGTGGCGGGGGAGAGGGGAGTGGGCCACAGGGAGGGGCCCCAAGCCTGGGAGGGGAATCCGTGGCCTAGGGCCAGCAGAAGGAGCGCTGGAGGTGAACTCTGCTTCTCTACTAACTCTGTGACCTTGAGAAAACTGCTTAGCCTCTCTGGGCCTCGCCTTAAATTTCAGAACCACCCGTTGTAAGGCCTCGGTCTGTGTTCAAGCCACAGCCGCCATCACATCCTCTTTCATGCTGCAGTCACACCGGTCTGTTCTCCTCCTCCCAAACAGACAGCGCTGGCTCTTAAAGTCTGCTGGTGTCCTTCCGTTTGCTTGGGGTGCCCACCCCACCTCATCTGTGCCTCTAAGTTCCATCCATCCCCACAGTGAACCCAAATTCCACTCCTTCCCTGGAGCTTCTCCTGACCTTCCGAACTGCATATCCATCCCCTCGTCCTCTCCTGGACCCACGCGGGGACTCACGGACCCTTCTCTTGGGTGGTGCTTCACCGTACAGCCCGGGCGTCTGGGCCTCTATTTTACACCCTTGCCAGGTGGCCAGCTCCACTAGTGGATACCATCCTAGCTCGTCTTTGCGGAGCCTGCCTGGCACTGCTCTGGCCACACTGCGTGCTGAGCAGACCCCTTAGTGAATAAAGGGGAATGTCCTTCTCGTTCATATCTCAGCCTAGGTGTCATTTCTCTCAGTAAGTCTCCACGCAACTCCCACCCCACCCCTGCTGCTTCTAGAACGAGCCTTCTTCCTGTCCCCTACTTAGCGCACCGGGCTGCAGCTGCCTCCTTGCCTTTCTCACCTACACGGCGATTAGCTCCTTGAGGAAAGACTAGTCTTTGGGTCACCATTGCCTGGACCGTTCATGACACATGGTAGGAGCTCAGTAACTATCTGGTGACGGAATAGATGGATACATGCGTGGATGGGTAGGTGCCTGGAAATGGGGTAGCCGCGGACGGGCTAAGGGTGGTCTTTAAGACCCCTTTACAAGCTAATATTTGTGATTACAGAGCTGGGAGCTCTTCTTTGAGGGAGAGTAGCCCCGGCTATTAGAGAAACCACACGGTGATCTTGGTGGGCTGCAGTCGTTGTTGTCCCCTGACTGGACGTTGTTTGCTTCTGTGGGGATCCGGCCTCCCACTCCACGGGGAATTTCATGTTCCCTGGGCTCAGCCTGGCCCAGAACTTGGCAAAATCTCTGGGGTGTTCTTTTTGTCACCAGCCCGGGTAGGAGGGCGGACGGGTGGGCGGGAACCGTTTTGGGAAAGAGTGTTGGGGAGTGTTTGTGTGTGTGGTGAGTCAGGGCCTCAGAGCCCTAATCTCTGCCCCCCTCTCCATGGGGGGGGGGTTTCTCACCACTCAGAGGGGGTGGAGGGCCACCAACTGTCTTTGGAAAGTTTTCTTAGTCATAGCTTCTACCAAGTCAGCTGGGGCTTATGTAACGGGGCCTCTGTTCTAAAGACAACAGGACCTGATGGGCCAGGATGGCTGCTGCACCCCCAGCAGGATCTACCTGCTGCAGCCCCTCTTACCTGCCCAGCCAGGTGGTGGCCCCTTTAAGAAGTAGCACTTTGACGTTTATTCCCACTGGAAAGGGGTTTAGGTCATCCTCACAGGCCCCGTGGGGATGCCTTCCTTTCCCTCCTGTTAGTCCAGCATCAGGCGGGGCTGATGGGAAGATGGGGCGCCCACAGCACCCTGTGACTCCTGCATCCGCCCGAGCCCAGCGGCAGGTGAGGTCAGGGCCGGCTCCCAGGTCCCTGGCTGCTGCAGGGCCGCCCTCTCTCTGCTCTCTTATCACCTCACTCTCCAGGCAGAGGGAGATGCAGCTTTGGGCTTCCTGTCTCTGACACCAGAGCCCATTTGCCTGTCACAACATGGTTCTGTCAGGGAGCCCAGATAAGACCCAGAGTGATTTTGTAGACAGACTGGGGAGAGGCTTGGCCAAGGGACGCAGGCCCCGGGGCCCCGGGAGAAAGCAGGGCTCGGGAGTCCATGCAGAGTCGAGGGGCTTCCACGGGCTTCTGTGAGGCAGCCGGAGGCCCCTGGGGATGCCCAGTGTTGCTGCCCTTTACGACTTGCTGGAAGGAAAGCGCTTTTTCTTTTGCCTCAGGTTCAGGGGGCTGGGACTGGAAGCTCTGGAAAAGTGGAGAAAGTAAGGAGGTGTGTTTTGGGGGGCGACACCATTGCAGCGTCCTGCCGGCTACTCCCCAGAATGAGAGGGAGTGACACCAGGCTGGGAGTGAGGATGGACTTCCCGGTGGTGAGGATGGCCACACGGGCCCAGTGGCCTGGGAGGGAGCATGTTGTGGACAAGAAGGAGAGCTTGGGGGGGGCAGTCGGAGCAGCTGGTGGTCCGCGGGAGCCTCCGGCCCATCGCGACCCTCTGCCCCTTCCTCAAAGCGAGGACGTTTCATGGGGGCCCAGGTGGCCCTGAGCCTAGACGGGGGAGCTAGAGGAAGGACCTCAAGGGGCCCTGAGATGAGTGGGACCAGCTGAGAAAGAGCCGGGTGGGCAGCAGGGAGGGAGGCAGGCAGTGAGCCGGGCCCAGATGGCCCAGGTGGATGTGGACAAGTCCTAGAGGAGAGGACACAGCCTTCCCTCTGCCCGGGCACCTGGCAGCAGGAGAAGCACAGCAGACCTTCCTGGGTCCCATTGAGCAAAAGCTGGGGAGACCTGGGAGGGAAGGCAGGCACAGGAGAGGCAGAGAAGAGGGAGAAAGGACAGAAGTGCCCAGCGACCAGCAGGGCTGGTGGGGGGGGCGGGCGCGGGTTACAGTGCAGGGGAGGGAGCTGCGGCCCTGGGCAGGGCCAAGCTGAGCCAGGATTTCTGAAGTGAGCTGGAATTTCATTTCGGGCTGCCGTGGAGCGGAGGGGGGGCAAGATCTGTTTCACCCTCACGGGCTGAGCCCCGAGGTCCTGGAATTTCAGGCCCTCTTGCCTTCTCTGCAGTCTGGGTTAGGTAGGGCCTGGGGAAAGCGTCCAGGAGCCGGGACCCAAGCCTGAGGCGCTCACTGTGGTCAGCGCCCACACCAGTGTCCCTGGCTGAGGTCTGTCGGGCAGTCCACTTCCCCGGGCAGGTCTTTCTTCCTGGGATGCAGCTGTCCCTGCCCTCCTTCTGGATCTCAGAGAATCTCCACTGCTCTGAAGAGGAGGGAGCCACAGAGCAGAGGTCCCGCCTGCACGTCGGAACCCGAGCCATGCTGACCCCCAGGCTCTCCCTGAGCCAGTCACCCCCGGCCCTGACCTGTGTGCCCTCCTCAAGGGGAGGCTGCTGACGGCGCTCACCAGGGGGCATGGGCGAGGACCCCTGGGATGACGTGCGCAGGGACATCTGGCTCTTTGGATTCCCACGGAGTTGGCTCTGGTTTTCACGCACCACCGACCTCACACATGTGATCCTGTTTGGCCCAGACGGAGACCGCGTGTTCCGTGGCGCCAGCCTCCTCCTCCTGCACCGGAAACAGCCCCTGCTCAGCCCCCTTTTCTTGCCCATAAATGTCCTCCCACCTCCAGTACAGAAAACGCACTAGGCAGCCGCACGGCTTCTTGGAGTGCCGCCTCCTTCCCAAAGCCCGCGCTGAGGGTTCTAACCCACTCAATCCCCTCCTGCTCTGACTTACTGTGTTTCCAGCCAGTGCCTGGAAATTTAACATTGAAATCATAGAATGATAGAGTTTGCGGGCAGGAAGAGCCCTTACAAATGACCCCTGTCCGTTGCTCTTAATCAGGATGGTAGAGAAGTAGCAACATGTTGACTAGCATCCCCGGGCATTCCCCACAGGTGTCACAAATCAACCACAGCCTCAGAGTCCTTGTCAACCCAGTGGTCCAGGCAGAAGTGCTACCACCATCCTTAACCTAGACAGTCAGAGGTCACCCGCACAGGTGAGGAACCCGCTGCGGGCTGCACGGTGTGGGCTGGAGCTCTGGTCTAGTCCCTACCCAGTGCTCCTTGGACCACGCCGGGGCCTCTCTGTCTTCGGGCTGTCCTCTGCCCTCCCCATGAGGTGATGTCTTAAACTGCTCTGGCGTCAGCTCAGGACTCCACCTGTTCACCTGCTGATGGCGTGGCCGCCGGGGGTTTCTCCCCGTGTCCTGTAACTTGTCTTCAGAACCTGTGTGAAGGGGCAGGGGAACCGGGGCTAGAGGGGGCTCAGTCTGCGTGCTGGTCAAGCCCACCTGGCTTCACGTCCTCCCGTTTGCCCCCAGCAGCTCCGGCCCCTGGGAAGCTGCAGAGGGTGCTGGTCTCAGGGCCAGAGTGTCCTCTTCTGTCTGCGGCAGGTCGGCTGAGGGGCCTCTATCTCCACTCATCCAAGGGGGAGGAGGAGGAGATCTGATGCCCATCTCTCGGGGCCCCAAGGGCGTGCGGAGCGGTCTCCTGAAGGGGGCCCTGGGGGAAGGGTGGGGGCAGTGGAGGGGACACGGCTGATGTCCAGGTTGCTGGAGGTGCTTTCGCCCCAACTACGACTCCTGGAGGCCAGACAGAGTCTTTCCCTGCCCGGTCCCACAAGCTAGAAGCCTTAGCATCCCCCCGGCCCCACCAGTCCTCCCTCCCCGGCCCCGGCCAGTTCTCCGGGTGCCCCCTTCCTGGTCTCCCTGCCACCCCGGGCCCCTCTCATGGCACCTTGCTGATCTGCAGGTCTGCAGGGCCCCTAATTGAGCTCTGTAGTCATGTCACAACTTGGCTGGACTTTTCTCTCTAGAGCCGAGATTTCCTTGTGTCATTCTGTGCTTCAGCTCGTCATCAGCGTGTTGCCTTCAGGAGGAACGCAAGCTCCTCGCCCCGGTTCCCAGCCTCTGCACTAGTTGCCTCTCGGATTGCGTGCTCCGCTGTGCGGGGGCATCCTGTGCTCCGCAGGACGCTGGCAGCATCCCTGGTCTCTGTCACCTGTGCGGGGGCGTCCTGTGCTCCGCAGGACGCTGGCAGCATCCCTGGTCTCTGTCACCTAGAGGCCAGTTCCCCCAGCCCGGCAGCTTTCACCAACCAACATGTGTCCAGACACTGCAAGACGTCCTCCGGGACACCATCGCTTGAGAACCACTGTCTTCGCTCACAGAGCAGCCGATGATAATGACTAATAAGTTAGCGCGTATTTCACCCTTCCCCTGAATGAATCTTCAGAACCTCCCTGTGGGGCAGCCCCATCAGGATCCCCATTTTATAGACGCTTAGAAGGCACCCCTTGGAAGGGATTCAGATCTTTCAAGAAAGCCAAAGATTTTCCCTTCCATGTAGGGTGAGAAGAGAGGATTATAATTCAATACCTCTTCTCCTTGAGGCCAGGCTGCTGAGCCAGAGTCAGGGCAGGATCTGAAACTGGGCAGCCGGCTGGCGGGGTCGGCCTCCAACCCCCCTCCACCACCAACCCACCCCTCCCCCTCCCCCAACCCACCCCACCTCCCCCCACCCCCGCCCCATGCGGCCTGCTCCTTCCGCCACGCCCAGGCTCTGTCTGCGCAGACAAACCGGACACATGCCCCCTCCGGGCACATGGGCTGGGTTCGGGCCCCTCCGTTGGCCAGGGCCTTTGAGCCGGGCGTGAACTACAGCCCAGCTCAGCGGGACGTAGCAGAGCTCAGGATGCCCAGAGGCTCTGTAGCTCCTGGTGTGCAGTGGACACTGGGCATTAGCCCTCGGAGGGGCTGGCCCTCTGTCCCCCCCTCCATCCCTCCCCTGCAGAGGCCAGAGCAGCTTCCGGTGAAGGCCTTCCGGAGCATCCTCCTCTGCCTCCGCTTCCCAGGGAGCAGTGCAGGGCACTGCCATGTGTCCAGTTTGTCTGCCCACGCACACACACAGTGGGCACACACCTGCACGCACCCCGCCCCCCGCGGAGGTGGCCACGCCCATGCGCAGTGACACTGAGAGTGTCTGTCACACGCTGTGCAGAATCTGCACGTGTGCACGTGTGCCTCATGACACCAGGACACGTGCTCATATATGGTCACGTCCACATAGACCCTGGGTAAGGGACACGCAGGCCTTCTAGATCCCTGAAGGACGCAATCTGCGCCCTGCGCTGTCCCTGTGGAGCGGGGGGAGAGGAGGCCGCTCTGGCCTCTGCAGGGGCAGGTCCCGAGGCGGAGAAATCAGAGAACACCTCCCCTCCTCCTGTCCCTCTTTCTGAGCAGCCTCTCTGAGCAGTGGCCAGGCCCCCAAACCCCTGCACAAGCTGGCCCCAGCTAGCCGGACCACTGCTGGCTCTCAGGGCCAAGGCGGGTGGGTGGGTGGGTGGGTGGGTGGGAGGGATATGTGAGTCTCCAGAGAAGCCCAGTTCTTGTTCCCTAGCGACAATCAGAGCAGAGAAAGACCTTCCTGAGAAGATGTCAGTGTTTTGGGGTGAGGATGGCAGGGCAGAGAATAGAGAAAATTCAGGGTCCAGGGCCACTCCCGAGACAGGGGCCCAGGACTGTGTCTGTGTCCACATATTCACGTGAGGGCACCCACCTGGGTGGGTGTGAGGGGCTGGGGCCTGGGAGGAGGCAGAGGTCAACGGGAAAACGCAGAGATACAGCCCAGCCCCGTCAGAGCGTTCCTGCAGGTGGGGGAAGGGCAGGGACCTTGCTTGTACGCCCACACGTGCACGTACCAGAGCAGGGGACCAGTGTGCACCCGCAGACCCCTGTGTGCACCGTCCCTGCACCCCCAGGGGTCCCCTCTCAGCCCAAACTTTGCCTCACATGCATACACACAGCTTTCACTGCCCCCAAATTCCTCCACTTCTGAAAAAGACAAGGGGAAAAAGGGCCAAGATACAAGAGGAGATAAAAATAGCTGAAAATAAGCTCTTTGGGTCAGAAATCTCCCTTTTTCAATGAGTCACCAGTTTTCCAGACTGAGCACACACGCACACACACGTACACAATCCTGTCTCCAAGTCGTGCACAAGTCCTTGCACAGATCCTTGGTCTCACGCTCTGTCCTCAGAGGTAAAATTACCCTCCAAGGGGGGTCCTGTGGCTTTGGGGAGTTTGGCAGGCAAAGTCTCCACCCTGTCCTCTGGGGTCCCTACTCACCAGGACTTAGCTGGACATCATGTCCCTGGGCCTTGTCAGGAAACGGGGATGTGGTGGCCAGAGAGGATTTACCTGAAAATTAGGAGCAAATCTGAGGAAGTGGCTCTGGGCCTTGGGACGTGTCCTGTGTCCAGGATTACGCTGAGCCCTTTGGAGGGTGGTGCTGGGGCCACCGCGCCCGTCTCCTCGGGGCGGCTCTGGGACCCCGTGTCCTCTTCCCAGACGGTTGTACCCAGGCCAGCTGGGCGTCGCCGTGCTTGGGGTGGGCTCTGCATTCGGGCTGCGGCCTCCACCTGATGGCTCCGTGGCTTCCGAGTTCGTGTCTCTGGGCCTTTGTTTCTTCAACTGCCAAAGGGAATAATAATACCACCACCTACATCATAGGGTCCTTTTATGTCTGTGGTGCTTCAACCAGTGAAAGCAGGCACCTGGCAAGTACCTCCTAAGGGCCAGGTCAGCTGGCTGAGTCTTTCCACGCCTCCTTCCCCTCAGAAGCACTGCCCCGAGGAACCCCATCCCTTCCCTGGGGGAGTTTCTGGGGCGTCAGAGTCAATATGCAGGACCTGAGTCTCCTGTCTCCCCCAGGGGGTCTCCCGTTACCCCCAGGGGGTCCCCCATCTCCTCTGGGGGGTCTCTGTCCCCCCTGGGGGGTCCCCTGTGTCCCCTAGGCTGTGCCCGTTCGGGCAGCACTTGAGTGTTCCCCACCTGTTTCCCCTCCTGCGCGTGAGTCCCCCTCTCAGCCTTGGCCCAGCCTGAGCTGGACAAGGGCAGAGAGGAGGCTATTTTTAGCCCCAGACAGAAGCAGCAGCTGTGCAGCCACTGCACAGAGCTCGGCTCCCCAAAGGAGTGTCCCGCCCCCAGGCAAGCCTGAAGAAGGAGAGGAGGGCGGGTCCAGGTGGCCTGGGACCCCAGCTCCTGGTCCGTCCTCCCTCCCTCCCGGGAAGGCGGCCCCGCCCCCAGATGAGCTGCCCTCCGGCCCCCTCCTCCAGTGTCTTAATCCCCGGGGGGCTTAGTGGCTGAGCTGCAGAGGCTACAAAGTGGGAGAGGAAAGTAGGGTCAGAGGCAAGGTGGAGAGGCCGGGGCTTGCAGCCTGTGTCCTGAGGCCAGGCACGCTGGTCCTCGGTGGACTCAGAATTCTTCTCTTTGCAGCTGAGGACTCAGACTCCCCAGGTCCGGGGTCTGAGACATGCCAGGCACAGCTGCCCTGCTTCTGGAAGCTCTGCCCTCCTGTCTGCATGAGCAACCTTCCCCCCCGCACCCCACCAAATGGTCTTGGGCAGTGGTGGAACGCCTCCCAGGATGCGTCAGGAGGTCTGGGTTTGCCTTCACCTCCCCAAAGGTGATCAGTCTTTCACAGGAGATGAAAAGGGTGCTGAAAAATCAGCACTGAATCATAAACTAATTCGTGCAATTCTTGAGTCACTGCCTCCATATGACTGCGATTCTTGTCATCTCTGCAGACCAGGTAGTGGTGGGCATGGAAGAGAAGCGCCTAGATCAATACATTAATCGCCTTTTCATCTGCCCAGGCCCTGACCCAGGCTCCGAGGATGGCTTAGAGAGTGAACAAGTGGGCCAGAAACTTGCCCTTGAGGAACTTACATCCTAGAGCTTAGAAGCGCTTTCATATTGAAAAATATACACGCATAAACCCAGGGAACAGGAGCCCAACGCTTTTATGTCTGTAAATGCTGCAAAGGCGCTTAGCAACTGGCTGTGAAGATCTGATTTCTCTGGAGTCTGGATTCCTGATGCTTTCAGGCAACAATTCTCAACCTTTCACCTCCCGCATCTCTTTATAAATCAATTAAGGCTGTAAGCTTCTCTCCAGAAGAATGTCCAGAGCACAGACATTCAGAAGTCTGCCGAGCCTTGGAAGGGCTCACAAGCCCGGGAAGCTGACGCAAGGCCTTGTGCGTGGAGGCCCTGTTTGAGGAGCAGAAGCAGCTGCCTGGCCTGGGCTGAGGGCTCCATCGCTGCGTTTCCCAGCGAGAGGTGTGCGGCTGAATTTTAATCACAGTGCAGATTAGGGCCCAGACAGTCCAGGCTATGGAAACATTTCTAAGTCCTACCAAACTATAGAAGACCCATTTGCAGAAATCCTAACACATTAAAGTCGTGGTGCGGCCTGACAAGCTCTGTGACCCTGGCCAAGCCCCCCCGCTTCGGGGGTCTCAGCTTTCTCATCTGTGGAATGAGGGGGCTGGTCACTGAAGTAGAGCTGAGGCTCCTCCCGGCACGGATGTGCCCAGAATCTCTGCCGTGGTCCCTACAGGTGTGTCCTCCACTGAGGGGACGGGGAGAAGCGCTTCCATGTGCTGACGCCCCAGGGGGGCTGGGACCTGGGCCCAGACCCGCGCTGTGCTCCCGGCCACCCGGCCCCGCAGGCCCGCCTCCTTCATCAGTCACATGCCCCCCACCCCCCCACTTTAGGCCTGAGGCCGAGGTCGCCTGCTCTGACAGAGGTAACGGCCTCACAGATCAGTGCAGCCCAGACACCTGGAGATGGAGGGGGTGGGCTTCGACAGGGTCGGCTTCCTGGGCAGCTGGGCGCCCTGCACGGGGGACGCCCCGCGTCCTCAGCCTGGGGCACCTGCTGGGAGCAGACGGGGTGGGCGGGGGAGATGCAGCCCCTCTGCTCCAGGGCCTGTGGGCTGCGGCTCTGGGCATGGAAGGGGGCAGGTCCTGGCGCCACCTGGCCTTTGTGCTTCTGGCCCAGCGTGGCTTCAACAGGACTCAGGGGCTCCAGGTGCCGAATGGTAAGATCTGCAAACTCCAGTCCCTCCATCGGAATCCACGCCGCCTTTTCCTCCCTCTTCCTGGGCCTCCTCGGCACTCCTGGAATTTAAATGTCTCTAACTGACCACTCAGGTCCTCTGTGAACGGCAGATGTGGAGGGCGGAGAGTGGAGGTGCTTCTGCAGGGGGAGCAGGCTCACTCACCTTTTTGTCTGGGGAGGAAGACGCCCTGAGGCCCCTGGGAGAGGACAGCAGAGGCGCCTGACTCAGCATCTTAGCGGCAGCACCAGGAAGCGCCTGGCCCAGGTGTGCTAGTTTCCTTTACACACTTGCTCACCGGCGCCCACACACAGGTCCACGTGTGCACACCCGACGCAAAGGCCACGATCGTGGACACATGCGTGAACCTGTCTGCAGAACTTCCTTCTTACCGTCACCCAGACAAACACACCCAGACCCTGCTCACATCTCCGCAGGAAGACATCCTTCCCTTCCCTGGGCATCTTCCCGTCCCGCGTTTGTCATGGCTCGGGGGCCGACATGCACGTTGCACGGTGACCTCCAGCACGCTCACGTGCCTTCCCCAGCTCACCTGGAAAACGCGCAGTGCAGTGCGTGCTCACACGCCCTGAGCCCCTCTGTTCCAGGCCCCGTGCAGGGTGACAGTCCACCCGTCACACACCCCCTCCTTCCTCAAGCAGCATCCCTGGGTGGACACGTCTTCCCAGCCGCGTCTCTTCCCTCAGGGCTGAGTACGGGCAGCAATGTCATGTGGGGAAGGAGGCTGGGAGCCTGGGCTGTCCGCTCAGCCCGGCTCATATTAAGTTCCTTGGTTCATTTATCCTTGCATAACCTCACTTGCCTTGTGAGGCCATCAATAAACAGATACTCAAATCCAGCCTCACTTTCCTCATCCACAGAGTAAATGAAAGTACCATCGCTTTATCTCCATCATGGCAATGTTATGGGAACCAGCCCTGATATATGAGGAAGCAGCCTGGGAAGTGTAACACGCGTGACACATGGGCTCTTAGGGCCGTTGGGCCCGTGTGTGATGTCCAGTCCGAGAGCCAGCAAAGGTAGGGGCAGCATTTTCCCGGTGTGAGTGGGTCCCGCAGCTGCTCTTGCCAGGGCTCCTGGTCCAGGGCTCAGTGAACCAAAGCAGAAATTTCACTCCCAGTCCCCCTTCCTTCCCGCTGGTGTCACCCTCATCTTCACTCTCGTCTGCCCCAGACACGTCCTGGCTACAAGGCCAAGGGCTTAGGAAGATCCAGGAGTGCCGGCACGGGGTCCAGCATCTGCCCTGGGCGTGTGGGCTCACGTGAGCCCTGCTCCCAGGCTCCTGTGGGCTTGTGCCTGGGAGAGCTCCTCTCTGCTCCTGGGCCCTGGAGCCATGCCAAGCCGCTGCCAGGACGGGAGGCCCTGTGGTGCGGATGGGCTGCTCTTGAATCTGCGATACCCCAGCTCCACTGGCCCGAGGCAACCCCCACTAGCACCCTGAGCCGGGCGTGGGAAGGCCGGGTTTGGCCGAGCCTGAGTCCTCAGTGAGCTGTGCCATGGTGGCTGGTACAGGCCGGGGTAGCGCAAGGAGGGCGGGCAGCACGCTGGGGCCAGTGCCAGCTATGGAAGGAGGCCAGCAGCTGGCCTCTAGCTGGCTTTTGTCCACAGGAGCATGTGAGAGGTGATGGGGCCATTCTGTAGGAGGGCTGTCTGGCTTTGGGGCTCAGAACAGTCTCAGATTCAGCTCAGAGCTTTTATTCCTTTAGCTCAGCGCTAATGAGCCCAGGACAGGGCCTGTCTCTCTGGTCGTCCTCCCGCAGCACTATTTAGAGAAGACATTCCACTGGGACACCTGGTACTTTGCAGAGCAGACGAACATTTCTGGACTTTCTGGGGGGAGAGGGAGGCTGAGGCTGGAATACCAGGAAAAGGGCCTCCTGCCAGCAGGCTCGGGGCCTTGGAAGCTCGGGGTTCCCCTAGGTGGACGGCGATGGGGTGGATGAGGGCCCCAGGTAAGCCTTCTGCAGGGGTGAGTGTGCGGGGGCCCCTCCTCCCTTCTCCCTCCTCGGGCTCTGCAGTTTCCCGAAGGCAGGCTGGCCTGGAGGCCTGCTTGGAGCCGGGCAGACAGGGCCTGCAGCTGAGCTGGTGTGGGGGTGGAGCCTGTGAAGTCCGCAGAGCTCCAGCCGGGCTCCGCCCCGCGGCTCGAAGGGATGACATCACCCGAGTGAGGGCTCCGGCCTGCTTGGGCTGCGATCTGGAAGCTGGCACAGCGGGGCTCCAGGACTTCCTGGGTAGCCCAGGCCTGCTTCTCTGCTCATCCCCTGAATCCTGCTCGGGCCCTGGGTCTCTGCTTTGGGGTCCTGGAGCCGGCACCTGGATATTCAGACGTCCAAGACTGGGGCTCGGTTCTTCCGCCAGAGACCATCCCTGGGGCAGGCGGCCGGGCGTTCCTCCCCACCCGGCCCGCACAGGCTGCTCCGTGGTTCTGAGGCTCCACGGAGGGGGCCTCGACCCCTGGTTCCGGCCAGGCGACAGTCAGCCGCAGCAACTCCACCGTGCCCTGCCGTGGGTCCACACCTCCCCACCCCGCTGGGTGCCGGGGGCGCCTGCCGTGGGTCCACACCTCCCCACCCCGCTGGGTGCTGGTGGCGCCTGCCGTGGGTCCACACCTCCCCAGCCCGCTGGGTGCCGGGGGCGCCTGCCGTGGGTCCACACCTCCCCACCGCGCTGGGGGCCGGGGGCGCCTGCCGTGGGTCCACACCTCCCCGCCCCCTGGGTGCCGGTGGCGCCTGCCGCGGGTCCACACCTCCCCACCCCGCTGGGTGCCGGGGGCGCCTGCCGTGGGTCCACACCTCCCCACCCCGCTGGGTGCTGGGGGCGCCTGCCGTGGGTCCACACCTCCCCGCCCCACTGGGTGCCGGGGGCGCCTGACGTGGGTCCACACCCCCCCACCCCGCTGGGGGCCGGTGGCGCCTGCTTGCGGAGCATATGCTTGGCTGGTTGCTTGATGTCTGCTGTTTATCCGTCTCTTCCCACTTAACTTCTGTTCCCGCCAGGCCCATCTGGCTCCCTGGTACCTGTCTTTCCCGCGGGTGCCCCCCGCCCCGCTGTCCTCCTCCACCACTTCCCTCCCAGGGCCTGGCTCTCCCCTCTGGGCCACCGAGGGAGCCCTTGACCTTGGGTGGAGGGGCAGTGAGGGGCATCGGTGTCCCTGTAGTGTTCGGGCCGCCCTTGGGAAGGGAGGTTGAGGTGGGTGGTGGAGGGTAGCGTGGGAGGGGCCTGGACTGAGGAGGGGGCTGGGGCCTGTGGGAACCCCGCCCTCCCCGGTCATTCTCAGCGTCCTTCCCATCAAGGGCTTTGCTGGGTTGCAGAGGGGCCGGGGTGTGGGTGGGACACCATGTAGATACTGCCCTCGTCCCGAAGCAGGGGGAGGAAAGTGACCGTGAGTAGCAGCAGGAGAGAATGAGGACAGGGAAGCCCCAGAACCCGGGGTGGACCCCAGCCCTTCCTGCTGAGCGGGGCCGTGGCAGTCTGGTGGTTTGGGTGAAAGGAAAGTCGGTGGCAGCGAGAAGCTGCAGGTGCTCCCGGTGGGCACGACGGGACAGGCTGGCCTCCCCTCGGCCAGCAGGTCGGGCCCGCCCCGGCCCATCGCCCCCGAGTCATTGCCCCTCCCCTGGCCTCCTGCCTGCTTGCACACCCGCACACACATTGCACACACTCACCCCCAGAGCGCATCTCCCGGGTGAGATGTGGTGGCTTCTGCCTCCACCAGGACCCACGAGGGGCTGGCGGAGCCTGAAGGAGGGTGGAGAGGAGGGAACAGAACCTCGCAGGGCAGGGACTGGGTCGCTCCTCCGGGCTGCGCTGGGCCTGAGTCAACAAGGATCCGCCGCATGCTCCCTGGAAGCGTCTGCTTCCCTCGGAAGCCGCGGGGCTTGGCGGCCAGGCCTTGCCGTGTGCTGCTCCGTCTGGCCGCTCCGCCGGCTGCTGGCCCGCTCCCTTGGCCTCTATTCCTCTTCCCTTTCCTTTCTCCTGAGCCTCCTTTTTCCTGCCTCTCCCCCCATCCCTGTCCAGCCACGTCCATCCGTGCCACAGTCCCACCTTCCTCCCCTCGGCCTTCATCCATCCAGTTTCTTCTCGCGTCTCTGCTGTTTCTCCCGTGTTCAGATTCTCTCCATCATACATATTCAGCAGCTCCTTGAAAATCCACCTAGACTATTCTCAGTGCTAACAGCCTGGATCTGCTTCAGGAATAAAGAATAAAACTTCTCACCCCATAATTCTGCGTCCCTGTCTCCGACCCCAGCCTGGATTAACTGCCTGGCAAGTATCGGTGAGGCCGCCTACCCTCTCGGTGCCTCCTCCGGTGTGAGGCCTGCGCTGCAGGGCGAGGACCAGCAAGACAGTGAGGTCAGGGGGCAGGAAGCCCCACACCTCGGGGACAGGTTCCCGTGGAAGGGATTTGAGGAGCTCAGTCCTAGAAATTAACGTAGGCCCCAAGCACCTGACCCTTTGGTGACTGACAATCCTTTTACACCTGCCCTATTGCACCCCCCTTACAACTCGTGTGGGAGGTTCAGAAACGAAGGAACTGTGGCTTCGGGCCGGGACTTGCTCCACCAGCACCTGCAGCGCTGGACAAACAGCTGGGCTTGGGGTGCCAGCCCTTGGCCGTGGCCGGTGAAGGACAGAGAAAAGTGGCAGTTGAGGGAGGAGGGCCTGAGACACTGCCCCCCGGCCCCCCCGGGGGGAGGGGACAACAGGGAGGAGGGGGGAGCAGGCCCAGAGGGGCCACAAGCCTGGGAGGTGGGGCGGGGCTCACGGTCCCCCGGCCCCCCTGGTTGCCGGCTCCTCTCTCTGCCTTTTTATCTTCTGGCCCTGGGATTCCTTCTCTGCTTTATTCTTCTTTCTCTGCCTAACCTTCACGGCACCTGCCTGTCTTCCCCCATCCTCGGGGTCCAGCCCCCACCTCTGCTCCCTTTCTCTTCCGTCTTTCCCATTCCTCACATCTCTTTGCCCCCTGACCACCTCCTCGTAAGCTGCCCGGCCTTTGTCTCTCAGTGACAACGTGGTCAGTGCAGCCTCAAGGTGGCTGGGGCGACCCTCCTTTATGAAGCCCGTGGGCTGTCGGAGGGGACCGCATACCTCCTCCACAGCTCCTGACTCTGGTCTAAACTCCCAGGGTGGGCCCTGTGCACCCCTTCCTTATGAGCCCCGGCACCCAGCTGACGGGCACCTGGCCACACAGACTCGCCTCAAGGCTGGTCGTGGGGCCTCCGGCAGCTGCGGTGCAGGCAAACCTCCTCTTCTCCAGGGAAGGCTCCCGCCAGCCCCTCCCGCCCACACAGCCAGCCTCCGATGCCCAAAGAGGACGCTTCCGCCCCGAGACACCTACCTCGGTTTTACATGGGACTCCTGGGCCAATGTCCTAATATTTTCTTAAACATTCTTTTATTTCTGTCTGGAAAAGAAAAACAAATCTAACAAACCCTTCAACACCCACTCTGTTTCAAACACTCTATCCCACCGAGGAGGTTCCGTCGGTGTGGTCCTCAGGTGGGGAAGGGCAGCCATGCCCTGTGGCTCCCTTTCATGAGTGCTGCCTTCCTTGCTGACCCCCCCTGCTCTCGTGTCCTGAGCCCTGGCCTCCTGTGCAGTGTGAGGCGGTGGAGGGAGAGCTTGGGCTCGGGGTCTCCGGGCCCCCTGCCCTGGGGCTGCAGGTGGCATCAGTTTTAGGAGAGCAGTGAGCTGGGGCCCCTCGGATTCCCCAGGGAGATTCCCGAGGGCGCAGCTGGTGCCGTGAGAGCTCAGTGAGCCCAGCTCGGCCCGGCCGGTCCAGCTGTGAGGTCTGGGGCGCTCATGAGCCTCTCCGAGCTCAGGTCCTTATCTGTGAGGAAGCAACAGTAAGAATCCTGCATCGCCGCGTTGCCGAGAAGATGAAATGAAGAAGCAGGGGTGCGAGCACTGGGTGCACGCACAGAGCTCTAGAGAAGCAGGCGTGGGATGCTGAGGCGCCAGCACTGCACGGGGAAGACGGGCATCCCCTGCCCTCGGGGGGGCTCAGCGAGGAGCACGGATGCCCGGGGCCTCCAGAGAGGCCAGCGACCTCACTGTCTCCACCAGCTCCATCAGCGTCCCGTCATCTGCCTGGATGGGCGCGGCTAGCACATCAACATCTTCAGACCCTCGTCTTTGGTGCCAGAGATGCGGGAACTAGGTCAGCCCATCCAGGTTGGAGGTGAGGCCCTGGCAAGAGAGCAGCCTGATCTCCTGCCTGGATGAGAAGGCAGGAGGCGGGCACAGAAAACATGATCTCACTATAAAATCGACAAATACCATTGGTGCGGGAGCAGAGGCACTGAGGAACTCTTTGTCCTTCCGCGGTCTGTGCCGTATTCTTGGGGAACCACAAGTCCTCCCGACAGCCCTTGTCGGCTTGGATCACACGTCTGCACCCAGCCTCGCGGACACATCCACTTAATACAGGTTACTTGACTGAATGACTGGGAAAGAGAAGGAGCAAAGAGAGGGAAATAAAGGGAAGAAGAGCTGAGCTGTTCTATATAATCCGTCGTGTGGAAGGCCCGAGCTTCCCGGCTTTTGTGCTGATTGGGGCACAATTTAAATTCGACTTCCTGCCTCAAAAGGAATCATAGCACCAACAAACCAAATGCCTTGCGCACTTTGCATTTTGGCAGGTTGGCACAGGACAGGGGCACCTGGCTGCTGGGGGTGGAGGCATCGCTGGGTTGGGAGGGGGCCGAGGAACTGCAGAGCTTGGAGGACAGTGCAGGGTGTTAGGATGGGCCAGCTAGTCCAGAGACTACAGGAGAGGAAGCCGAGGCCCAGACGCTCAAGATCACCCAGCTTGTTGGTGGCAGAAGTGGGAACAGTGCAAAGATCTTCTGACCCCCAATCTTGAGCGCTTCGCAGGATTGCAAGCTGCCCCCTAAGAAACAATTCCAAAAGGGGACATGACTCCAGAGACAGGCTGAGCTTGGTCAGAAGGCGTCCATCCCAGAGAGAGGGGTACTGAGGACACCCTGAGATCCTGCCGTGGCCTGCAGATGTGAAGGCTTCCCAAGGAAGCAGAGATATGGAGGAAAGTTTGGAGATGCACAGCCTGCAGCTTGGGGCAGAGACCCCGTCTCCAGGCTTCCCCGATGACCCTCCTTTGTACTCAGGCTTGGTGAGGACCCCAGTCTCCACCTCTGCTGTGGTCGGAGCAGGGCATGGGGTGAGAGCCTTGCTCTGGCTTCTGCTTGTTGGCTGTGCCTCCTGGTCTCCTGCTTGGATGGAGCCAGGAGGGAAAGAAGGATGGAAAGAGAAATAAAAGTAGCTGGAGGATGAAGGATGCCCATCTGCCGTGTAGTGATGGGGCCTGAGGAGGAAGGAGGCTATGTAGGCTCCCAGCTAAGAGGCTGAATCGGGGCTCCCTGGCGTCCACAGGCCCGAGGAGCAGCCCGTGCTTGTGGGAGGTCAGAGAATAGAAGAGAAACCTGACAGACTTGGAGCCAGTTAAATCTGGGCTGAAGTCCTGCTGTTCTGGGTCAAATCGCCAACCTCTCTGAGCTCACTCCCTAACACGGGTAGCACTACCAACCTTAAAGGGTTCGAGTGAAGATTCAACAATAAAGTTCCAGCCCAGCTCCTGTGAAGCATCTCCACTCGGAGCACAGAAACCAGCACCATGCCCACGATCCTGGGTTACTGGGACATCCGCGGGCTGGTGCACGCCGCCCGCCCGCTCCCAGAGTACACAGACTCGAACGATGTGGAGAGGACGTACACGATGGGGAATGCTCCCGACTATGACAGGAGCCAGCGGCTGAGTGAGAAATCCAAGCTGGGCCTGGACTTCCCCAATCTGCCCTACGTGACTGACGCGGCTCACGAGCTCACCCAGAGCAACGCCGTCCTTCGCAAGCACGACCTGCGGCGAGACAGAGCAAGAGAAGATTCGCGTGGATGTAGGAGAACCAGGTTTTGGATGTCCGCTTGTACGTGGCCAGGACCTGCTACAGCTCTGACTGTGAGAAACTGAAGCCTGCGTGCTTGAAGGAGACCCCTGGAAAGATGAGGCTCTTCTCAGATTTTCTGGGGAAGAGGCCTTGGGTTGCAGGGAGCAAGCTCACCTATGTGGACTTCCTGGCTATAACATCCCGATGTGCACTGCATACGTGAGCCCGAGCGCCTGCATGAGTTCCCAAACCTGAAAGACTTCATTTCCCATTTTGAGGGCCTGAAGAAGATCTCTGCCTACATGAAGTCCGCTCACTTGCCTCCAGGCCCTCTGTTTCTAAAGATTGCTCTATGTGGGGCAACAAGTAGCGTCCTGGAACCAGGAGATGGGAGTGGGGAGCTGGTGCCCTGGAAAACAGCTGGATCTCATGCACCCAGAACCATCTGTCTTTTTCTTCCTCCTTCTGTTCACTCTAGATGCCTTCTCGGCCCCCTTATCTCCCTCCCAACTCCCTTTTCATCTATCCTTTAAAGCTTCCGTCCCCACTTTTCTTCAGCAAAGTTCCTCCCCACCCCACATTGTCCCTCCTGCACTAAAGACAACCAGACGACCCTTCCCTTCCATGGTGGCTTCTGCTATGGGGAGCCCAGCCAGACCCCTGGCCCATAGCGCTCGCTCTGAGCTCCCAGCCCTGCCCTGAAGACCGGAATTGGCCTGGTGTGCCGGCCCTGCTTCCCGGTGTGGTTCCAGCCCAGCCCTGTCTGAATCCCAGTAAAGCTTTCAACATACCTGCAGGAAAAAAGAAAAAAGATTCAGCAATAAATGTACTAGAATCCCTGGAGTGTAGTAGGTGCTTCTAACTGCTGGTTCCCTTCCTCTCATGATCCCAGCTGGCCCAGCCCCCTCGCTTTGCCCTCCAAGCTTCTGAGAGCCGAGACCAGGTGACGTCCTCCAGGTGCCCCAGTTGTTCTGACAGAGGAGGGCCCAGTGATTCCTGTCCAGGGTCTTCTTCCTGTGGAGCTTCCTGGAGTCACCGCCAGGCACCAGAGCCCCGGTCACAGACTCTCGGGCACGTGTCTTAAAGACAATGATGCAAAGTGGTCGCACAGCAGATCCCGGGGTTCAGGAGAAATGTAACTGTTGGTCTAAAGCCACAGGTCACCAATGCACAGCGAGGGGGCACTTTGACCGCGAGCGCCCTGAACCCCAGACCGGCTCGGACGGGCCTGCCCTTGTCTGGAGAGGTGAACAGGTCATAGCCCCGCAGCCTTGGTCCCTCTGCCACCTGCTGGCACGTCAGTAAGAGACGGATTTGCAGGCAGACAGACGTCAGTTCAAATCTCAGCTTTATCACCTTCTGGCCACACGACGTGGGCAAGTGGCTTGGTCTCCCTAAGCCCAGCTCTCTGGTCTCAAAAGGAGGACGATGGCTCACTCGGAAGGCGGCCTCCAAGAGCAAGCCGCGAGAGGCACACCATTTAATCACCACCCAGTGGAGATGACTGGACGGTGCTTCAGATGCTGGTGGTGTTCAGTGGCCCGACAGCCAGACCAGTGACTGGTGGCCTTGACAGTGTACTTCACTAACCTCTGACCTCCTCTGTCCCTTTGCCTCGCTTAAATCAGACCCAGTGCCATTAAGTCCCAATCTCCTGATTCCTCCTGTCAGCCTGACCCTCCGCGGTCCCCGCATCTTCTGAGTGGCCCTGCTGGAAAAGACCCATCCCACCTGGCCGCTGGCTCACCTGGGGCACAGCAGGTAGGTCTCCCTCCTAGGGTGACTCCTTGGGCCAGGAGCCAGCGGTCCCTGGCAGGAGGGGGCCGGGGCCCCTGGAAGAGGGATGAGCGTCCTGCTTCTGGGGTCGGGCCTCCGCTTGGGAGCTGGCTCAGGCCCATCACCGGTCGCTCAGCCTCCCGGGGAGCCTGCCGTGTGGGGTGTGTGACCAGCCCTTTGCCCTCTGTGCCCCTGGCCTGCATCCAGCAGACCCATTCACACCTCAGTTAGCCACTTAGGGAGAAGAAAGAGCAGGGGGAGCTGGAGAAATCTGTCCAGACCCTGATGAATAGTTTCCCAAGCCTGCCAGTTGCCATGGCAGCCAGCTGGGAGCACCGTTTCCAGGGCCCGAGGCACTCAGACCTGCATAAGGGGCAGCGCTGCTGGGCTGCGGCCCACTCACCTCCCCCACCCAGCCTCCTGGCTCCTTAGCAACTGCCGTCACCAGCGCCATCGCCGCCACCGCTGCAGCTTCTGCACTGGCGGCTGGGCGTGGGAGTGGGGCACTGTCCAGAGATGCTCTCGGGGGAGGCAGGGAGTGCATGTCCAGCAGAGCTGAGGTGCTTATGAGGTTGGGAGGGGAAAGCCTGGGCCAGCCTTGCTGCCACGGCCCCGAGATCCTTCGTGACTACATGGAAAAGCAGCTCGTAATCTTGGGGTCGGATGATCACCCCTGATTTCTAAGAACATGTTTGTGTATCTCTGTGTATGTGGATTTTTCTGAGAAAGAGTTTATAGTTTTTATCCAACTCTCAAAGATTAAGATCCCCAGTAGGTAAGAGCCGCAATTACGGAGGCTTTTGCTTTCAGAGTCAGAATGATCTCGGGGACTGGCTGATCCACAGGCTTGGGAGGTACGCACAGAGGAAGGGGTGAGTGCGGCAGCGTAGGGACAGACGGCGTGCTACCCGGGGACCCCCACAGGGACTGAAACCTACCATCTGCCCCACTGGGGATCTCTGGGAATAGGGGGTGGGGTGACCCTCCTGACCGTCCTGAATGTTCCGTCCTTCCCGCCCTCCTCCGCCTCGCAGCTCTCCCCCGAGGTCGGCCGTGTAAACCACGTGTGTTTGCTGTGCCCAGGCCCTGAGCTCCGCATCTTACACACCCTGTCCACAGGGTCCCATCAACCCTCACGCCGGGGGAGTACGTTCCCTCACCACTGCTGTTTAGAGATGAGAATATTGAAGCAACAAAAAAGTAAGCCATCTGCCAAGTCGATGCAGTTAGGCGTCGGAGGGGCGAGGGGCCGTGGACCAGGGCGCCCCGGCCGGACCCCAGCCTGCGAGCTCGGGGCCCGGTCTCTGGTCTCCCAGCCACACACCGAGGATCCTGACGAGTCCCACCCCAAAGGAGTTAAAAGAGGCAGCACGACATTTGAAAAGCACTTAGAACAGCCCCTGCCACCAAACGAAGCAGAGGCAGAGCAGGGTCCAGCCACATTCTGTCCGGTTCTGGCGCTCAGGCGCCCCGAGAAGGTGTTCACGGTGCTTCACGTCATCTCGCCAGGGCCGGACCACGACATGCGGAGTCCCTGCTCCACACTTGGTACCACAACACCGAGGTGGGACAGGTGCGTGGGCTCCTGGAGCTGGGTTTCCCTGTCTCCCAGGAGCAGGGGTCACAGTGTACCCTATTTTCTTGGGGGACGCTGTGTAGAGTCACTGTTGGCTATGCGCCGGTCAAAGCAAGCGACCTCAGGGCGTCCTTGTAGACTGAGCCATGCTACAGAGATGCGCCCATGCCTGTGGCTCAGGGCAGAGAGCCCGGGCTGGTGTCCCTGGGTGGGTGTCCCTGGGCAGGCAGATGGCACGGTGCCTCTGGGTACCATGTGCCTGGATCAGCAGCCAGAGCGAGGAGGCTCGGCGATTCCGAGGGAGCGGGAAGGCAGCAGGGGCCCAGCCGCCCCAGGCTTCGTTGGCAGGTGGTGGGGGGCTGGAGAGGGAGGTGAGGGGAGCTGCGGGGGAGCCCTGGAACGCCCCCAGGCCGGGTGGGCTGTTGGCATCCTCTCAGAGGGTGATGGGGAAATGATGGCTTTATTTGTCACTGCTGGGGAGAAGCACAGGGTACCATCCGATCCGCAAGCCGAGGGATCAGTCATCTGCAGGCTCTGGGGGGAGCAATCTCACGGTCCCTCTTCTTGCCCCAGAGGCGCACGGTGTTGAGAGCAGACGGTGAGGGGGAGGCTGGTGGGTCCTGATTCCTGAGTCACTTGTCTGCCGGGCTTCCTTTTGGGGGTACCAGCAAGTACAGCACGCTCCAGCATCTTGGACAAACAAGCAGCCGGATGGCGGGGAGGCGAGGGTCAGACAAAGGAGGTGACGCCGTGAGTGACTCGCACCCAGTCAGGAGCCGTAATCGGACGTGATTAATCCACGGAGGAGAAAGCCTGGGAGGCATGGCTGACTCAGGGCTGAAGCTTCCTCGTGGCTGCTCTGTTCCCTGCCTCACCTGCCCCACTTGCAGGCTGGAGGGGGAGGCTTGTTGGAAAGGTGAGTGATTCAGAGGCACTTTAAAAAGCAGCGTTTCTTAAGCTGATGAGCTTCTGATTCTGAATCAAAGGTGTTGTTTTTTTTCTTTCATTTTCCAATGGTAATGTGAGGAGGTTGGGGTCTTTTCTGAGAATTAGGGGCGAAGCCCAGGGTGGACACTGCCAGGGCCCTGGACAGGCGAAGCAGTGATAATGCCCACACCAGAAAAGTGAGGGGTCTGGGGACGGCCCTGATGGGAGAGGCTGGCAGGTTGTCCAGTTAAGACACTTGGCTATGAACCCAGTTTGGACTCCCTAGCTCTGCTCAGCTGACCCCACCTCTCTGAGGCTGTTTCCTCACCCGTAAGAAGAGAATAGAATTCCTGCTCATAGGGATTGTGGGGACCAGACTGTAGCAGCAGAGGCGGGCAGGGCAGCACTGAGCATCTGCCCTAAACGAAGAAGGTAACTTTTCACCAGTTTCTCGCCTCTGTTCCAAAGACAAGGAAGAAATCCTGACCGAGGGGACCAGGTTTATAGTACACTGTGGTCACATGGAACAGTAAGTTGGGTGACACAATGATGCAAATTGCCCCCCAAACACAATAAATATTTAACGAAAGAGGCCGCTTTCTTATTGGCAGCAGCCTTTGGGAAGGTACCAGAGGTGCACATACCTTGAAAATGCCTGATTGGCTTCTGAGGAGACCTAGATGGTACCCCTTCTGTCTTGGGTTTGGAGTCTTAGAAACTAGAAGTCGGGGAAGTGTGAACCTTCAGTGTAGAATGATCAAGATACCATTTTCATAAATAATCAAGATACTAGACCTTGGAGGTTTCGTCAAATGCTCCATCTCAGGCCAGGGCGACACCAAACATATGCCTTGAGGAAGAGTCTAATTCTTTTCCAACTTTTCTTTTCTTTCCTTTTTTTTTTTTAATGAGCTTTTTATATTTATTTATTTATTTATGGTTGTATCAGGTCTTAGTTGTGGCTCGCAGGCTCCTTAGATGTGGCACGTGAACTCTCAGTTGCCGCATGCATGTGAGATCTAGTTCCCTGACCAGGAATCGAACCCAGGCCCCCTGCCTTGGGAGCGCAGAGTCTTATCCGCTGTGCCACCGGGGAAGTCCCTCCAACTTTTCTTTATCCCAAAGGAGAAGCAAGAACCCTTGACCGGTGAGAAGAACAAGGATGGGACTTCAAGTGGCTGCCAGAATGCAAACACGGGTGGCTGACACGAGGTGCAAAGGTACAAAGTTCGGGATGTCACCACGTTAACCTCTAGGAGGCCTCGGCCAGAGCCTGCAGGGCGATCCCAGACCAGCGGACCACCCGGCAGGCCCAGAGCCCCCGTGAGATCACAGCTGAGGCCACCCACCCGAGGGGGCCAGGGCTCTGCTGGGGCTCCCGCCGAGATGCTGCCTCCATCCTGGTGTCCGTGGGCTCCCTCCTGCCCTGACCACCCTGACGGCCTGACCATTCTGGGCACCGCTGCCATGAGCCGGCCTGTTCAGCCAGTGTGAGGCACTCACACACAGCTTTCCTTCTATTTCCCGGTGTTTATTATGACCTTGGGGAGAGCAAAGGCCATTTTTCCTTGGCAGATGCCTGGGCTTCGGGCCTGTCTGAATTCTGGATGCAGAATGCTTCCAGAACAGCCCCACAGACCCAAGGGCTCTACAATCAGGGCGACTGAACCATCAGATTGGGAGCCAAGCCACCAAGATCCTGGTTCTTGCACCTGCCGGTGGGAGGGGCCTGGTGCCCGTGAAGCACCGTTCTCTGCCCCCAGAAGCCCAGTCCTTCTCCCAAGGTCCAGCTCCTCACACACGCCCCGGCCTCCACTGGCCTCAGAGCAGCAGAAAACGCTCCTGGGAAACTTCCTCCTCGCTTGGCATGTGTGGGCTGTGGCCTCTTGCCGTTGAAGGCCAGGACAACAGCCATCAGTGTATTGATTGAGCTGCTAGTACGGGGAGAGCAGAGTGGAAAGGGGGGTTTACAGAGCTGAGGTGGGTTCTTCTAGGGGCAAGGTGGCTTCTCAGACGGGGGGTCAACCAGCCGCTCCTGCCACTGTGCCAGGGAGAAGGGGAGGGGCCTGGATGGGGGGTTATCACAGTGCCCGCCCCCCATAGGAGCAGAAGGAAGGAGCAGGAAGACAAGCTGGCTTGTCTCTGTCCCCTCCAGCTGTCAGTCCCAGGCTGCCACTCAGGACACGTCCCTCATGCTAGAAGGATTTCTCCTGTCCATCCTCTAGTTGGACATTGGGTCTTGGTCCTCCTGTGAATTTCTGCCACAAGCAAAACTTGGCTGAGTCTGTGACCACGAGGCATTTAAGATGCAGAGTTTGTCCCCCCGGGGTGGGGGGAGGGGACAGGACAGAGGGTTGGGGCCCAGGATGACGCTCCGTGGGGAGCCAGAGGGGCAGGTAGCTTCAGGGTAGCTATGTGGGAGTCCAGGTGAGGGAGCTGACACCTGGCGAGATGAATCGGTTTGTTTAGGAGCTCATGCTCATTGGCGGGAGAGCACGACTACGCTCAGGTCATCAGACGCCTGGGCCTTCCTGCCACCGCAGAGGCCGTCCCGTCCAGCATGACGTGGTGGCACAGCTCTGGGGGCGGAGTGGCAACCTGTGTAACCTCGACCCCTTTCAGGCATCCCGTGCCCGGCACTGAGTGTCACGGGAGTCCTGAGGTCTGCCTGGCCTGACAGCCTCGGCGGTGGAGCACGGGGGGCACCGGACCCTTTGGGGTTTCAGCCTGGATAAGCCTCCTGACTCTGCAGGAATCAACGCTCTGAGGAAGTCCCACAGTCTCTGCTGCAGCCTCTGTGCCTCCCATTTCCTTGATCTCTCCTGCTTCCAGGGCGGCTCGTGGCTTTCCTGGCAATGCCATCACTTCCTTACACTTGGACTTGTCATCATCACACTCCCACAGCTGAGCCCGAGTGTGCCCCCCACCGCCTCCTCTCCACGCGCTGCTCCGGGTGCAGCTGCTCTGTCCCCACCAGACGTGCTCTCCAAGCCTCGCTCCTGCCCGGGGAGGGGCGCCCACCTCTCTGCAGACCAGACTCCTGCTGGCCACGTGAGCTCTTCTGCACACACTCAGCAAACGTCTTGTGCACCCTTGTTATGTGCTGGGTACGATGCTACAACTGGGTCTCTGCCCTCGAGCAGTGCTCAGGTGAGTGAGGAAGCCGCCAGGTAAATCAATGGCTTCACTGCAGCGTGATGACCCATGTTTGGCCATAATGGACACAGGCAAAAGGAGTTTAAAAGCAAAAAAGAGGGACAGTCAAGTCAACCTGGGGAGCAGGAAGCTCCCAGAGAAGGTGGTGCTTGGCTGGACCACTGGGGGTCAACTAGGGGAAGGGTGTGAGGGAAGGGAAAATGCAAAAGGGGCAGCGCCAGGCGGGTGTCCAGCTGCCTGGAACTCACTGGAAATCTCTCCTCTCCTCACCGGGGGGAGGGTGTCATGGTGGAAATTTCCCCCAGCAGGAAAGTCAGATACAGGTGTGGACCCGGGGCAAGTCACTGACCCTGACCTCATGGAAAATGAGAAAATTGGACACGATGGTCTCTCAAGTCCCTTCCAGCCCCAGAACTGTCCTCTCCCCCTAGACCGCTCTAGAAACCCACAGCTGATCAAGATGCCAGTGGGAGCCCTTCTGTCACGATGTTTCACTCCAGCGCCTTCATTTCTATTATTACACCAGTGATTTATTCCAAAAACATAAACCAAGCAGCAAGAGTAACTGGCTCCCTAGGGAGAGGTCTGTCCCCTGCAAGCCACCGCCCCAGCTCGGTGTGCCCGCTGTGCTTGGGCTCGGTCCCAGGTCCCACTCTTGGGCGGCGGGGGGTGGGGGATGACAGCAGGGCTGGCCAGGGAGGCTTCATCTCAGAGTCTGCCCGGACACTGGGCCTTACCAAACAGTACTGTCAGCAAGGCGCTGCTCTAGTGGATTTGAAACCTGGGTGAACGTCATTCTGCACTCCGAGCTGTAGTTTCCTCACCCCTGAAATGCAGGGGGAAATTCTTGACAGTTTACGAACCCAGGGAAATGCAAAGACTTGGGTCCTGGCTGGGTGACGGATTAGATGCAAATGGTGCCACGTCTCCTGCTGGCTGGCTCTCCGCATCTGAGAAAGATGAACACAGCTCCAAGCAGCGCCCCTTCTCCAGGGGCCAGCACGGGCACCTCCTGTTAGCTCTGCTCCCAAACCGCAGGGCTGGCGAGAGAGACGCTGTCATGGAAGGCAGGGCCTGGGACCACCCACTGTGTCCTTGAGACGGAAAAACCTGGAGTTCAAAACATCCTCCCAATAATCCATTGTGCTTGGCTTCTCCTGGCTGAGATGGAAATTGGTGAAGGTCGTGTAGGGGGGCTGGGCTGGGCAGACGTGTCACTGGGGCCTTCTGGGTAATTGCTTCCTCCTCGGAACCCAGGGGGACGCTCTGCTTTCACAATGCTGTCGTGTGTCACTCAGCATATGCTAGCATGTATTTCATTGACCTAAAAAAAATATAGCCCGTCTGCATTTCAAGCCTTTCAAGGGAAAGAGCAGAGTGATACACAGTATGTGTTCAATAAATGACTGGTTTTCTAATTGCTGATGATTATAACCCCAGTTTCAGGGTTTATGAGTTTATTAAAGAATTGGAATTGTGAACTGTCAAAACATAGGGGTCTTAAAGTCCCAGGCCAACTTCCTTACAGACTGCACAGCATAAGCTGTAATCCTTCTCTTTAAAATCCTCTAACAGGTGTGTGTGACTGGAAGGCCGACACCTCTCGTCATCTGACTCCCACTTTGCATCTTGCCCACGGTCCGTCAGCAGCGACAGAGTCGGGCTGGAACACTGACTCCAGGCTCGTTCTTTTTTCTACCACATCCTGAGTCTTTTTGGTGTGTGGACCAAGGCAGTGGTTTCTGGATGGTTCTGTGAACTCAGCTATGGGTCAGCAGGCTGAGGCTACAGAGGAGAAGGCGGCCTCTCCAAGTTCCGAAGTGCAGTGCTGGGCCCTCTGGGCTCTGGAGCAGGATGGTCACACCAAACCCCCCATACCCTCCGCCTCCCACCACCCCCCCCCCCCCCGCCGCTGCCATGTCTCCTTCCACCAGGGGAGGAATATGGTCACGGCCATGTCCTGTGGGCAGTAAAGGCCCACTGGACACCGCCTGGGGGGGCGTGTTAGACGTGTAGGAGTGGAAAGTAGTGGATTAAGGCTGCTTTCTCTTCTCTCGCCAAAGGGAAGTCCCTGCACAGCTATGAAATGGCAGCGAGCTTTGAAGAAGGCTTGCTAACCACCCAGAGCCAGTCCTGGATTTTGACGTTCTGTCACTTAGCACAGTTCCTTCCCCACCAACAGTCTGCTATGACACCACGGAGCTAAATAGCAGAGCTGCCGAAATTACAGTCAAAGGAGAGGGGAATTAAGACACCAGCAAGGGAGGAAAGATTTTTTTTTAAGCAAGGAAGGGAATAAGGCAGCAACCAATAAAACAGACAGAAGCAAGATGTCTGTTCCAGGTGGCGAGAGGCGGGGATGTCTTTTCTGTGGCAACTTAGTCTAAGATGACGAAGATGCTCAGAGAGCGTGTGGTGACAGCAGCCTCCTTCAGCAGGGAGCATCTCAGCGAGAGGTACTTATCCCATCACGTGACCTCGGGGGCCAACCAGATGGCTTACGAGCTTAGCAGTTCTTCCTTAGCTTCAGCAAGAGAAGACTTGACCAGAGGAAGGAGAAGGGGACACAGGGAGGGCACATTTGCCTGCTGGACGCCTATGATTTCACAGAGGGAAAGAGCGGGAGTTCTCGTAAGTAAGGGCAGACACCTGTGTAGAAGCCAACCACTGTGCTCTCTGACCAGGCTGTCTGCTCAGCCAGGACCGATGGATCTGCTCCAAGAACACAGAGGTGGGTTTTCCAGATGATGAGGGCAACGCAGAACAGGCACTTGGCACAAAGGCTTGACTAGAGGACAGTCGTCTTAAGACCCTGCCACGCTTCTAGCCCGAGTGATTGCTGGTGAGAGCGAGAGCGGTGGGTCCGCCCTCTCTGTCACCTGCCCCGTGTCTAAATGAACGGTGAGGATCCGGGCAGGAGTATCATGTTAGGGTCACCTGCGATTTGTCCAGGAGTGCAGGAATATATACTGCATGCTCTCCTCTGACATAATCTTTTCTCTTCCTTGGT
The DNA here is from genome assembly GCF_951394435.1 of Stenella coeruleoalba. Taxonomy (NCBI): domain Eukaryota; kingdom Metazoa; phylum Chordata; class Mammalia; order Artiodactyla; family Delphinidae; genus Stenella; species Stenella coeruleoalba. Next base: position 107,643,668 of record NC_137154.1, on the reverse strand, counting down.
CCCCTCCGCTCCCCTCCAAGTCCCCAAAGGGGGCGGGTTTCTCAAAAGAAGGTCTTGGCTCTCCTCCCCTAGTTTCTTGCCTCAGTCTCCCCAGCCCCCATCGTCCTCACTAACCCCCGCCAAGTGAAAAGGTCTTCATTTAATTAGAAGACTACTGGCCCCGCAGCCCCTGTTAGTGCGGATTTTCTGAGAGCTGGATTCTGCCTGGCCACGATTCCCTCTTCTTTGTGGCATCAGAGGCGTCCAAGATTCCACTGCGAATGACTGAGAAACTGACTTGCCAGTTACCAGTGGTGGAAACTTATAAACCCCAGGACTCACCATTTAGAATCAACTTCTTCTCAAGTTGGGTGAGATCTCCAGAACGATGCAGTGTTAGAGGCTGAAGAGGTCTTCACGATTTTCACCTTTTCGAGAAGGGGAACCTGAAATCCAGAGGTGACCAAGGGCTTCCTCAACGTTCTCCCCCTACCCCAACTCACCTGTAGCTCACCCTGCCCTCACCTTTAGATGTAATTGCTTTAAAGTCATCTCTCCTCTTCCTGAACTTCTTATAAGGGCAAGTGTTTTTAAGCTTCGTATGCAGAAGATGATCCAGACGTCTCTAAACCTCTAAGACGGGAGGGGCCATCCTAAGAGCAGGAAAGTCTTTCCATCTGACTTTCATTGGTTTTGCTGCCATCTTTCCTAAAGAGAGAAAGGGGGTCCCACCTTATACATACCCTTATGTGTTTTTCACTGGGTGTCACATAGGCAAATCTGCCCTCCCCGGGGCCTTGCTTCCCTTGTTGAAGTTGACATAGGAGAGCTTCCTTGCTCATAAGCCATCTGCTTAGCCCCTGAAAGTCAGATGAAGGTTGTCAGTCCATTGGAGAACTGTCTCTTTGCCTAATGACAGAAAAGTAATATCTTTAAAAGCTTTCTCTTTTATTTCATGCCAGAGTTCAGGTTGATTTATGGGGTGGATCCAGCCTGGGCTTCTGGCACCCAAGCCCGTCAGAGAGGAAAACTGGCAGGAGAACAAGACAGAGACCTTCGTAGGTGGGACTGTGGAATAAAGATGCAGTGGGCGGGTCTTGGGAGAGCTCCTCAGTTTTGTACTATGTAGTTCTCGAGACGTACCCGTGAGCATCTTGAAGCATCTGAGGAACTGCTAAGAAGCCAAGCTAAAAATACCAGGGAACAGCGCAGTCAAGGAGGAATGCAGAGCTGGGCGTGAGCTCCCCCTGGAAGGTGTGAGACTCGGGCATGGGGGCCAGCCTGCCGTGCACACCTCGGGCTGAACCCCGAGGCAGTCTGACACAGGTGGGAGGAGTGGATGTTTCTGGCTTTAGACCCTTTTATTTTTGAATCCTCCAGTCCTGTTGTGCACAAGTGTCTCATGAGCACCGACCATGTGCCTGGAACTAACAGGGGAGGACACACCACTCCTTGGGAACGTGAACTGTGAAACCTGCTGCTCCCCTCGCCCTTGGTGACAAGTGTAGCTTGGCTTTGGTGGCTTCTGACTCTCTGTCCACCCCAGTTTCAGGATCGTACTCCTTCTAACACTTAATCACGTGTCCCTGACAAATATCTTCTCTTGTCTGCTTTTACGAACCCTCCGTTCCTGATTATTGGGAACATTTTACCATTGTCACATCCTCCCACCCCTAACCTCCAGGGGTTCCATCAGCAGCTTAATGGTCTCCGGGCAGCAGGACCCACTCCCCTCAACCCTTCTGCTCGATACATTGTCAAATCTCAAAGGCCTCCCCTCAAGGTTCTCTTAACTTGAGGAGCAGGGGGTGTGGGGTGGGGGAGGAATGCTGAGTAGGGGGACAGTCTTGCTTTCTTCCTGAGGGTCCTGTTCTCCATGTTGGTGAAAACCACTCAGAATCATGTACTCTTTCATGTTTTAAAATAACAATTGTGGGCTTCCCTGGTGGCGCTGTGGTTGAGAGTCCGCCTGCCGATGCAGGGGACACGGGTTCATGCCCCGGTCCAGGAAGATCCCACATGCCACGGAGCGGCTGGGCCCGTGAGCCATGGCTGCTAGGCCTGCGCGTCCGGAGCCTGTGCTCTGCAATGGGAGAGGCCACAACGGTGAGAGACCCGCGTACCGCAAAAAAATAAATAAATCAATAAAAAATAAAATAAAATAACAATTGTTATTCGAGACAAGGACTTGTCTTTGAGGAATCAGAAGTCTAAAGACAGACATCCTGATATGGGCAGCCATCCACAGGACAAAAAGAGCAAACTTTAAAAAAGTAACACTAGACAGTAAGCATTTATATCATGCATACATTAAGGTAAGCGGGTTTGCACTCTGATATCATTTGGTTAATCTGTTCCTGGCTGCTCCCTCAGGAAGCGCTCCCTCCCTTGTATCCTAAATTATTTTCAAAGACTTAGAGGACAGAGGCGCAGATACGGGTAACCTTCTGGCTAAAGCATCTTGCTGCTGTCTTGTCATCTGTGAGAGGTGGACTGAGTAAGAGGTCACGGGGTGACTCGAGAGAGCTGAGTGCTAGTGATGAACTTTGGGGCAGCTTTTCAAAAAGGTAAAATACCTGTTTTCATTTGTTCAGCCTTGACCCCTTTGTTAAGCTTCCCTTTTGAGCGCCGCATGGATATAGCCCGTGCACACAGTGTGTGTGGTCTTACTTACAAGTCAACAAGTTTACCTCGGGGGTAGGTAGGTTCTGCTTTACCTAGAAACTCTGAAGGCTTCGCATTTTGTGAATGGAGAAATGGTAAGTTCCTTACGGGCTGGAACCTGGAGACGCTGAAGCAGCTCTGCTTTTCCCGGAGCCAAGACCCCCGTGTGGCCTGTGGGCTGCTCAACACACGGTGGATGCCTGGGAGGCAGTGAGCAGATGAGGAAGGACGTGCCAGTCCCTCCAAGCATCCCCGCTCCTTCCCCAAAGTGTCGTTCTTCGGGAAATTCCTGTAAGTACCAGTGCACCTCGTGTAGGAGTTGGATTGAGAGCAGAGCCCTGCCAAGTCCCCACATGAGGGCCTGACCACAGCAGCCTCTTCGAGGAAGTGGAGCTGGGGCTGTGCCGTGGGGCGTTGCTGGAGGGGAAGGACCCAGAGGCTGAGCCCCTCCCGGGGAGTCTGCCATGACTGTGTGGGTGGGGTGCGGGGCTTTCCCAGGCAACTGAGATGGGGATGGTGAACGGCCTTGAGCTGAACCGAGGGCTCGGGAAGATGCTGTTTTCTCTGCCCTCGGGATCTGGGCATCTGCGTCTCAGCTCTTCTTCTGGCAGTCCCGTCTGCATAATGTGATCTTGGCCAGATGTGCTGCAGCCTGGCAGGGATCCCGACACCTACCTCACCTACCTCGAGCCCTGAAGAGCGTGGGAGCTGGTGGAGAAGCTCTCCTCCCCCAGGGGGTCTGAGGTCGGTCTCTGCCGGCTTCTCCTGTCAGATGGCGTCATTTCGTGGGCGACAAGGTCCTGGCTGCCCTTCCATCTCTCCGTCGGCCTGTCCTGCCCCTGGTCCTCCCTCGAGGGACAAAGCATCTGAGCAGATGGGCCCTGATTTTATTACTCACCAGGGTAAATGGGATCATCACAACCCATGGTCTCTGAGCTCAGACTCACTGCTCCCATGGAGCTGGGGGCCGGGGTCACAGCCACCCTGTGCGGTGGCCCAGACAGAGAGTGAAGCACTGCTGGAGTTTCCCCGCACCTTCCTCGCCTTCCTTCCATTTGCGAGGCCAGCTTCGTCGCCGTCAGCCTCTCAAAGGTGCAGCCGAGGGCTTCCCTGGTGGCGCAGCGGTTGAGAGTCCGCCTGCCGATGCAGGGGACACGGGTTCGTGCCCTGGTCTGGGAAGATCCCACATGCCGCAGAGCGGTTGGGCCCGTGAGCCATGGCCGCTGGGCCTGCGCGTCCCGACCCTGTGCTCCGCAATGGGAGGGGCCGCGGTGGTGAGAGGCCCGTGTACCGCAAAAAAAAAAAAACAAAAGGTGCAGCCGAGCCGCTGCCATCTCTGCTTGTGGGCTTGGGTGCAGCCTCCAGGGGCACCACTTTGGGCAGAGGCCACAGGGCCACTCAGTGCCTGCAGGCCGCCTCGCTAGTCCTGTTCCCAGCCTTTCGGACCTGGCCTGCCAGTCTGGAAGCACTCCCGAGGGATGCGCCCCAGGCAAGGACACAGAGCCGCAGGAAACACACTTACCCGCTTCGTGAGGAGCCTCACAGGGTAAAGCTTTTAAATGTAACTCATGGTGATTTCTGTTACAACACCGACCACATAAATCACTAAAGGGAGAAAAATCCCAGCCAGACCCAGGTTCAGTGTCCAAGCTGCTGGGCCTCATGGAGGCTGATGTCCTGGTGAAAATTCCTAGGTCGAGGTCTTTATAAATGCTTCTTTCTTGGCATTGTCCTAGGACCACATGAGGAAAGAAAACGTGTGAGGCTTGGACTGTGGAACAAGGGAAGACCGGAGCCCCAGCCGGGGGTGGGCTTCGAGCACCAGTTGGATGGTTTCCTTTGATGGAAAGAGCACGGCAGCTGAGCGTCCAGGAGGATGGCGTGTCCCTCCCCAGGCTTGCCCGCCTCCCCTTTGTGTCCCAGAGCTTTGACTGCATTGCTTACGTGCTCCCCCCCCCCCACCAGCGCCCCTTCTCTCTGCTCGCCACCCCTCCCGCAAGGCAGCATCAGCCCTCCCACTGCCTCTGACCCCTCCCCCGCCTCTGTCTTGCCTTCACTTCCTGCGGCGGGGTTAGGCTCCTGGTGGCCAGACCACCACCCACCTTCCTAACGGGGCGAACGCTGGTGGCTTCTGCATGCTCTCTGATCTCTATCCCTATCCCATCCAACAAAGTGGATGGCTTTGTTCCTGCCTCTCCTTGCCTTTGGTTAGAATTATTTTCCCCTGTCCCCCTCCGTGGCCTAAAGTCCATTCTCTTTCTCCAATCATCCATGTGATGGCCAGTCTCCAGCATGGCCCCCGATGACCCTCACCTGCTGGGACCCACACCCTTCGAGGTCCCCGTCCACACCTGGGTGCCCAGTCGGAAGCTGTAGAGGCACAGAAGGGGGAAGCCGTGGGAAGCCGGCTGCCTCGTCAGGAGGTAGCCCAGCAGCCCCGTGGAGGGGTCTACCAGGGACAAGCTCCTGCCAAAAACCAGGGGAACTTCCCGGCGTGTGACTGAGCCGCCGGGAGGTGGGTCCTCCAGCCCCAGTCAAGCCTGTAGGTGACGCAGCCCCGGCTGATACCTGCCTGCAGCCTCAGGAGACGCCCTGAGCTGGAACCATCCGTCAGAGCTGCTGTCAGCTTCCTCCTGGATTCCACAAACTGTGCAGAACGATAAATGTGTATTGTTTTCAGCAACTGTTTCTTTCTCAGAGTGGTTTGTAAAACAGCAGTAGATTATTGATATGGTGTGTTTCTCTGTGACGAGGTTTCTTTCACCATGCCCTTCCCAATAATGTCTTACTGGAGCCGAGCCTATTGATAAATCAGCCTTCCTTTATCCAATCAAACTGAAGAATGTTCCTCTCATTTATTTTGTGGGCTTAGCATAGTGCCTGGTAAATAGCTTGTCTCAGTATTAAAAAATATGGAGCAAATGCCAGAGGAATCAGGCGAATTAATTAAATCAATAAATTTCAGTATCTGTCAAATAAGTGTTACTGATAAAGTTAAAACACAGTGAGGGGCTTCCCTGGTGGCACAGTGGTTAAGAATCTTTCTGCCAATGCAGGGCATTGGGTTCAAGCCCTGGTCCGGGAAGATCCCACATGCCGTGGAGCAACTAAGCCCATGCGTCACAACTACTGAGCCTGTGCTCTAGAGCCCATGAGCCACAACTACTGAGCCCGTGTGCCACAACTACTGAAGCCCATGCGCCTAGAGCCCGTGATCTGCAACAAGAGAAGACACCGCAGTGAGAGGCCCGCGCACCACAATGAAGAGTAGCCCCCGCTGGCTGCAACTAGAGAAAGACCGTGGGCAGCAATGAGGACCCAACGCAGCCCTAAATAAATAAATTTATTTTTTAAAAAAACCCCAAAAAACCGCAATGAGCTTTTACCTCGTTGCAGCTGAGAAAGCAACATGGGTCACCAGTAGCTCTACTGGAGCCATCTGGGAAAATTTGGCCAGGGTTCTCGCTCAGACCGGCACGGTGTGATCCGGGAATATGGCCTCAATATACGCCGCCCGTGTTTCTGCCCGTACGCGAAGGCCATCGGCTTCATTAGGTTGGACTAAGTGTGAACTTCTTGAATGGGTCATCAAGCGTATCTACCTTCCTCAGAAACAATACTAACTCTTTGTATATAAAATAAAATTTTTAAACTTCAGAAAAACCCACAGTGAAACTCATTTCTGGATATCTTCATGTGATTTATGGGGAAGGGGAAGTCAGGTCGTAAAGTTCACCTCTTATTGCTAGATTGATAATAAAAATGACTGCTATTCGCTAAATACACACCACCTGATGATGTTGCGGCACTGGACGTGCATTTGGCATCAGAGGATGGCAAATTATATATAAAAAGTGCCGAGGGTGGTCCTTTAGTTAAGTGACTAGTCCCATGGATGACTGGATCTGAGCCTAGACCTTCACAGTTACCTCGGGCGTCTAGAACATGGCACCCATGGGGTCACCGTTGCAGGTTCCCAGCCACAAACTCTCACTTCTCTCATCTAGCTGAATTCTGTGGCTTCCTTGACAAAGGAGAAGAAATTCTAAGAAAGAGGGAATGAAACTGTTAATGACCTGAGTCCTTGGACTCATTAATCAATAGAAATTGATCAGAGGCCAGAGGGGAAATTCAGGCAAGGCTTTATTGGGGCCCCTGCAGCACAGGGAGTGTAAGCAAGTAACAGGTGCCCTTGCTGCTCCCCAAGGAGGGCGGGCTGGTCCCTTAAATGGGGTGAGGGTAGGGATGGATGCAAGGGTTGGGCCAGAGGTGGGGCTTAGGTGGTCTGCCCGCCCCCTTGGTGGTGCTGTGTGCAGGGACTGTGCACAGGACCCTGCTCTTGCCTGCGGCACCTCAGAAGTGGCTGTTGGTTTGTGGCCTTTTTGTATCTTGTTGTTGATAATTTGCACCCCCTGCGGCTGGAGTGCAGTTATTTTTAGTCCCTTATAGTTTCTTTGTATCTGTTGCTCAAGGAGATGTTTGTCCAGGTGCAGGTCCTGCAGCAAAGGGCCCAGGGCCCAGCCTGTCTCAAAACCAGAATTTACTCTATGGCAAATGCATCGCTCACAAAGTTACATTTCAACTTTATGGCGACCTTGTTAGATGGGAGCTGTTATCCCTGTTTACAGATGAGAGCCAGGGTCCATTCTCTTAAGCAACATGCCAACTTCACATAATAGAGGAAATCATGAGACCATCATTCAGACCAGAATCTGCCTGGTTCCAGTCTTCCTGTTACCAGACACAAGTTCATGTGCCTGACACAGAGTGAGGCCAAACAATACCGAAACATCGGAGTCTGGAGCAGAAAAAAGGTTATTGCAGAGCTGAGCAAGGAGACGGGTGGCTCATGCCCCCCAAACCCCCCGAACTCCCAAAGGCTTTCAGCAGAGCATTTCTAAAGGCCAGGTGAGGGGGGCGGGTCGCAGGGCTTGCGAGCAGATCGTGTGCAGTTCTCTGGTGGTTGATGGTGAGGTCACAGGGTCAACATTATCAATCCTGAGGCTCCAGGAGGCCTGGGTCATCAGGTAGTTAACATCTTCCATTTGGTGGTGGTTTTAGCATCTGTAAAGCAACTCAGGAAGTGCGCATCAGGGACTATGATCTGGCTACTTCACAGGGGAGCCCAGGGGAGGATACGGGCAGGATATGGGCCCATACGGTCCTGCTCGGTTACATTCCCACTACCATTGTTCACAGAACCCAAGATTGGGAAAACAGCTTTGGAATCTTCTAGACGAGCTCCTCTAACACAGCTGAGGAGACGGAGACTAAAAAGTCACGAGACGATGGAATTAGCTCAGCTGTTAGCGGTGTGACCAGGTTGGTTTGGGACTTCCAGTTTGTTTTTCTTTTCACACCACCGTTTGAGGGTACGACCCACCGTGTGCATCTCCACAGCTCCTAGAAGGGCACTCAGAGCTTATGAGGACTTGGATGCGTGACAGAGTTTTAATCCACATCCTTGAAGACATCCTGCTTTTTAAAATAAACATAAATATCACACTGTTGAAAATGGAGGAAGACAGTGTTCTCACTTGCCGGCTGCCCTTTGAGCCAACGGGGCTGGGGGCCGGCAGAGAAGGAGGTGCACCCGGCTCCACGTGTGCCGCGCCGGCCAACCTGGAGGGGCTGAGGACCCACTGAGTGGCTTCGCAGACACAGGAGACCCCCTGGGCGGATCGCAGCCAATTCCGAGGTCTTCTCTGATAATAGCACCAGTTTAATTATAATCCAGAGTTTGCTTACATCTCGAGTATGTTTCATTTCAAATGTGACTTTCCAGCTCCTTCTCTCTCCTTTTTTTCGCTTCGTGCCATAAAATATTTGCATATTTGAATGTCAAGATTTTCCAAGTGCTGGAAGCAACAGGCTCTGGTATGTTCTCAAGTTATTTTGTACAGCAGCATCTGTCTTGTTTCAGCAGCCACCAGAGCTGAGAAGTGACCCAAGAGCAGCCTGCCAGGAAGACAGAGTGTGGGATCCAAGGGGGCTCCTCCTAAAACAGAGCCCACCAGGGCGGGGCCCCTGTCATCCCAGGCAGCTTCAGAACACATGTTTCCCCAGCTTATTTTTATTTATGTATTTATTTTGAAAGAAAGGCAGATAACCAAAGGAAACAAATACTGAATGACAGCTACAGAATGTATCTTTGGAACCTGCTAGACTAATTACTGAGGCTCCAAAATCACTTTAAAAGCAACACATTTTGTTTTGCAATATACATTTTTGTTGCCAATTTTTTTTTTTTCAATCAGAATCCACCTCAAACTGGATTGTTGATTGCCAGAGAAGTGGCATCAGGAGGGAATACTCTCTTTGGGGCAGCGCATTTCAAGGAACTGCCTGACTTTTTTCTGTATATAGAATGATGTCAGGAAAACTTTTCTACAATATTTTCTCAGAGCTGTATACGGCTTCCTTCTGAAGTGATGCCTTCTGTTCAAGCAATTATAATAGTAGCTGCTTACATGTACCGGGAGAAACCTAGTCTAATCCTCACAGCTCCCCTAGGTGGTAGGCATCCTTATTACCTGCATTTATAGGTGCGTAAACTGAGGCTCAGGGAAGACGCTTTTCCGAAGGGCCCTTGATGGAAAATGGTGGAGACTGGATTTGGTTGGAGACTATTTGCATTTACTGTGTGCATTGTATTATTGTTGTTTGTAAAGAGACCAGGACAGCAAGATCTACTCATTTAACATCCTGATGTTTGAATGCTCAGACCCTGAATTTTCTAGGGATCGTTCTAATAATTTCCAGAAAATATGATTTTCTGTTAATATTTGATCAAGGAAACAGGACTCTGCTTAAACGCAGAAATGTGACTGCTTTGAAACCACACTTGCCAGAAACATTTGTTCATTTAACAAAAAAGTATTAAGTACCTACCGTGTGTCAGGGACTGTGGTCCCCACGGGGGAAATAGTTGTGAGCAAGTAGAGCTCTTCTGGAAATTTAGAATATGACCCTGAGCACAAGGAGAAGGTCCGGATTGTCTGGTTGGGGCCATTCCGTCCATCTCATCACAGAGTCTTTTACCCTGATCGGAGATGCTCTCAGAATCCGATAGGTGACCTAGTTAATCTAAGCATACCTTGCTGTTTCATTCACTCATTCAATTATTTATGTAATTCATATTTATTTAATACCTAGTGTGTACCATGGACCTCAGTCAGGTACAGTTCCTGTTCTCATTGAGCCAAGAGGGTGATGGCAAATATGAACCAATAAACACGTAAAAAATACAATCGTGACTTAGCAAGTACTAGGGGCCGGGGGCCTCTCTGAGGAATATTTGAGCTTGGGGGCTGCTCTGTACGGCTCTGGGGACTGTTGTGGGAGGGATGGCAGCCAAGCCCAGCCTGTTCTCCAGGCTGAGGGCCTGCATGGCCGGCACCGCCCAGGGTGGGCGCCTCTTCCTCGTTCTCACAGTCACGTTTGGGGGGGTGGCCCCGAGGAGGTACCAGCCAGGTGCGGCAGGGTGACAGGAGGGGGGCGTGGATGGGCTTGGGGTGGGGCCTCGCAGCCACAGGCAGCCTCGGGACTCAGTCTCAGTGCGTGAGAAGCTGTGGAAGCTTCAAGCAGAGTTTGTATTTTTGAAAGCAATCTCCATCTCCAGCCTTTCCGCAGGGCCTACACCTCCAGGCTCCCCACAGCCTCTCTAAGCCACTACCCCGTCATCTGTAAAACAGGGGTTAATACCTGTGTATTCAAGGCTTTTTAAAAAATAAGTAACAGAGTGACACATGTCAAGTTCCCGTGAGCACCCTTCTCGGTGGCCTCCGCGCAGAGAAATCGTAATGGACGATGCTCAGGAGTGTGGCTTGAGTCCCACAGACCAGATCCTCCGGTTTGCCATCAAGAGTTACGCTTCCTACCAAATGTAAGGTAGAGAGCTGTGGGAAGCAGCCGCACAGCACAGGGAGATCAGCTCGGTGCTCTGTGACCACCCAGAGGCGTGGGATAGGGAGGGTGGGAGGGAGACGCAAGAGGGAGGGGATATGGGGATATATGTATATGTATAGCTGATTCACTTTGTTATAAAGCAGAAACTAACACACCATTGTAAAGCAATTATACTCTAATAAAGATGTAAATAAATAAATAAAGAAAGAGTTAACGCTTCCTGTTTGGAATAAGAATTGTTCTGTCACGATGATTCAAAGAAGGTCGCAGCAATTGATTGGGAGGGGGGTCCTTGTCCTTTGCACTTGCCTCTCCAACATCTGTCTCTCCATCAGTGCTGATAACTTAGAAGGACTGCGGGAAGAACCTCAGCTCACCCATCCTCAGCACTGGTGTGTGTGCACATGTGTGTGTGTGTGCGCGCGCGCGCGCACGTGTGTGTGTGTGCACGTGTGTGGTCTTTGCAGGCAATCACCCAGAGGACGTGATGTTGCTGTAAGCTCCTTCAACTTGAGAAAACTATAAAAGATGCAGTTTTAAAAAGCTGACACCTCTGTTATATTTTGGTATCTGTCTGAACGAGCACAGCATTTAGAGACCCACAGACTTCTCGCCGACAGCTCTGCAGGTACAGTCTGTCCTGAAAGGTATTTCCTCTGGCTTCAGGCCTGGCTGAGATGGATAAAGTGGGGCCCCTGGGGGCGGGGACATCTGGGCCGCGTCTCAGGTCACTGGAGCCTGTGGTTTACCCATCAGGATGCGGCAGTGACTCTCTCCTCCCCTGCCTGGGCCGCCGCAGAGCCTGGCGGGCTTGCCAGATGATGCTGTTGAGCAGCGAGCAGACAGGCTGGACCTGGTGCAGCTCACGCGGGGGCTGGAGCTCAGGAGGCTGAGCGGGGTCAAGGGGTGATGTGTTCAAGGTGTACAAAGTGATGAGTTGACTTACACAATGTTCAGTGTCAATCACATCTCAGTAAAGCTGGAAAAATAAACAAATAAACCTCTTCTGGAAAAAAATGAGGTGAGGTAAGGACTGTCGCAGTTAGAAAGGCGTAAATGCTCTGAAAGTAGGAAACATCTTAGATCCTGAGACCCAAGGCTGTGACCCAGGCCGCTAAGCTCTGGTCCTGGCCCTCAGCTCCTTTGGTGAGGGGGCAGAGGAGACCCCCGGGACGCAGGCCCAGGGAGACCACCGCCTTGCTACTGTGTCTAAATTACACGTGTTTTCGTCAGATCTGTTAGCAGCACGTCACCGCCTTCTCACGTACAGCCAGGAAGTAGGAACCCGCAGTCCCGAGGGGGAGACTTGGAGGGGCTGGGTCCAGCTTTGTGAACAAAGTGGCTGGTTTTTCATTAATAAAATGGCTCAGGCCTCTGGTTTCTCACCCACCTCTGGAGTCCACCTTCAGTCCTTAACCCAGCTCAGCTTCTAGAAAGACTAGTCCTGCCCTGAAAGTGCCCGAGACACAGACGGGCACAGCCTTGCCCACCTGTCTCTCTGCTGCAAGCAGGGATGGAGGGAGGTATGGGCTGGAGGGCTTCAAGCAGGAAGGCTGGTTTGGAATGACTGGGGGGGCTCGCTGGGATGGGAAGGATGGGGCAGCCCACCGTGGTGCTCAGGGCTGTCTTGGTTGTCACACTCACCCAGGTCCCACGTCCTGGGAACACTTCAGTCCCCGGTAAGCTGAGATGGCTGGTCACCCCGGGAAGGTACTAATGATGCCGCCGCAGGCCTCCAGCCAGCAGACCGGCCTTGTCGCAAAGCCTTTCCTGGTAGAGGTGTCACATCCGACCAGGATTTTCTGGGCTCTGGGACAAGAGGAGATGTTAAGTGCAAGCGTGGTGTCGTGGGACGTTACCACCAGCGTCCCCGTGTCCCCTCAGCCCCTGCTTCGACCGCTCACCAAGCAAGCAAACGAACGTGCGGACCTGGAGAGGATCTGGAGACCCGCCGTGCGTGCCCGCCCCACCCCGTGCTGCTGCCTCCAGAGGACAGGCACTTCGTCTGCCACAGCGGACGCAGCTTCCTGAGCTCCTCCTGCACAAGGCCTCTTGTTGTCATCCGGTGACGGGTTAAGGGTGCGATTCATGGCCAGAGACTCAGGGACAGAGCTGGGGGTAGACATCCAGGGGCCAGGCTCCTCCACCAGGCCACGGAGGCACGTCGCTCAGTGAGGCAGGGCCTCCTGGGCAGGGCCAGAGGGGGCCGTGGACTGGCCCGGCCCTGGGCTCAGCCTTCGCATGTAGCACCTCGTGAAATCCTCTCAAACCTCAGGATGTGTCGCCGCCCACTTCCAGAAGACAGATGAAAACCCAGGCTCAGGGCACACGCCAAGGTCAAGGCAGAGCTGAAACCAGAAGCAGGTCTTCTGCTTCTGGCCCAGGCCCTCGATCCCCAGGGGCCTCCGTGGAGTCCTCTGTTTCGGCGGCGAGTGTGCACCGTGCAGGGGTCTAGAGGTGGCCACGGTCTGCCTCGGTCCTGCCCAGAGGGGCGGGATGACTGGCCTGCCCCCCACGGCTGTCCCGTGGCCTTGCCTCGGCCGGCACCGCAGCGGACTCCCCACTTTGGAAGAGGGTCCTCCCAGCCAGTGCCCAGAGATCACGCTGTCGGTGGCGAATGGTCTGGAAAAGCTGTAATTACGCCTTCTCAGCCCCAGGGGGGCTGCACCTGTTTCCTGTTTAAGGTCCCTGTGTACAGACAGCAACACTGTCCTCACAGGTGGGCAGGAAGGAGCATGTTGAGGGAGGTGACGCGATGCCACGTGACAGCCGGCCGTGGCTCTCAGCTGTGGTCCGGCGTGGCTCCCCACCCCACCCGGAGGCTGGCAAAGTTTCCTTATTCTTTCCTTTAAAACGTGTATAATAAGTTCCTCCTACGTGCCTGGCACTTTTTATCTGGAAATATTACTCATGAAGTAAGTTTTTTTTCTTTAAAATCACTCCTGTGGGAAGCTGCTTCCCTTCGGCTGGGAGAAAGGAGGGAGGTGGAGGCCCTCCTAGCCCGTCTCACAGGCCTCTTCCTTCCACGGGGTCGTGGGGATGGGGCTGCTGGGGGGAGGAGGGTGATGACTGTCCCTGAAGGAAGTCCCAGGGGGAGCGGGCACCAGGGGGCATCGCTGCCACCACTTCTGGGTCAGGACCTGCCGTCTGGAGGCCAAGGCGTGAGAGCAGCTCCCGCTTCGCTCCTGGAGACGAAGCTCCTGACGGCCACGTCTGCTCTGCCAGGAGGCCCCGCAGTGCTGGGCAGCCCAGGCTCGCCTAGGGCCTCGGGGCCTTGAGTGACGCTGGGCGGGTCCACCACAGCCTGGGCGGGGGAGGGGAGGGAAGGATGGGCTGGAGCATCGGCTCAGGCCTCTCCCATCCTCCTCACAGGTTCATCTGTTCACTCATTTGTTCACTCAGCAAGTTATCTGTGTCTCTGATACATGCCAGCCGCGGCTCTGGGCATCAGAGACACGGTGGAGATGAGGGACGCTCTCCCCTCTCGGAGCTGTCCTGCTCCTGGGCGAGGCGGACAGGGAGCAGGTGCACAAACTGCGTGGAAGTGACGAGGGAGACCAGGGCGAGGGCGAGGCTGGGGGGTTAGAGATGGGGTGTGTGTGGTGGCTGTGTGTGTGGTTGTGTGTGGTTGTGTGATTATGTGTGTGGTTGTGTACGGTTGTTGCATGTGAGATTGTTCTCTGTGGTTGTGTGTGGGTGGTTGCTGCACGTGTGGTCGTTGCGCGTGTGTTTGCTGCGTGTGTGGTTGCTGCGTGTGCGGTTGTTGAGCGCGTGGTTGTTGTGTGTGTGGCTGTTGCCTGCTGGTCTCGGCCTATCCGTAACCAGCACTGTGGCAGGACAGGCCCTGTTGTTCTTACTGATTGCAAGATGCCCTCAGCAACAACCTTCGCGTCCTGGAACTTACACGACACACCTGGGGCCACACAGCGAGTTGTGAGGGGCTGCGGGGTGGGGGGGTGAGCGAGCGAGCAGGGCCTGGGGCTCTGCTTTCACTGGGGTCGAGGGTGGGGGCCTGGGGTTTCACAGGCTCAGGCTTTATTGGTGAATTTAAAACAGAAGAGCAGGAATTTAAAGCGCAAAGAGAGAAAACAAGTGGCCCAAGCCGTCAGTCACTGAAATCAACCAGGGTCTCTAAAGCAAAGGGGCCTGGCTGGGGTCTGGCCGTGTGTTTACGCGAGATGCCCCCACCCCTGCTGCCCAGAAGTGGATGCCTTGCAGTCACGGCCTGTCAGGCACTTGCTTCACAAAAAAACCCCCGAGGTCGGGCCTCAGGCACGGAGATTACATGCAGAGTGATCAGGGAAGTTTGCGCCAGACGCGTATTTATGTCCAGCAGATACCTGGGCAGTGTGAGGCAGGGGCTGCACGGAAGCTGAGGGAGGAGGTTCCAGTGAACACACAGCACGGGCAGAGGCAGCCACAGTGACCTGCTTAGGAGAGGAGGCCGGCCTGGGGTGGGCTTCCTGCCCCTGTGAGTAAACGGAAGTCCTTGCTTTAGTGTCCACGGCCCCCGGGACCCAGCCACAAGACCACCTCTGGGATCTGTCTTCTGCGTCCTCTCGTGTCCTAAGACGCCACCCACGCTCACTTCTCCCCCGCTCCACACGCATCCAGGGCCCCGAGATCCCAGCTGTCTCTGCACTGACCCACCTCCTGCCAGCGAGGACCCTGTTTCACCCTCTCACTCAGTTCCGCACGCGGCCTCCAGACCATGGACACTCTTTCCCCCATGACGACGTGCTTCCAGCATTTGACAAAACACTGCCAAATACATGAGTGACTGTGACCCTCACTGCAGGGCAGTGATGGACAACTTTGTGTGTCCACCTGGCTGGGCCAAGGTGTGCAGATGCAAGTCAGATGTGGTTCTGCAGTGTGTCTGATTGTTCCACGAGGGTATTTTTGGATGAGATTAACATTTAAATCGGTGGACTTAGAATAAAGCAGAGTGTCCTCCATGATGTGGGTGGGCCTCGTCCAATCAGTTGAAGGCCCAAATGCAACAAAAGCCTGACGTCCCCTGAGCAAAGGAATTCTGCAGCAGACAGACTTTGGACTTGAGCTGCAACATTGCTCCCCTGGGCCTCCACCCTGCGGGTGTTGGAACTTCTGGCCTACATAATCATGTGAGCCAGTTCCTTAAAATAAACTTCTCTCTATACACATCTGTTGGTTCTGTTTCTCTGGAGAGCCCTGACAAATACAGGTGAGAATTATCCCCTATTTACAGACAAAGAAATTGAGGCTCAGAAACGTTAAGTCGCTTATTCATAGCTGGTTAAAGGACTCGAATTCAGCTCTGCTAGGCTTTAAATCTACCAGGTTTTCCTTAAATGCCTGCCTCCTTTGTCCCTTTCGGCTCTGAAATTGCCAACAGTTTTTCACGTCTTAGGGCACTGTGTCTAAATTCCTTCTTGATGTTGAGAGTCTTCATGACATAACTTTATCTTCTCCCTTCCTGTCAGGCAGTTTGTCTCAGCTTCTCAGGCACACATGGGGGAGCAGCTCCTGGGGAAGCGGCAGAATTTATACCCTAAACTGAAGAGACGCAGGTCATCCAGCAGGTTAAAGGTATAATGAAAAGCTAAAGATATAAATCTGCTTTGCAAATATGATGAAAGTAAGGCATCTCTTCTTGGACTAAATAGGGGTTTAAACCTAAGTTCCAATGTCAGTGATCTTGTAACCGACAGGGAAGGATGGGCTGGACATTGATCGGAGCCAGACAACATCAGGGTGACGGTGGTGTCTGGGGGCCATGGGGTCACCAACTGATACGGGGCCCACAAGCCACATCTGCCTCTTTAAATTTAAACTAACTATGATGGGGGGGAGGGATAAATTGGGAGATTGGGATTGACATATACACACTACTGTATATAAAATATTGGGCTGGCCAAAAAGTGCCTTCGGTTTTTAAGTAAAAATAAAAGACACATTGTTCCTTTCACCAAGAACTTTATTGAACAACATATTCACTGTTTTGTTCCACTACCTTCTGCCATTTTTCAGGCAACTTCATAATTCCATCTTCCCAAAACTTTTTACCTTTTTGAGCAAACAACTGTTCCAGGTGCCTTTTACAGTATTCCAGGGAATTGAATTTTTTTCCATTAAGAGAATTTTGTAAAGACTGAAATAAATGGAAATCCGAAGGCTCAATGTCTGGTGAATATTCATCCTGGCGGATGAATCAGAGCTTCCCAGCCAAGCTGTAGCACTTTTTGCCTGGTCATCAAAGAAACATGTGGTCTTTCGTTATCCTGATGGAAGATGATGTGTGTTTTGTTAACTAATTCCGGACGCTTTCCGTTGAGTGCTGCTTTCAGTTGGTCTAACTGTTCCAACAAGTTAGTACTTGTTGGAATTAATTGTTTGGTTTTCCGTAAGGAGCTTATAATAGAGGACTCCCTTCCAATCCCACCATATACACAACATCACCTTCTTTGGATGAAGGCCAGCCTTTGGTGTGGTTGGTGGTGGTTCATTGTGCTTGCCCCACTATCTCTTCCATTCCACATTATTGTACAGTATCCACTTTTCATCGCCCGTCACAATTTGTTTTGAAAACGGAACGTTTTTGTTGCGTTTCAGTAGAGAATCGCACGCGGAAATACGGTCAAGAAGGTTTTTTACGCTTAACTTACGTGGAACCCAAACATCAGAACGATTCACATAACCAAGCTGGTGCAAATGATTTTCAACACTCGATTTGGATATGATGAGTATGTCGGCTATCTCCCGCATGATATAACATTGATTGTTCTCAATTACTGTCTCGATTTGATCGTTATAAACTTCAACGGGTCTACCCGACTGCGGAGCGTTGTCCAGCAAGAAATCTCCAACACGAAACTTTGCAAACCACTTTTGACATGTTTGATCAGTCACAGCACCTTCTGCATACACTGCACAAATCTTTTTTTTGTGTTTCAGTTGCGTTTTTACCTTTCTTGAAATAATAAAGCATAATATGCCAAAAATGTTGCTTTTCTTCCATCTTCAATATTAAAAAGGCTACAGAAAAATTCGCTAATTTTAATGTCGTTTTAAAAGGCACGCTGATATGACAGCTGTCACAATACAATCTAGCGAAATTGTTTTGAACGAAGTTAAAGACAGCAAAGAGCTACTAGAGCCATCTTACGGAAAAAAACGAACGAACCTTTTGGCCAACCCAATAGATAACTAATAAGAACTTACTGTTCTTGCAGTAAGTTCTTACTGTTCTTGCACAGGGAACTCTACTCAATACTGTGTAATGACCTGTATGGGAAAAGAATCTAAAAAAGGAGTGGATATATGTATTTGTATGACAGATTCACGTTGTTGTACAGCAGAAACTAATACAACGTTGTAAATCAACTATACTCCAGTAAAAATTATTTTAAAAATGAACTATGATTAAATGGAATTAAAGCCTCAGTTCCGCAGTTGTGATACCCTGAGGAAAGGCCACCTGTGGCTGGCAAGAGGTCACCATGTTGACCGTGTCCACCACTGCACCAAGTCCTATCAGACAGCACTGAAGTGGGGAGACTGGCCCCAAATACAAACGTCCCTGAGCCCCCAACACAGCTGGCTAGTGACCAAGAGAAGGCCGAAGAATCCTCACGGTTAAACTGGGGACTGAAATGCCTGTGGGAAGAATCCCTCCCTCAGTTCCGGGGTGGAGAGCAAGGTGTGGGGATGGCAGCTGGGCTGCGGGCAGGGAGCCAGCCCTGCCTAGACCAGGTGCCCAGGGCTGTCCCGCAGGACTCAGCCAGGAGCTCCTTCTGGCTGGAGGCCCAGGTGAGGCCTCTGTCTCTCAGCTGTCAGGTGGTTTCAACAAATGTGTTAGATATGCTTGATACAAATTTATAGATCCAATGAAAAGACATAATATTAGAAAGTTTTGACTACAATCTATATTGCAAATTATGTTATTTATTAGAGTGCGCTGCTGTTATATCATAACATAACTTATTCATTTTCAAGGAAAATGGGGCATTTATAGATTTGATATTATTTTGAACGAACAGAAATCTCAAATCCTGAGGACACTTGGAAACTCTGTCTCTAAGAAGGTCATTCCTACCTGCACAAACAGATGCCCTGGGAGAAAGCAGTGGCTGTGTTTTCTGATTTCCCCTTTTGCTTTTCTCCTCTTACACTTCCAGAATAATTTCAACCCTGTATCAGCCAACCTAAGGCAAACAGGTGATTGTTCCCACTGCAGGGACAGGGCAGAGATCAGATCAGCACCCCTGGGGTGGGGATGCAGGGCTGCTGCCACTGGAGAGCAGACTGTGCCACGCGGTGACACCTGGTGATCCCCACCTGCCTGGGGAGCTCCCTTCCCGGGAGACCGGCTCCAAGGGGTGACCCGAGGCGAAATTCTGAAACCAAAGCCTCTGTCTCAGCACGTCCTCCCCCTTCCTTTCCGGTGCGCTTTTCTGGCTCCCAGCTCGTGTTTGATCTGTTCTTATGATACAATGAGAACCTGGGAATACTGCTGTTCCACGTCTCCCGGTTTGTATATTAAGAATAAAATTTACATTTTTAACAAAAAGCTTCCGGAGACAGCGCTGAGCTACAGGCAGCGGGGTGGGGTGGGGGGCGTCTGGCTGAGTCGCCGGTCAGCGTCGCCGGCAGCGCTGAGGTCTCTTACAACATCTGTTCTGTTTCAGCCGCTGTTGCCTGCGCACAGCCCTGGAACTTGGCTTCTAGAGGTGCTGTCAGGTAAGAGGTTTGCCAACGCACCCCTGAGACTCCGCCGACCCCAAGTGCAGGGGCCCAGTGAGGACCAGGTCAAAGGTCAGTCGGCACCCGGTCCTGGGCAGGTGATCTGCTGGTCTGGACCTGAGCGGGTTTATGCACAAGGCAGGCTGGGGTTCTGGAAACCTGAGTTGGAGGAGGACTGAGAGAAATCAGGTCTGGACAGAGCAGGGGCTGTGGGAACCGTGTGCCGAGACTGCTTCCTGGGTCAACAGCTGGCCCTCGAGGGCTTGTCCGAGGGGCAGCTCTGGACTGGCAGGTGTGAGTGGGTCCCTGGGGCAAGTGGGCCCTGGTGGGCGGTCGGCACCCCGCGAGTCAACTTCTGGAGGGCCTGGGGGCAAGGCTGGTGGAGCCGGAGGAAGTAGGGGGGTATGTGCGGTCAAGCAGGCTAGAGGTGAAGTGGCACCAGCACTCTGGACTGGGGCCAGAACCTGGTCGTACCAACACCTTGGTGAACACGTAGGAGCTGGGCCTTCCCCCAGGACCGCCGCGTCAGGGGAGAGGGCTTGCTCTACTTTCCGTGCCCAGCACAGCGTCTGGCTCACTATGAATGCCCGATCTAGGTCTAATCAACACTCATCGAGCTCCCACTGTCCTGGGAATATGGGGCTGAGTGACAGGATGATCCTGTCCCCATGCGAGTAGATGGACAGCGGTGAAGCGGGACGCGACAGCCACAGACATCTCTGAGGGCTGTGGTGAGTAGAACGGGGGACTGGAGCGTGTCTGGGTGGAGGGACCACCTTGCATTGCGTGGCGGTACCTGAAGGACGAGAAAGAAGCAGCCACGCAACCGTCTGGGGATGGGGAGGCAGCTCCAGGCCGAGGGCAAACCCCCTGGGCAGCAGTGAGCTGGCTGTGTCTGGGATGCAGGAAGGAGGCCAGTGTGGCTTTGGCAGAGGGCGTGAGCTTGGAGAGGCCGGCGGGCATCGATCCAGAGTTTCTGAAAGGAGTGCTGTGGGCATTTGGGGTGAGACGGGTGCGGGTGGTAGGTGGCATTTAGCCCGCTAACTGTTAGTAGCACCTCATCTCCCAAGTCGTTCTGACAACCAAAAATCCCCCCATGCGTTTCCATTCCTACATACTGCCTGACAGGGGCCACTATACACAGGACACGTGTATAGGAAGATATTTGTCATAAGGAACTGGCTTATGCAGTTATGGAGGCTGACAAATCCCAAGAGCTGCAGTCAGCAAGTTGGACCCGGGAGAGAAGACGGTGTGAGGTCCAGTCTGAAGGCCGGCAGTTTCAAGACCCAGGAAGAGCTGATGTTTCAGTTTGAGTCCGAAGACAGGAAAAGACTGCTGTCCCGGCTCAAGGCTGTCAGGCAGGAGGAGTTGCCTGTGACTTTCGGGAGTGTCAGCCCCTTTGTTCTACTCAGACCTTCAGCTGATTGGGTGAGGCCCACCCACACGGGAGAGGGCAATCTGCTTTTTTCAGTCTGCAGATTCACACGTTCACCTCATCCGAAAATCTCATGGACACCCCCAAAATAACGTCCGAATACCTGGGCATCCTGTGCCCAGTCAAGTTGACACAAAATTAAGCATCACAGCCATGTAGGGCCCTGATAGTCTTCCCGTGTGTTAAGACCCGGGTGGAGTGAGCTTGCTGGGGTAAGTCATGGGGAAAGTGGGAGGTGACAGTCCCGAGGCACTAAAACTGCCCCGGCCCTGCCTGCTGGTGATCAGGTTTGGGGTGTGTTGTCTTGTACGAATAAGAATAGTAAGAACCGTTTTTAATGGTGCTCAGCAAACCCACACACAGGATCTCATTTCACCTCCCGGTCGTCTTGTGAGGCTGGCTAAGGAAGATGCACTATCATTGCTGTTTTACAGAGAGAACAGTCTCAGAAAGGGTCGAAGTTTGCCAAGTTTGTACACGTGGTGAATCAGGGCTGGGGTGACAATGTCTCCCGACGCTGGGGAGGTCGAGGTGGGAGAACAGGGTGGCCGCAGTGTCTGGAGGAAGCTGCAGAGGGCGGGGGGCAGCCACGCGTGCACTGCAGGCAGGAGAAAGCCTTCAAGGACGCGGAGTGCTGCCTGAGCCACACAGCATGATGTAGCAGAGCTGTCACTCACAGGGAGAGACGGCAGCGGGGACGGAGGCTGCTGGCAGTGGCAGCCGGGGTCAGGGTGACTCAGGGAGCAGAAACCGGGGCTGGCAGGGAGGTGGCCCGACGGTGGGGTGAGGACCAGACAAGCCTGTCACCTAAAGCCTCAGAGGGAGAGGCCGGGGAGACGGAAGACAGTGCGGGGGGTGGGGGGACGCGGGCAGCGGTGTCTCCGCAGCCCCTTCCTGGAGATGAGCTGGGGCTGCTGCCCGCCCTGCTTTCCTCCCTGGAAGGCTGGGGCTTGGGAAGGTCTGGAGGAGGCTGCCGGGCCTTTCGGTACCGATGGCGAAGGTGCAGAGAAGCGGGCAAGCCGAGGTCTCCCACGCTCCCACCCACCCCCCGGCACCTTCTGTGAGTTGTTTCAAGCTGGAGCCCGGTGTGGACACCGTGCACGGGGCCTGCCTGCCTGGGGGGGAGGGCTGGGGGTGGGGGAGAAGAGGCAGGAGCCTATCCTGGGGGGTCTCCTCACCGCGTCGGGGAGGATGGCTGACTCACGGGCCCGAGTCACCCGGGGACCACTGAGCTGTCCTGTGGGCAGGGCTTCCTGTGTCTCAGGAGCAGGTTCACGGCCACAGCAAAGTCTGGGCGGGGAGGCCGGGAGCGAGGCTGCGGGGAGGCTGGGCCATGGGGGTCCTGGACCCCCAGAGAAGCGCGGTCACGTGGAGAACAGAAGGGAGAAGACCTGGGAGTCTGGAAAACAACGGCCTTTCTCCCCGCAGAGTCCTCGGAGGCGGCCTCGTGGGTGGAGGCACGGGCTCTGGGTCGTGGCCTGGAGGACGTACAGTGTGGACGTGGACCTGGTGCCCCCTGGAGCTGGACCCACACAGGCCCTGCCAGGGGCCGGGGCTGGGCCCTCCCTCTGTGCGAGGTCCAGGCTGCTGGGACCTCTGCCCCGCCCATCTTTCTGGCCCTCTGCTCACAGGCACGGAAACCCCCTCATTTCTGGGCCAGTGTCAGCCACCCCGCTGCTGGGTGCGCACCCCGAGTTCTCATGAAGCCGGGCCCGCCTTTTCCGTCACACAGCACAGTTCTGTTAATCCCCGAGCTTTGCCTGGCTTTGTGTATCTGCATCCATCACCTCTATTCATGGCTGTCCTACACCCATCCATCCATCCACGCATCTAGCCATCATCTGTCTTCCTTTTTTAAAGTTATTTTATCCAGGTATGATTGACCTATAACATTATATTAGTTTCAGGTGTACAACATAGTGATTTGATATTTGGGTACACTGCAAAATGAGTCGATAACAGCTGTCACCATGCATTGCTACAAAAAAACTTCTTTCTTGTGATGAGAACTTTAAAGCTTTACTCTTTGAGCAACTTTCAAATACGTAAAATAGTATTAGTAACTGTAGTTGCCATGCTGTACATCCCCATGACTTATTTATTTTATAACTGAAGTTTGTACCTTTTGACCCCCTTCACCCATTTCACACACCCCCTCCCCCTCCCCCGACTTGTGTAGCCACCAGTGTGTTCCCTGTAGGTACGAGCTTGTTTTGTTTGGTTTTTAGATTCCACATATAAGTGAGATCATACAGTGTTTGTCTTTCTCTGACTTATTTCACTGAGCATAATGACCTCGAGGACCACCCATGTTGCTGCAGATGGCAAGATTTACTTCTTTTTATTTGTATGTGGACCACATCTTCTTTATCCGTTCACCCATAGATGGACATGCAGGTTGCTTCCATGTCTTGGCTATTGTAAATAGCGCTGCAGTGAACATGGGAGTGCAGACATTTTTTTAGATTCTTGTCTCTATGTTCTCTGGATAGATACCCAGAAGCGGAATTGCTGGATCAGATGGCAGTCTTATTTTCAGTCTTCTGAGGAGCCTCCATGCCGTTCTCCACAGTGGCTGCACCAGCTTACATCCCCACCAGCAGTGCACGAGGGCTGCCTTCCCCCACGCCCTCGCCAGCAAGCTCATTTTGGCGGCAGAGGGTGGGTGAGCCGTGGCCAGAGATGACAGTGCGCCTGAGTCTAGGTTCCCAGGACAGATGGAGTGCGCTCCCCCAAAACGGGGAAGAAAGAGCTTCCTAGTAGCAAACCGATGGGAGAAAACTTAAACGAATATATTGTTTGCTTTTAATCTGCACAAAAAATGCCGCTCTCCAACTTGCCTTTTTCGATTAAACATAACAAACATTTTTTCTTGTCAATAAAAAAACCTTTCTTACCAGATTTTAAAAACGGCAAACCACTGGGATATTGTCAGAGTTCAGGCCTCTGGTCTTCCTTTCCCGTGAACAAGTCCCCAAGGAGTGACCCCTCCCTGAGACGTTCACTGTCCTGCCTGACTTCCGTCACCTTGCCTGAGAGGGGGGCCAGGGGCCACCTCCTCCTCAGCGGGCCTGCCCCCTGCCTGGGGGAGAACTCCCACCCCAAGAGGGTCACCAAGGGGTCTGTGGGCTGGGCTGGGTGGGCAGGGTGGTGGATGGCGTCCCTGGAAGGATGCAGGGCGATGAAATCGCCTCAGGAATGGCTCCGCTCCCTGCCCCTCTCACAGGGCCCGTGGGCGGCTCACTGTGTCTTAGGTGCCAGGGAGGGGGCTGCCGGCTGCTGGTGACCAAGGCTGTTCTGCAGAGGATCAATCCAGTACTGTTCATCAGGGTGTTTGTGGCCGCTTCCCCAGATTCTGATGCTCAGTTTTGATTGTCTAACTAGACATTTATTGTTGCTCCCTCTCTGTCCTTTCCATGGTCAAGTGGGATGTGACCTCGGAGCGTGTTTGAGCTGTGATACCCTCATAAACAACCGGGAAGGGGCTTCTGGGGCCGCGCCCTCTGGTCTGCTCCCTACGCTGCCCCGTCCCCGAAAGTCTCGAGCAGAGCAGGTGCGACTGCACCTTGTCCCCAGCGTCGCACCACCCAGAGGCTCCAGGGCGCTCTTCCCTGTTTACACAGTTTCCTTGCGAGTGGTGTGTTTCTGTCTGCGGGAGTTTGCCCCAAATTCCGAGCTGTTTTCTGCGCCTCAGGCTGACACAGGCTGTGAGAAGCGTCCTCCCGGGGGCACAGAAGTGGCTGGGTCCCAGCTCTCGGGAGGGTGACCAGCATGACTCCACCCCCAGGCCATTCTGTTTGGCCATCAGCACCAACTGTCTGCTGAGTGCAAAGCATTACACTAGGTCTGTGCTCCTCCCCCACCCTCTTCCTTCTGTGTATCTCCCTGCCTCCCCCATCTCAGGAGCCCCCGAGAGGGGAGGGGGAAGACCGGCCTTCTCTACAGCCCCGCCCCTGATGATGTGGGCAGTGCCCCCAGGTCCTCTGGTCTAACGTTCTGCTCCAGGGCCCCAAGCCAAGCTGTAAAGCCGCCTCCCTCGGCCTGGTCTGCTCACTGCCATGCTCTCTCCTGCACACTAACAGCCAGGGAGAGAGGAAAGAAACTCTGGAAGGAGCCCAAAGTGCCCATTAGATGACTGTTGTTATGTTGCAGTGGTATAAGTGTGAGGTCTTAATAAAATCCAACATTTTCCAATTAGCTGTTGCTTAATTAGTATCATGAATATTCAGAGCCTCCCGCCCTTTTGCATCCGCTCCCCTCAATCTCTCCCAGCCCAGCCTGCTCCACCAAACTGTACTCGAGACACCTGGGGTTGGGGGGTGGAGCCCGCAGAGCTCAGGCCTCCTCTGCCTCTGCAAGGCTGGGCGTAGGCAGGACATCTGAGGTCCTATTTCTCACTACCTCCCCCTTTCAAGGGCAAGAAGTCTCTGGCCATCCGAGCTCCCCGCTGGGAAAATGCAAAAGGCACAGATTTCCTTACTTGCCGTGAAGTCTGTGAGGATGGTTACTTCCGGAGAAGGCCACCCTGGACCTTTAAGCACAGGCTGTTCGAATAATTAAGAAATCTGGTTGCTCCTGCCTCTTGGTTGTTCCCTCTCTCCCTCCCTTCCTGCCTTCCTTCCCTACTTCCCACCTCCCCTCCCTCCCTCATCCAGTGTGTTTCCCGGACGGCTCTCCTGGGAGACCATACAGAAGTGCAAGCCCAGGGGCTCCTGGTCAGATGGAAGGAAGCCGGTCTCCCCGTCAGAAAGAGGACAACAGGCCTAAAGTGGAATCGTGTGTGCTTAAGCCCCGTCCCCAAATCGAGACTTCATACCTCACTTAATCACAGTTTCAGCCTCTCCGGAGTGGACTCTTGAACCAGTCCATGTGGAACGACCTGGTCCGCACTAGGGAGGTGGTCTGCCTGGCAGACCCCTGCCACCCGGCCCCTGAGGGAGGGTGACTTTGCCACGGCCAACCGTACCAGCGTGCTGCTGGTAACTCCCTCCCCCCGCCCTGCCTGTGGAAGTCCTTCATTGTGCTCCTTGGAGCCCCTTTCTGTCTGCTGGATGGACGCAGCCCGATTCCTGAACGTTTTTGAATGAAGCCAGTAAGAGCTTTGACATCTTCTCGGTAGAATTTTGAGTTTTAAACACCCCGAACTGCACTAAAGGCCGTTTTCTTGCCCTCCCGGCTGTGGGAGGACAGGAGAGGAAGAGCCCTGCCCGGGCAGCCTCCCACCCCACGAAGGCTGCATGCGCTGCAGTGGCTGTAATTTGGGCTGAGCTTGGAGGTAATTTTCCGGTGGCGCCTGCAGCTTCTTAATGCAGGCTGTCACAATGATGTAAAATGGTGCTCTGCCGGCCGCCCAGCAGACTTTATTCAGCTACATCTAACGTGACAATTCTGTCACAGCTCGTATTACACAGCGGTTTTGACTGGAGGTTAATGCAGCCTTCCCAATCAGCTGGTCTCCACGCCAGGAGCGAGAGGTGACGATTTCTCCGTGGAGAAAGGTCTCTGTCCCCGGGGATGACCCAGGCCCTGCCCTCCCTGGAGCTTGCCCGGCCTGGGGCTGAAGGCTGAGGGGGGCAGGTGAGGAGGGGGCTGGAGTCCGTGCTAACGGGCCAGTTAGGGGCCTCGGATGCACTCGGAGACGCTGGAGCCAAGAGCACGGTCGGGATGGGCCCGGCCACCGGGTGACTTGGTGAGTCCACTGGTCCAGACTCTTTGCTGGACTGAGGTCTCCCCGCTCTGCATCCGGGTGGAGGGAGTAGCCGCCGGGGCCCTGGGCCGACAGCGACAGACATGCTTAGAACCCCAGCCGGGTTCTAACTCACGCGGCTCATCTGAGTTCCAGTTTCCTCATCTGCAGGCCGGTGAGGACTGAACACGGTGTCGTGGGCAGAAGATGCAAGATGGAGCCTCCACCCTCCCATCATCCGGCCCCTGCTCCTGGCAGAACGGAGTCTGAGCCGTGCACCGATGTCTGTGTGGACGTGGGGGAGAGTCTGTCTTCTGCTTCCTCCGTGTCTCTAACAGCCCAGCTTGATTTTTTTTTTTTTTTTTTTTTTGCAGTACGCGGGCCTCTCACTGCTGTGGCCCCTCCCGTTGCGGAGCACAGGCTCCGGACGTGCAGGCTCAGCGGCCATGGCCCAGGGGCCCAGCCGCTCCGCAGCACGTGGGATCTTCCCGAACCGGGGCACGAACCCGTGTCCCCCGCATCGGCAGGCGGACTCTCAACCACTGTGCCACAAGGGAAGCCCAGCCCAGCTTGATTCTTAAGCTCTGTGTGGGTAAGAGTTGGGATTTAATATATATTGCAAGGACCCCGTATATTACTGCAGAGTCCTTGGTCCCTGATTTAGATGAGATGTCTAATCAAGTATTTTATCTTCTGTAATTTAAACCAATTTCTCTACCCAGTGGATCTTGTCTTCTGAGGGAAGCAGAACATGAAGGAATGGGTGAGGCTTGCTGAGACCTGGCCCCTGCAGGCCCTTGCCTCTCGGTATACCTGTGACACACCTTAACCAAAGCCCCGTGGCCTGCACAGCGTCCAGCTCCCACCGCTGGGACGAGCCCGAGCTCAGGCTGGAGCCACGTCATCCGGCACTAGGCCTGCCCACCGCACCATCGTGACTGTGAAGGCACTGGTGCGGTGGCCACCACGGCTCCAGCCTGGACAAACAGCAGCTCCGTTCCGGGTTGGGTCCTGAGAGGTGTGGGCAAGGGACAGCCTCCCAAGGGTCCTGGGCCAGGCTTGCCGCGGGGTCAGGGACTGCACCTCCTCGCCTGGCTTTGGGACGTCCCACTTCATCTGCTTCTCAAAACGGCCCCTCCTCTCTGCCAGCTGTTGGTTATTGATGCTTATTTTTAACTTGCTTGCGATGAAGGTGAATCAGAACTGCCCCCATCAGCTGCAAGTGGTCCTAACTGGGGAGTTAGGGGTTTGGGCCTCTAGGTCCCCTCTGGGGCTCCCCTCTGGCCCTGTCCAGTTGAATTGACTCTGGCCACTCTGATGTCCTGTCCTGCTCCCAGGACCAGCTGACTCGGCCACAAGAGATTCTTTGGTCCTGTCTGAATGCCCGGGTCCTGTCTCTCCCCTTCCTCGGCACCCCTGGGAACATCTGTGCTGTGGAAGGCACTTTATTTGTCTTCATCAAACAAGAGTTAAAAATAAAAATCAATAACCACCAGATTATCAACGGAGGATTAATTCAACTTCTATAAATGCTAATGAGAAGGCGAGGATTAGCGCCCTTCTGGGCTCTCAGAGGGCTTAGCAGTCTCTCCCGCAGAGGCCTGTGGACTCCGGCCCCTGTGACCTCAGCCTGGCGAGGCCTGAGCCCCCAGGACTCGGGCTGCATCTGGCCCCTGGCGTCGCCCTGCTGATGTGTGGGCAGAGTGTGACCAGAATGCCACTTTCCTGGGGGCAGAATAGACTCTTGGGTCAGGACCCGAGGGTCTCTGGTTTGGGGCTGCTTGGGGGGCTGGGTGTAGCTGTGGTGGGTTAGGGAGGCCGCTCCCTCCGTGGGCACGTGCTCCGGTGGCCTTTGGTGCCCTTCCATGCTTGACTCCCCAGGATGTTCCGGGATGTCACAGTCCCAGGCGGAGGCTGAGCCCCAGGCCTGCGGGACCGGCCCCTCCCCCAAGCCGTCGTGCGTCATGAGCTTTGCTCTAGCGGGACGTCCCCTCCTCGAAGGGTCTCCTCGCCAGGCTGCTCGGCTCCAGGAATCAAGGGGCTCCACTCTCTCCTTCAAGTCTTGGCCCAAATGTCTCCTTCTCCGTCCCGAAGCCCACCCCCTGCCCACACTGCTGACTCCCCTTGCCCTCTGTTCTGCTGCAAAGCACCCAGCACCTCCTAACAGCCCACACTGTCCGCTCGACAGGGTTACGGTTCGGTCTGTGTGCACCCCCAGTCAGAGGGCATGCTCACCCGCGGGGGACCTCAGCCCACACCCACTCAGGGAGAGACGTGGAAGGTCAAGGTGTCTTTCCTTCTCTTCCTCTGCCCACGACGTGAGGAAGGAAGGAAGGATTTATGAGGCGGCCTAAAGGGCAGGGGAGCAAACTCGGGTCCATCCCCCGGGGACACCGCTCAACAGACAGAGCGTGGGCTGCTGGTACAGGAAACAGGTCAGCGACTCGCCCAGACGTGCTGGGTGAGGAAGCCGGTGGGAAAGGCTACGGACCACGTGCTTCCATTTGTTAGACACACGCTGTGGTGATGGGGAGCGAATCAGCGGGGTGGGTGAGGGCTTGAGTACAAAGGGGTGGTGGAGGGAGTTTGGGGGGTGATGGAGCTGTCACGTGACCTGATCAGGATCGTGGTTATATGGACCTATATGTGGGTAGGAATTCATTAGAGCTATTCACCAAAGGAAAAAAGAGCTGCGTTTGCTGCTGTATAATAATTATATGATAAAAATATCTTTAAAAGGGGAAAGGGTGGCGTTTATCCCGAGGTACAAGTCCTAGGATTACCCATCACTGGAGTGTGAGTCCTCAGACACCACAGGCCCTGTGCTTGTGAGTGGGAGGGGTGCGTCCCCCCGCCCCCACGTACACACGGCAGATGCGATGCAGAGTGTCTGCGTGCACTTTTGAAAGGACAGCAGGGTTTTAACACAGAGCAAGGCCTCTTTGGCCGACCATTTACTGTGATAAGAAGGAAATACACCATGAACAGACTTTTCTTTGCAAGTCCCTTTCCTGGCCTCACACCCAGTTATGGATTTCCTGCTGCTAATAGATTTCAGCTCTTTACTCTCCTCTTCTCGCCTGTGCTGCTGCGGCTGCACTGCCTCTGTGTCCTGACAGCTCTCGTTGCCCCAGAGCCGCTGTGTCCATCACCTCTGGCAAGTGGCAGTCCCGTGACGAGAAGCGCGGGTCCCTCCCGCGTGCGGTGCCCTTTGGTGGAAGTCAGGGCTGGGAGCTGTTCCTATGTACTGTCTCTTCCCGCACTGCCCGCCCTGGTTCTTCTGCTCACGAGGTCACAATGCTACCCAGTATCCTGTGTTGTCGGTCAGTGTCCTTGCGAGGGGTCAGGGACCAAGACCTCTCATGCTGCGTCCCCATGGCCTGACGTGGTCCCTCCGTCAGGAATGAAGTTCCGGGGTAGGAGCGGTGCCTGCCGAGCAGAGGCTTAACAGGTCCTTGCTAAGGGAACGAGTGGGTGCCTGATAGAGCAGAGCCGGGTCAGCCGTGGACGAGGGGCCCAGGCCCGGGTAAGCACGCGTTCTTCTGGATCCCAGCAAACCATCAGAACTTTCTTTCTTCTCTCTTGGATCTTAGTTTGTCTGGTAGATTTTTCCACCTGAAGGTATGAAAGACAGGCCAGTGGGTGGCCGGGATGTGTGGGCTCCAAACTCTGGCTTTGGACATTGTTAGCTTGGAAGACGGACAGAAGATGACCCCCTGTCTTCACCTGCAGGAAGGGGTGCTGAGCCCACGGCCGGCCCCCACGGGGGGCGGAGGCACAGATACGGGAGGGCATCTTGTCCTGGACTGTGGAGAGAAGCAGGTGAGTGTGCCTCGTTCTCCTCTGATTAGTATATAATACTATGGTGATCACCAGGCAGAGCTACGTTAATACAACGTTAGGCTGGAGGCAGTACCTACAGGAAACACCATCTGACGTCTTCCGCTGCATCAGCGATCTGGCTTCTCGCACTGTTAGCTCAGGTGAGGGCGAGAGGACCCTGAGGGCGGGCAGGGCATCTGGCTTCCTATTGGGACCTGCTGGCTGCGGGGAGGCTCCAGCGCTCCTCTGCTCCTTTCATGCACAAGCGGGAGGGAGGTGGCTTTCCATGCGCCAAGGGCGAGGATGGTTTGGGGCCCAGGTGCTGCAGGGGTGGTCTCTGCCCCGGACTTGTGATCTGTCCTGACCTGGGGGCTCCTGGCAGACGCCTTAGGGAGAAGTGCTCTGACTTCTGCTTCCCTGTCCGCACTGGTGAAGTGGGTGTAGACGGAGGGAGGAGGAGACCCCGGCCGCTCTGGGTGTTGCTTCCTCCACAGGGGGTTGCGGCCCAGACCTCAAGACCACACCAGGCTGGCTGTGTCCGCCACGCAGGGGCACCATGGGGCCGGGGAGGCATTTAGGCGCGCGGGCTCCGCGGCCCGGCTGAGCACGGTCTTCTAGGTTACCGTGGTTTGTGGAGCGTCACAGGAGGAAGCGGGATGGGAGGCCTGACCTCTGAATGACCTCAGACTCCCCCCAGTCTTCTGCATTCCCAGCTCCGGCTATTGCTTAAGACAAGGGCTCAAGTGAGAAGGGAGAATTTCCGGAGCGGAGCCAGTGCAGTGTTTCCACCAGAAGTGGCATCCAGAGGTTGGAGAGGTGAGGGGGTGACGCTTGCCGGAGGGCTTGGGGGATACAAGAGGGAGCGAGGACAGGCTCTAGCCTGGAGACCGGCCAGGGCCGCGCTGACCCAGGCAGACCGTGCATGTGCACCTGCTCTGTTCCCCATGCCCCTCCTTGCCCCACCTGTGTCACCCATCTCCCCACCTCCCCTGGAACCTGAGTCCCATCTTCTTGGCTACCCCTGAATGTCCAGCAGTTTCTCATCACGTGGGAAGGACTCTAACTATTGTAAAATGCGACCCCGTCTTCAGTGCTCGGCGCCGTGCCGCCCTGTAGACCAGAGCCAACCTTGTTGTTGCCCGTACGATGTGGCCCTGGGAGCAGGGAGCCACCATTCGCCTTGTATCCTTGGGAGGCAGAGTGGGTGCCTGCCGGGGACCCGGGGCCAGAGAGGCACGTGAGGGCGTCACTGCTCCGGCATCCACGGTCTCTAGACGGATTCTCCGGGACCTGCTGCTGTTACTTTCTCTTCTCGGCCAGAGCAGATAGCCCTTAGGGCAAATTTGCTCCAAGAGGAATCACCACCTGCTTCTTTCAGGCAGGGGGAGGTGGGAGAAGGGAAGGCAGTGGGGTTGAGGCCAGAGGGACCAGAGGCCCCCAGAGCGCTTCTCTTCGGCTCTGGTGACTCTGGCCTCCTGGGAGTCTGTTGTAGGGCGTGTGGGACTCAAGATTCCTGGCTTAGAGGTGAGAAACCAAACAAGCCAAGATGGGAGATTCCTTAAGGCAGGCAGCATGCAGCTCTGACGTCAGTCCCTGGGAAGGGGAAGCCCAGGCATCAGGTCCCTCTGGCATTGTCCCTCCTGGCCAAAGCCCAAGGGCCCAGGGCACCCTGCGGGCTCCTGGGCTGTGTCTTGTCTCTGAGAAAGGTCAGCTCTGGCCAGCTCCTCTCTTTCTCTTTCTGGGCGAAGGAAATACTAAGGACGGACTCAGGCCATACAGCCCCTGCTTGCTGTGTCTTTGCAGGGCTGCCCTTGCATTCCCAGCGCTAAGTTTTTCTGTCCCTCCCGGGCTTATGGATGGAACAGAGCTCTCTACAGGCTGCTCAGAAAGAGGGGATGCCAGACATCCCCTTGCCTCCTGGGAAGATGCTAAGACGAGGTGGCCTTGGAAAGTAAGGCCTCTTCCACCTGCTGTGCCCTTTGGTGGCCCCCGGGGTCCCACCAGACTGTTCAGAATTCACTGCAACCCAAACAACAGGTCTGCCTGTGGCAGGTGAGAAGGGTCACACCTTGCAGCTTTATGGTGCCTAATTAATCCCCACATACCTGCAGGCACAACCAAGTCTTTGCTGTGACCATCTCGCCGTCTTGGCCGGAATCTGCTCCACCCACTCTGGCTCAGCTGGTGGGGGAGGAAGGCAACTGCACAGGGACCCTGACCCCGTCTGTCCAGGTGTCACTCTCCAGGCATCCTGTAGTGCACCTGCTGTTTCCTACCTCTCCCAGGCGGCGCTTCTCCCAGGCCCGCCGCAGCTGCCCTGCAGGGAAACACTGGGGAGGTCGTGTCCCCGCCTGGGTGACCTGCAGGTTACAAAGGCCTTTCCTCAAGGCTGGGGCTTGGGGACTCCAGGGGAGAGTGCGACTTCACATGAAACCCCATCTTTCCTGGCTTCCTCCCTAGCCTCTTAGCTTCCTCCCAGGAGCTCCCACCCCAATAAATCCCTTGCACAAGAATCCCCATCTCAGGTTCTGTGGCTAGGGAACTCAACCTAAGACAAATAGTTTCCTCCTCTGTGTGTGTGTGTATGTGTGTGTGTGTGTGTGAAAGAAATATTGGAATGGGAATCAGATGGATTCAATCTACTGAGCACTTTGGTTTTTAAAAAAATTTTTTTAATGTATTTATTTTTGGCTGCGTTGGGTCTTTGTTGCTGCGTGCGTGCTTTCTCTAGTTGTGGCGAGCGGGGGCTGATCTTGGTTGTGGTGCGTGGGCTTCTCATTGCAGTGGCTTCTCTTGTTGTGGAGCATGGGCTCTAGGCATGCGGGCTTCAGTAGTTGTGGCACGTGGGTTCAGTAGTTGTGGTGCACGGGCTTAGTTGCTCCGCGGCATGTGGGATGTTCCCGGACCAGGGCTCGAACCCATGTCCCCTGCATTGGCAGGTGGATTCTTAACCACTGAGCCACCAGGGAAGCCCTCAATCTACTCAGCATTTTGTATGGACCATGCAGAGAGGTTATGGGAGAGGTTAGTGTAGAACAGAGGCACTGATGGAGGAGATCCAGGGGACCTTGGGGAGAGGACACTGCCCAGTGTCTGGGCAGATGAATGATGGAGACAAAGGAGAGGAGGGGCAGCAGGGGCAAAGCAAAGGAGCCTAGCCCTAGACAGAGCGTAGGCAGCGTGCCCACACTCAACCGCGGTGAGCGCTGGAGCCAGGCCCGAGCCCGTCTGCCCACCTCCCAAGGCCCCCTTTCTTCCACACGCCTCTCTCCCTTGAGCTTAGCCGGCTGGGTGGGTGAGACTCTGCTCCCCCTGCCCTTGATGTGTACGTGTCTGCGTGGGCACCGGGCCAGGGTAAACAAACAGTTTGTGCTCATCAAGAACCTGCTACACTGAGTTGACTCCCAAACTGCCCTTGACCCAGCGTCCCCTTGTTTGTCCAGGTCCAGAGAAGGACGACGTCTCCCCTCTAGAGATTCCAAGCAGAGAGGGATGTGCTACAGGGTCACAGGGGCTTGCACTCTTGGAGGGTGGGAGAGGCAGGTTCAGTGTTGGGACGACTAGAACCTCCCAGACCAGTGCAGAATCCGGGCTGCTGAGGCACTGAGGCTGCCGGGGGGCTGAGCCCGGTGAGGCTGGAGCTGCCACTGGCCCCAGACCATAGACTCCGGGGATCAGACAGTCGGATGGAGAGGCTGCTGTTTACCAAATGCAGAAAATGAAGACTAAACACGGAAGCTCTGGCAGGCGACCCTGAGGCCGACAGCCAAGGCTGCAGGCACATCACCCCCACCTGCTGGGCATCCCGATCCTGTGTGGGTGCGTGTCGGGGACGGGGTCTGACTCACACCTGGAATCACAGCATCAAGTGGGGCGGGGGGCGGCTTCCAACCTCTCCATGGAGACGGTGGGGAGGGGAGTGACATGGGGTCCCCCACAGGCTTCTCTCCCCCAGACGGACCCTCTGTTGTTTTGCCTGGAGTGACGGAGGGATGAGTAGCAGTTACAGCCTGGGGGTGGGGCAGGGGTGTGGCTGCGGGTCCTCAGGCCCTAGAGGGAGGGGCTGGGAAGGCTCTGCGTGAGTGAGGGGTGCTGGGTCACGCGGAGAAGCTTCAAACAAAGTGGAGAAGGGGACTTCAGGGACCCCGCCTCCTGGGCTGAGGGCCAGAGTCTACAGCTGGGCCGAGGCTGGGCGTCCATGAGCAGATGCGCCCGGCAGCCCGCATGCTCATCTCAGACCTTGGACGTGGCGTCTGCTACGATCCTGTGAACCCAGAGGACCCCCGCGGTCACTTAGGAAGATCAGTCTACAGAATGAGAGCCAGAACCCAAGTCAGGCTTCCTGCAAAGGCTGAAAGCATCTTGGACTTTTCCATCGTCTCCTGTTGCACGATTAAGGTAAAAGTCACCTGCACGTCCTTCCGAGGGGCAGACCACCCAGGGCCTGGTCGTCCGCCTCTGCACAGCGCCTCCTATTGGGAGCTGTGAGCAGACGCTGTGAAACGGTGACCCTGTCTGGAAGTAGCCGCAGTAGCAGAGCCGGCCATTTGTGATTAAAATCTGCTTCATGCCAAGTGGTGGATGCTGTCAGGAGGAAGGTTTTGACTCTATTTGGAGAGAATCTGAGAGCTGTTCGTCCTGGGACTGGATGAAGGTTCTGCATTTCCCAAGTGTCCAGTGAACATGTTTACATAACGGACGGTCACTTATCCAGAAAGTCCTCAAGGAAAGGTGGGCATTGAGAGGATGGGGCGGGGTCCCCGATAGTACCCGGGCCTTTTCTATTTCTGACATTCGGTGCTTCTGTGACTCGACCCAGAGGGGGACCCGGCGTGAGGTCAGTGGCCTGGGGGTGTGTGTGAGGCTGAGTGGAAGAACTTGACCTCGAGGGCAGGGGGCCGTGCAGTCGGAGGCCTTGGGCTTCAGCATGGGCCGTACCGAGCGGGGGTCCCATTCTGCCTTCTCTCTGCTCTACACTTGACGCTCTCTCTTGGTCCCCATGCCGCAGCCGACGGGAGCGCGCTGGTGGCTGTCCCTGTGCTCTGGCTTCTGGATGGCTGGGCACCTCATTGTCCGCTGTTTGGGTCCCCGGTGCAGACGCACACCAGGCTTCTCTTCAGATGGCGGTGTAACGGGAGCCCGGCTGAGCTGCAGTGGGCGTTGCCAGGGGAGGAAGTCGCCGGGCGTTGCTCCAGGCCCCGTTGAGATTAGCGGACAGGGCACGTCCTAGAGGTGTTGGCACCGCAGCCCCACACAGCCACAGAGGCTTCCGCCCGAGGCGTGTCGGAAGCACGTGGGTGTGAATCAAGCCTGCGGGCCCCTGAGTGGCAGCCGGGGAGCGGGCGGGAGGCGCTGCGGAGGACTAGAATTCTGCTCTCCGCTTGGCCAGGACACTCTTCCTGTGGCTCCAAAGGGCCTCTTCTTTGTGCCAACGGCAGGTGCGTGCCCCCACATGTGCGTGTGTGTCTGTGGACACTTGTGTACACATGCACGAGAGTATCCAGGAATGGGCATCAGACTACATGTCTCCACGCGAACACCTACGTGTGGCCGGTGCCCTTTGTGCACACACTCATCCGTGTGCCTTCCTGGGCACGTGCGCACGCATGTGTGCGTATGGGCCCGAGTGCACGTGCGTGTCTGTGTGCGCACGTGCTCACGTGCACAGTTTGGGTGGGCGGGTCTGTGCTGGGCGTGACCTCGGGCCGTCGGTTTCCTCGAGGGGAGTTTGTATTCATCCCCCTGCTCTGGGTCGATGGCATTGACCCAGGAGGAGTGAAGGATCAATTGTAATTTGGTTGCAGGGCTGGTGCC
This sequence comes from Stenella coeruleoalba, assembly GCF_951394435.1. NCBI lineage: Eukaryota > Metazoa > Chordata > Mammalia > Artiodactyla > Delphinidae > Stenella > Stenella coeruleoalba. The sequence continues at coordinate 107,607,633 of NC_137154.1, read as the reverse complement.
AGAGTGAGTAGAGCTGAAGAGCAGTTGCAGGGGCCGGGCCCTGCGCCTGACAGGCTGGTGGCCTGGGAGCAGCTGGGGTGCCGGGGAAAGGAGACTCATTCAAGGGGGTCCCAGCGATTCTGCCTCGAGCCTTCCTTCCTCGCTGGGCTTGGGACGGGCTCAGGGTGAGGGCTGGGGGCCAAGCTTCCTGGCTTTGGCCTTGCTGCTGGGGCACGAGCACGGGAGCCCTTGACAGATGCTTTGCCGCCCCCTCCCATGCATCGCTTACATAATAATAAAAACACATGTAATTTAGTCAAGGCTTCTAGCTTCTCCACAGGGTTTCACTCTTCTTTTCTCATTTGAACCTTAGAGCATAGTCCTAAGGTGAGAGAACAAGCATCACCCCATCTTACAGGTGAGCAGGCATAGGCCAGGTGCACGGGGACAGTCGAGTCACCGCGGACAGTTGGGGTGGAGCCGTGCACCGTCCCAGCCCAGCCTGGGGCTACACCAGCGATTCTCCAGTGCAGCACAGACATGCAAGTGTCTGGGGTGAAGGCTTGTGAGTAAGGATGGCTTTGGAGGCTGGTTCCCGCACATTAGGGCAGCAGGTCCTCAACGTGTGGGCCTGAGCCAGAGGGGGCTCTGCAGGGCGAGTCCTCAGGCCTTTCCTGCTTCTCAGGAGGGCTGGGCCCAGACCTGAGATTTTCACTGATGCTCCTAACGCAGGTGGACCCGGAGCCACTTGTGGAGAAGCACAGCGCTAGGGGCTGAGAGGAGGACATCTGGAAAAGCTTGTTCCAGCTCAGGGTGAGGACGGTCGGGAGAGGATGTGAGTGATGGGCACCATGTGGGCCTGCGGTAGGTGGAAAGAGAAGGGAAGGTGCTGGGGGGGGGGGCGGTCCAAGCCACGAATAAAGAGGGGGCAGGACAAGGACCCTTTAGAGCCAGGGTGTCTGGGGTTCACGGGGTTCCCAGCCTCCCCAGTTCAGCGCGTGCTCCTGAAGAAGCTCATTCTTTGGAATTTAGAGGAGGAGCTGCTGTGTCTTTCTTATGCATGAGGGCGATCCAGATTGAGTCGAGGGGGACACGACAGGAGATGGAAAAGGGGCGGGAGCAAGACAGCTGGGAGGCTGTGCACCTTCGTGGCTCTGCTAATCGCATCAGGCTCACAGCCATTCCTAGTGAACGGCTGGGTTCGTGCTGCCAGCTTGAGGGGCAGAAGAAAAGGACTCTGTCCTGATGGGTCATCAGCCAGGAGAGGAAGGCAGGAAGGACCAGGCTGGGGAAGATTCTGGAAAGGAGGGTTGGGAAAAGCAGGAGGTGGGGTGGTGTGAGGGGTTTAAAGGCCCCTCCGTCCCCGGCCAGTGACTAGTCTGTCTTATGTGGAGCAAGTGAGGTCGGGGGGCAGGGAGCTTCCAAAAAGATGGGGCTCTTCCCCACGTCTGTGGAGCAATTCATTTCTGAGAATCAGAGAATCTCCTCCAGGATGAGTCAGGTTGGGGTTCAAGGACTGTTCAGGGGTCTCCTTTCCCCGAAGTCAGTTGCAAACAGAGTTCCTGGTCTCCACGTCCTGCTTTTTGAGGCAGCAGGGGGGCCTGATACCCGCTCACCCTGGCTCTGCTATGAGACCCTCCTAGGACGCTCTGGGCTACAGCAGCAGCTGTCCCATCACAGCAACTCCCAAATACGCCACCGCAGGTGACACGGTCTACACTAGGGCTGTGGCTGCTGGGGAGGGAGCTGGGGAGGCCGCAGTTAGAATTGAGAGGAACTTCCTGGGAGACTTGAGAATGATCTTAACGCTTCACAGAGCCATTGGGGTGCCAGGCCATCATGGCCTGAGAAGAGTGTAGCCCCAGTGAAGGATGCTCACGGCTGTGGCGTGGAGCCCCTCTCTCCTGAGTGACGTGCCAGGCCCCGGTGGCACCGAGCCCGTCCTGTTTCCGGCACTCATCCCGGTTCTCGCTCCCGGGAAGTTACTCGGAGCACGAGCCAGGCTGGGAGGCATAACAACTGGCCCTCACGTTTGTGACAAGCCTTGTCTGCAAACTACAAACTAGGCCCCTGATGTCACTGGTGCACAGGACACCGAGGAGGAGGTGGTGCAGCATCACGGTTCCGAGCACGGGTTCTGGAGGCAGCTGCCTGGGTCTCAGCCCTGCCTCAGCTCCTGCCGCTGGTGGGATCTTAGGCAAGGGATTTCATTTCCTCTTCCGTAGAATGGGGATGTAACAGAGTGTCCCACCTAGTGTCACGAGAATTCAGTGATCTGCTCTTTGTAAAATGCTGGGAACAGGGCCAGTGCATAGGAGGCTCGGTTAGTGTTAGCTGCTTCGGGTCAATAAAACGAGAGCTCAAGACTTAGCGGGGTAAGCGAGCGGCCTGGTTTCAGAGCTAAAATTTGGCAAGGCTGGAGCTCAAACGCAGATCACCAGCTCTCAGTCCCTCTTACCAATCAGATCGGTATTCTCTGCACAGACTAGTCAGCTCCCGGGCTAGAGGGCCATGGGCTGGAACCCAGGGCTGCTGCCCTCGTCACCCTGCCAGGCATGGTGCTGGGGGCCTTGTGGTCTTCAGCTCATGTGACCCTCACAACAGCCCCCGTTTAGAAGACCCCAAAGTCCAAGGATTGGGACTCGAAAGTCTCTGACTCCAGTGCTGCTCTGGGTGCAGATCAGGGAGACCCAGAGTCCCCCCCTCCAGAATGGCCCAGGGGTCCCCGGCAGGTGGAGGCGCTGTCCGCAGTGCTGACTCTGCTGTAACAATCCTCAGACCAGGGGCTCTCGTTGCTCAGAAATTGGGATGCTGTGTAGCTGGGAGAGCCATCTCTCCTGGGAGCGGCGGCACCGAAAGCTCCCGGATACGGCACGGAGTGTGCAAGTGTGCATACACGTGACGCGGGTGCTGGGCACCGGCGAGCGTCTTGGAGGCATCTATCCGTATCCCCGTGGTTCTGCGCAGGGCCACATATATGTGTGAAAGCGCGTGGGCGGCAGGTCCGAACGTGGTGCCACAGCACCTGTCCGCGTGGGCGGTGAGAGTCTGTGTCCCTGGAGTGTGTGGCGTGGAGAGTGAGGACGGGGGTGAACGACTGCAGCGCGTGGTGCTGGCGGTGCGGCGTGGTGAGGAGCCCCGCGAGCTGGGCTTCATCTCCACCTCCGCCCCGAGCCGCTCACGCAGATGCACACACGCGCGCACACACACCTGCACCCTCAAGCCTGTCCACACCTGCGTCTTCCACATCCACGGGCACAGGCAGCCCAGCAGTTGTGCAAGGCACGCGCACACAGAACGTGAGAACGCGCGTCCACTCAGCTGCCGCCCTGCGCCTCCGCGTCCTGACCTTCAGCCCCTCTTCTCCGGAGCCCCTGTTCCTCGTGCTCCCCTCCAGCCCCTCGGCAGTGGGGGTCCTTGGCCTGGTGCTTGTGGCAGATCCACTCACGGGGCCCGGCACCTGCACGGCCGCTTTTCCTCCAGACGGGCTTACAGGCGGCTCCTGCTGGCGCCACCTGCTGGTGGCCTCTCCCCAGTGTCTGCACAGGTCGGGGTGGGGAGCTGGGCCCCCGGAGACAAGAATTGAGGCGAAGCCCAGAGCCGCCTGGACGCGGGGTTCAGGGCGAGTCTGACGAAGGTGGACGTCACTGGACAAGGCTCCTTGGGGCCTGACTTAGGCAAGAGGACCGGATGCCATGCTGGGCCTCCTGGCTGGGAAGGCAGCAGGTCCGTGCACGTGGGACGCTCGGGGGCGGAAGGCTGAGGCACCCACCTGCCGTGTGAGAGCTCGGGAGGATGTGCACTCCGCAGGCGTGTACAGAGGTGGACATGACACGTGCGTGGCTGTGAGAAGAGATCCTGCTTATGGAGGTGGGCACAGGCGTGTCCCGCATCACGTGTGTGATTTTTCATGTGTGAGTCCCTGCAAAGGTGTGTGCACTGTGTGTGTTTGTGGAGAGAGGTGGGTTCCAGTGGTACAAACACACCACGTGGTAAAGCCTTGGCGTTATCATGCCAAAGGCTTCAACCTAGGCAGGGACCTGGGACGGGTCCACATATTTTCCTGGGCTGTGAACCCCTGACCCCACCCTCTAAACGTGCTGCCCGATTTCCAGCTGCTTCTTCCCTTCTCTCCCTTTCTGCCCCCCTGTAAATACCCGTCGTTCATGGGGGACAGTCAGACGCTGGAATTCTGCATAGAGAGAACAGCCTCTCAGGGGCCTGAAAGCAGCGGAACCAGCCATGGACCCCCTTCTTGTCCACCAGGGAGGACCGTTGCTGCTGAGACGGCAGACCATCCACCCGGCCCCGTGCCCCGCGCCTTTCTGCAGGGCTCATGCCTCAAAGAACCTCCACAAAGGACAGCAGCCCCGGGCAGAGAAAGACTCTTTCTCCCACAGCAAATGCTCTTTTCAAACCAGCCCCCTCCTGTTGGAATGGAGCAGGGTCGTCTTGGTGCCCCTCAATTAACCTTGGGAGGCTGCCAGGAGAGCAGCCGTCATGACAGCCTGCCCCCCTCCCTGCCCTCTCTCTGCACAGCCCTCCTTCTATGGGCTTATTGTCTGGGTCCCCCATGGGATCTTCTCAGCGCCTCAACTGGCCTCTCCCACAAACCCTCCTGCCCTGGGCTTCCCTGGCAGCCGTGACTCCCCGCCCTGCAAGGCCATGGGCTTTTCCAAGTGGGTTTCCTAGAAAGGGAGGGGGGAGGGAGCTTAGCTTCGAAGCCTTCAGAAGTTGGGGCTCTGGAAGAATTCTCCTCCTTTCCAAAATGGCGCTCATCGCTGTTTACGTCTTTCTCCCACCCTACCCCAGGGAACACACCCTTCTCAGAACACACGCCAGAATCTCCCTATAGCTGGTTCTTCCCGGGTTGGGTCGGCAATCCTCTCCTGTGCAGATAAATCTTCACTCTGTCACATTGTTTCCTAGTTTCTAACCACCTAGAAACAGACACTGGGCTGCCAGCAAGGTTAGAGGTTCAGCACCACCTTCTAATTTTAACCGGCGCCGAAGCAGCTGCGTCCCACAGGGGCTCCTGGTACACCTCCTCCTCCAGCTATGGACTGGTCACTGCGCTGACCGTTAGCTCTCTGTGTTCTTCTGAACATCCCTATCGGCTGTTAGCTGTAAGTTCTGTGACAACGAGGATGCGTCTGCCTTTTGCTCATCCTGCACCTCGCGGGGTGTTTGGCTCACAGTAGGTGCTCAGTACACATTTGTGAGTGCCAGCTGCTGATTACATGGTTGGACGTTTCTGGAATTCCCAGCGAGGCTTAGGGAAGTCGCACAACTTTCTTAAGGATGCACTGTTGGTGAGACAAGGCAGGGAGGGGACTCAGGTCTCCTGACTCTGGGTCCAGCAACTGGTTCTTTACACCATATTTACCTTGTGTCCAAGCACCATGGCAACTTGTTGCTGTGGTACTCTCTGCAATGGATGCTTTTTCCAAGAATAAATCCGGTTCTGTCTCCAGGCTCCCCATACGACTCTGAAACCCAACGAGGGGAGGAACAGAGAGGAAGAGAAGGAGAGAAAATTGGGCAGTGAGGGCTCGTGATAGAGGGGGCAGTGAAAGAAGGAGGGGGCAGGGGCAAAGGGGTGGGGGGTGAGGGTGGAGCCGCTGGGTGCAGAGGAGCCTGGGGACGGGAGGGCGGGGCTGCATCTGCACCCGACCTCTGGCTCCTGTCTGGTCCCCAGCCCCCCCTCCTGTTTCCTGCACCTGGTAGAGCGATGCTCATGCCAAGGCTCTGGGGGAGGGGGGGCATGGAATAAAGATGCCCTGGGCATGTCCTAGCACTCCCGCACAAGGCCCTTTTGTGTGGGGGCTGAGAACCAAGTGTGGAGGGGCCCGAGAAAGAGAGGGCTGGGGGTGGGATGTGCGCCAGAAATAGACCCGCTCGAGCCCTCCAGCTGTGGCTGCCCCCACCCCCGCCCGTCCATCTGTGGGCCCAAAGAGGAAGCGCAGCCCCTCCCCTTTCACTGCCTGGGCCCCTCGTTCCCCCCGCTCCCCCACCGCCCTTGGCCCCTTGGTTTTACTTGAGCCGATAGAGATGCTTCTCTTCAGCCTTTCCTGGCCCACCGGTTCCTCAGTCCTCCAGTGCAGTCTCTGCTGTCCCCGTGTCACCGTACCACCCCGCCTGTAGGTCCATCCCCACGCACGCCCACTGAGCACCGCCGCCCAGCAGGCACCAGGGTACGGAGAGCAGAGAGTGAGGCAGGCCAACTCTGCCCTGGGGGCTCCCAGACCAACAGGTACCCTGGCAGCAGCCCCTGTTCCCCATCCTGCCTCCTCTGCTCCCTCCCTGAAGGTTTAGCTCATTCCTCACACCCTCCACTCAGCTCTCACCTGTCTCCACCTTCTGGAGGTTCGAGCCTGGACCACAGTCTCTCCCCAGGCCCCCGCTGACAGAGTAATAAGTGTTGCTCAAGGGCCCAGCCTGATCCTTCCAAATGGCTGCTAAGCTCCCGGGGGACAGGGCTGCTGGCTTGTCACTCTTCTGTCCTCCTCCTCGGTGCCTGGCACAGTGCTGACTGCAAGCTGGTTCCGAGGCTGCCTGTCAGTTGGAGAATTCCTTCTTCTGCTGCGCCTTGAGCCCTGCTCCTTGATCTCTCCATTTCCTGCGTGGTGGCATGACTTGTTCTTTGGCGGATTCCCCATAAATTCCTGATCCTCCGCTGACATCAATCTTTTGCCAATTTCAATGATGCCAGGAGCTCCAATCCATGGCTCCATGTGCCTCTGCAGAAGCTTCCACACTATACTAGAATCTCTGGTTGGTCAACGGTCTTGGGATGAGGCCGGGCCCAGCTTTTCTCCGATGTAATGCAGCAGGGGCACAGAACCGGAGACAGAGAAATAGCACATACGTCCTTTCAGATTCCTCTCCTGCAGACCCTCATCCCCATTACCTTCTCCTGTCCCCTCTATGGATGGAGAGAGTATGGCTCAGACAAAAGAATGACCCAGACCCCCAGCTTGTTAGGGCCAGAGCTGGATGGCCCCTTTAGACACCTGGAAACCAGAGCGTGGAAGTGAGGGCCACAGCTTTCCACCTGCTCCAGTGCCTCGCTGCCGGGCCTTTAGTTCCGGGCAGGCAAGGGCAGACTCAGGTGGAGTCCTGTCAATCATTTTCTGTGACGCAGCCTTTGGCATGGTGAGGGGTTTCTGAAGAGCGACGGCCGCATATTCCTGTGGGTACTTCACAGGGAGGGCTGTCATCAGGGCTCCTAAGCTCTGTAGGACAGATCTGACGCAAAGCGGAGAACCTCTTTCCTGCATTCTTACATTAAGCCGCAAAAACATGAAACATGTCTTCTTTGAGACTGTTCAGAGATGGCCTGGAAGGCCGTGAAGGAAGAGGAGCGTGGCTGGTGAGGCTGAGAGGGTTATCATCTGGTTTTCAGATAAAATCGTCCTAAATTATGGCTCTACTTTCTTCCTGGGGCAAAAACTTGATCTCTTTTCAGCCAGACAAGAAACGAATACAGTTTGGCTAAAATTCCAAGAACTGGCACCCACCTGCTATATCCCACCATACACACGGTTCTGCAGCATCACGCTCTGTAACAGGTGGGGTCCTGGTAGACCCCCTCCCATGTTTGGGGACCCATCTGGATGAGACATCATAAAATGATCCTATGTGGTGGGAACAGGTGTCTTAAGCCAGGAAGGCCTGGATCTGTCTCTGGGCCAGTCACCACCTCCATCTCACCAAGATGTGGCCTCCAGGGAAACTGTAACTGAGCAGGAGAATACTGGATATTCTGGGAAATTAGAATCATAATGAAGTTTGAGTTTTAAAAAGAAAAGTCTCCAGGAATTTATTTTTGGAGAGGACAAAGTGGACTGTTAGAATAGCTATTCAGGTCCAGAAAAACAACGTATGGCCAGAGGCTGCAGGTGCCTGCAAAGATCTGTGAGCATTTTGAGCTGAGATGGAAAATTCTTATGATAAGAAGGTTTAGAATCCTGCAAAGATTTTCCCCACTTCTCCTGCATCAGATCTTAAGATGAGATATTTATACTTCGGAAATCCAATTTCCTTTGTTTATTTTCTTCTCTCCTTCCAAGTTCTTTTAAACATGCTGACTGGTCTCTGGCATATTGAGAGAAAACAAGGTGAAAGAAGTTGCTTCATAAATGGGCTAGGCTTCCGTAATTGGTCACGCTCACATCCCTGTGTGCCTGGGACTGGTGGTGGCAGCTTGAATTCAAGCAAGAAAATTCTAAGATCTAGATGCTGTCTGTCTACAAATGCTTTCTTTCTAGGGATTTCCTCTAGAGTTCATTTTTGGCTGAATTTTGGAGACTGTTTTCCTGGCAAATTGTATCATTTCCCCAGTGGCTGCAGCACGACCTCCCATCCCACGAGCTTTGGGATGTGGACACTGCTCCTATCAAGAGGTAGCGATCTACATTCTCTGCCTTGGAATCGGGGCAGGGTTTTGACTCTGCTGGAAGTGGTGCTATGCGTCTTCCAGGGCTAGGACATAAAGGGAAGTCTATCTTCTGCCTGGTTCTACTGGGATGCCGGCTCTTGGAACCCGGCCACCATGCTGTAAGGAAGCCCAAGCATCCCGCGGAGAAGCCCACCTGGAGAATAACTGCAGTTCTTTGCCTGCAGCCTTGGCTGCCAGCCAGCACCACTTGCTGACCACGTGAGTGAGCCGCCTGCAGCGCTCAGCTCCCCTCCCCCGGTTGGTCAGATGTTGTACGAAGCAGAGAAGAGCTGTCCCCACCATGCCCTGCCCAAATTGCAGATTTGTGAGCAAATAAGTGACTCTTGTTGCTTTAAGTCGCTACATTTTGGGATGGCTTTTTTTTTTTTTTTTAATATGGCAAGACAACCGATACAGTTCCTGACTATAGAAACACTAAACACCCTCTCTGGTGCTCATTGGGGTAAATTACTTGGACTTGGAGATGCCTCTCTTCCTCACAAGCAACTGTTCTGATGGCCGTCCTCACCTAGATTCTACAAAGAGGTCTGGGATCACTGAGGAAGGGGGGATGACAGTGAGTGAACAACTGGTTTTGAGTCCTATGTGCTCAGTGGATGTGAGGAGGGAGTGAGTACCCCCTCCTCTTCTAGATTTGAAGCTTCCGCAGACACCTGTCCTTCAGGGCTCCAGGGGGATGTGTGGGTAGGTAGCTAGATGGTTTTACATGGAGGAACTGATAAGACTAGCATTTTGTATTTCCAAAATGTAGGAGGGCTGACATCTACTCCCTTACCTGATGTACACACCTGCATTATTAGAGACACTGGTGACTAACCAGCTACACCCAGGAGCTGCTCCCAGGAGTGGCTTACATCCTTCCCTCATGTCCGTCTTGGATGCTGGGGTCCATGTTCACCTTGAGTCCATTACTGGACATGTCCCATCCTTCTTGGGTCCCGAGATTAGCCACGTGCCAAGAGGGAAAGACTTAATTGTCTCATTCCTCACTGGGACCTGACATTGTACATCTCTTTTGAGTTGATATGAAACCAAACTGAGACATGTCTGAGGATGACGCTAACTTTTCCCTTTGAATCTCAACTTTCCTCCCTTTTCTCTCTGCCTTCACTCCCCTGTTCTGCTGCATTTCTGGTAGATTTATCCAGAAGAAATTTAGTCCCCTTTTCAGATCTTTTGAAACCCTTCCCAGCCGAACTCACACTCTTAAGCTCTTTATGTTATTTTTTTCCTTTCAATCTGACAGACAGTTTTAGTTCCCTAGCAGAAACTACCATGCTGAGTAGGACAAAATCAATGACCAAGCAAATACAGTCAAGATGATGATGAGAGTGGCTCCACCCCTTTCCTTACCCTTCAGGCCCCTAGAAGAATGTTTCCCACTCCTCTGCCGTGTTTATGCCTACAAAGGGCTAGGGACTGGGGCGGCCCTGGGGGACCCAGCATTTCTCTTTAGGCGAGCTAGCTGCTTAGGGGCTTTAGAAAGAGAATCCTGTTATCGTTAGTTCTGCAAAGGGATCCCTAAAGGCTCATAGCCCTAGGACCCTGGTCACGTGTATACGTTGAGGGCAGAGCTCTAGCTCCTGGACACACTGGCTGGGAATCAGCCCTTCAGTGGGGGACCAGAGCTTCCAACTCATTTCACATCCCCAAGAAAGGCATCTTGGCAGAGAAAGAGACCCTAAAGTGATGGCTCAGGGAGAACTGTCCCTGCATCACCAGAGTTATGTCTCATGACTGGAGAAGTTGGGCAGGGCAGGATTCTGGTTCTCCGGGTTATATCCAAATGCTAAACTTTACCAGTGTGTTTGCTGCTCTGCTGGGGAGGGGGTCCCAGCTTTCCATCTCCTAGCTGGCGGTGAGCTAAGAGGGTTCACCTTCCAGGGAAGGCTGTTTCCCCAGTATTCAGGCCACTTTTGATGCATGGTCTGTGTGTGCGTGTGTGTGTGCGTGTGTGTGTGTGTGTTTTCTTAGAAGCAAGTTTCCCTCTTGTTTTGTTTTTGTTTGTTTTTCTTTGAGCTCCATGTCCTAGAGCCAGTGAGCTCCCCTTTGCTGCCCCTCTGTCTCCCCTCTGTGGCAGCAGCCCATCCTGGGGAGCTGTGCCCCTCTCACCACTGCTCTCACTCCTTGAAAGAACAGGCATCTTCACTTCAGCCTCAGAACGCCCGTGTGAGGGGATTGTTTGTAGTAGATGTTTCCATGACACTCGTTTATTTCTTCTGCAAATACAACTGCACTGGGGGAGGGGATGAGATTGGGAAACATGAACACCTTCCAGTTTCCTCCCTGTCCTCTACTGAAGGAATAAGAAATCCACTTTCCCTGGGTCCCTCCATCCCAGACCCCTACACTGCTCCCCAAATCCATTTGGCTTCATGCTGCTGATGGGGCCAGGCTCCCAGGAGGGTGGGGAGGGGGGAGGAATCTTGTGCTTGAGGAGACAGCCTTTTTAGGAGAAGAACAAACACTTTCACTGCTCAAAGTCGAGATTTCGTTGTGATGAGCAACTATGACCCGCACTGGGGGTGGCAGTGTGCACACGTGTGTTCCCGACGGGGCCCGTGACTCTCCCGCAGCTGAGCCAATGAATCACCCCAAATCTTAGCGACTTTTAGAGGTCATTTTAGTCATCCCCCTGCCTTCGGGCTGGATGGAGCTTAATGTAATCTCACGTTTGGGTGGGAGGGGGTGAGTTGGGGAGAAAAGAGTGGCCGTGTGTGGAAGGGAGGGGGTTGGTGGCGGTAGCGCGTGACCCCTTTGAAAAGATATCCGGCGAAGGACGTTCCCAGCTTCCCCAGGCTGCCGTTCCCGGGTTTCCCCATCACTGAATCAGCACCGTCCTCCCGGGACGCCTTTTTGCCGGATGGAAACCGGATGCTGGGTTCACTAGGTGGGCGGGGGCGCCGACCCCTCAGACCTGCAGGGTACCCGAGACTCCAGGGTCCCGTTAGCCGGCCCGGCAGCCACATTCCCTCCCCCAGAAACTTGCCAGGCAGCGGGAGCAGGGAGCAGAACCAAGCGGAGACGCGGTAGCGCCTTCTCCCCGGCAATGCGCATGATTCTGCGGCTCTGGGCTGGCCACACGTCAACGCACCTTGAATGGGCTCGCCCCCCTCGCCGCGACGGGCAGGCGTCCCAGCCAATCGGGCTCCGGGTTTGCGAGCCGCGCCCAATGGGCGGACGGCGGGGGCGGGCCTGGGGCGGTGCGGCCGGGCTTCTCCTCGGCGCTGGCTGCGCTCCGCTCGGGCTCTAGTGCAGGTGCAGCTGCGCCGGGCGGGAGGCTACGCGCCGAGCCGAGCGGAGCCGCGGAGGGATGGGGAGCGGGCCGCCCGGTCTGCAAGAGCCGCAGGAGCCGCGGGAGCACCGGCACGGGGCGTAGGCGGCGCGGGGCACTTTGCGATAGGATGAGGCTCCTGGCTGGCGCGCGGTAGTACTATGATTTGGTATGTGGCCACTTTGATAGCAAGTGTGATCAGCGCCCGAGGTCTTGCGGCTCAAGGTGAGTTGAAGTGCAGTGTCCCTCCCCTGCGCCTCCCGGCGCTCTCGGCCCCGTCCTCCTGCCGAGCCCGCGCCCTCCCGGCGGGCGCGCTCCGAGCACCGCGGGGAGGGCGGGGGCCGAGGCCGCGGCCGGCGGGAAGGGCCTGAGCCCGGGCTGCCGGCGCTCGGGAGAGGACGCCTCGGGATTCGGTCCACTTCGCCACCCTTGGCCCCAGGGCTTCACAGCGGGTGCCGCGCCCGGTGCCCTTCGCGGGCGCAGCCGCCGCCCCGAGCGCTGGGGAGGCGGCGGCTTTCTGAACTCTGCCGCCGGGGAGTTTGCGGGTCCTCGGGCGGCTGCGGCACGCTGGACCCCGCGCAGCGCCACCGCTCCGCAGGAGAGCCGCTGTGGGGCTTGGCTCCGGCTCGCGTCTTTCCGGACCACACGTCTTGGCAGCTGGAGGTCGGGTCCCCTCGCAGGGCGGGGCGCACGGAGCCCCGCGAGAGGAGAAGAGTTGGTTCTGCGCGGGGTTCCTCGCCGGCTGCGAGGAGCGGCTGCCTTCGGCTGGCCCTGCCCGCGCCCCGCTCCGCCGCACCTGAGACTGGCCGGGCAAAAGTTCCCCGGGAGCGCGCCGCAGCCGGGCACAGCTGGCCGGGGGCGAGGGCGGCGGAAGGGGGTCCCCACTGCCGCGTCTCCGGGCGGAGGGAGGTTTTCCTCTTTCCGTTTTTCCGGTCTGAGCTGGGAAGAGGCCAGAGGGAAGCCCGCGCGTTGGGTGATGCGCACGTGAGCGCGCGGGCTTGTGCTCTGGAGACGGCAGAGCCACCTGCCCACCTCTGTGTGACACCCCGGCTCTCGGCCCTTGTATGGAAGTAGGAGCGGAGCCTGAAAGTGCCGGGTCTCTGAGCTCACGGTGCTCAGCGCGCAGACACGACCCGGCTGCGGACAGGTTCCTAGGGCCGGGAGGGATGGCTTCCGGGGAGAACCGCCGGGAGTGGGCGGCCGCAGGAGGACCCGCAGCGGGATACCCCGCGTCCGGCCGCGCTCGCGCAGGAGGGTCCTCTCGTCACCGTGTCTGGGGCTGTGTAGGGGGAGGGGAAGTGATTTGGGAAAGTTTCTGGAATGGAATAGGTCTCCGTGCTGTTTGGGAGTGTGTGAATACAGAGGAGGGCGAAGGGAAGGGTGATTTTGTTAAATGGTGTGTGACCTGGATGGTTTTAAAACTCTCCCTTTGTCAGGTGGGGAAACTGAGGCCAGAGTGACCGCAGAAGCTTGTGGAGTGGGGTGTGAGGTCGTTCGAACTGCGCTTGAGAACCCGTCTCCAGCCTCAGCCTCACCCCCTCATTCCCTTGTAGTCTTCCGATGCCCGCAGCTTCCTCCCCTCCAGTTTTTGGTATGTTCCTGCTATGGGACTGTGGCTGAAAGCACAAAAGGATGTGCTGGGATCTTTGAATAAAAAAGAAACTCCAAAGGGAGGCTCTGAAATAGCCTCCAAGCCTGAGACTTCAGGGGATGAGACTTCAGGGGAGGCGGATGGACTTTTTACAAGTTTAAGCACAGAATAAAGGAAAATGGGCTTTATTACAGCAGCACACAAGGCGGCTAGACAGAAGGAAGGACTTCCCAGCATTGAAGGTTGTTGGTTATGAAGCTTTTGCCTTCTGTCTGCGGTGGCTGGACATGAACCCCTGCCTGCCACCCCTGTGGGTCTTCGGGGTCTTTTTAGCCAAAGGGGCTCTGCGTGTGGTGGTGAAGGACCTAGGTCTAGTCACAGGACCTGCAGTCAAGTCTGGCTCGGCCACTTGCTGGCCTGTGACCTTGGACACGTTGCTTCGCTTCTCTGATTGTCACTTGCCTCATTGGGGGTTAACAGCCTGAGCTTGTAGGGTTTTTGTGAACATTAGCGTTCTTTAGTAAGTAAGAAAGTAAGTAAACGATGATGATGATGGTTTCATTGTCTGGGGCTTCCAGGCCCCCCTCTCAATTTCTTTCCTTTGAGCCATTCAGGGCATTGGGAGCTGGGAATGCCTTGGGGTAAAGTTCAGGTGCTGCCTCTGTCGGGAACCAAGTTCGGTTTCCCAGGTGGACCTCGCCCCGGGGAGATGTGGAGGGCTGCTCGGAAATCCTTTGAAAGATCTGTAAAACTGGAGTTTTGTCAGTGGCCAGAGCCTTGTGGGAAGGATGCAGGGAGCCCAGGAGGCAAGCAGCTCGTCACGCACAGCCTCCGGGGGCAGGAGACAGGCCTGTGAGGCTGCTGCCTGCACACTGCCAGCATTCAGATGCTGCTGTGTGAGCTCAGCTGTTCTCCGACTGGCAGAGGTGACTTCCGGGAGATTCCTGAGGGGAGGGACTCTGCGGTGCCAGCTTTAGGGTTGGGCTGAGCAGGGCTGCTCCAGCAGAGGGGCGAAAGGGTTGGGACAGAGGGAGGGATGAGTCACGTGTGTCCGGGGGGCAGTGGAGAGCTTGGGGAGGGTGTGCAGAAGAGCCTGGAAGATGGCTATTGGAGTCTGCATCCCAGACGTTTGCTGAACAAGCCTGGGGGGAGGACCCGGGCCTTTACCGCCAAGGCTGCCTCCTCCTGTTGACTACAAATCCTGCATGACTAGTGTCCCCAAAGAAAGTGGGTTCTGACTCAGATCCTGCTGGTAGCTGGACCAGTGCCTTGTACTCTTGGCCTGGCCGTGACCCTCCTCCCTCCCTTTGGCAGCCAAGGTGGGAGGGAGGAAGTTTAGGCCTGGAGGCTGCTAGCAAGACCCACGGGCAGCCTCTCAGCTGAGCAGGACTTGGCTCGGGACGTGGCCAAGTGGCATGTGTGTGCGTCCCCAGCACACACGCTAGAGGCAGGGGTGTGTCTGGCAGGCTGCGCTCAGGAGAAGCCGAGCAGGGTGTGTGTGTGAAGAATCAGCTTTCAGCTGCTGGCCCCAAGATCGGCGTGTGCTGGACCTGGAGCTGCCGGGTCCCAGGGCTGGTGGTTTCAGGTTTGAGGCTCTGAGACAGAAAGCTGGGATCTGGTTACCTAAGGAGCAGATGCTGCCTGGCCGGGAGGTGCTGAACTCCAGCCTTGCTTTGGCTGCCCTCTGTCCTGGCTCCTGGCCCTGTGCTCTCC
This sequence comes from Stenella coeruleoalba, assembly GCF_951394435.1. Classification (NCBI taxonomy): domain Eukaryota; kingdom Metazoa; phylum Chordata; class Mammalia; order Artiodactyla; family Delphinidae; genus Stenella; species Stenella coeruleoalba. Next base: position 107,592,615 of record NC_137154.1, on the reverse strand, counting down.
TCCCTCAGATCTCCCTTCCTCGGGCCTGGCTGCCACAGCCTTGCTGCGCTGAGGGAGTGAGGGCGGACCTGGGCGCGAGGGGGTGAGGCCCGAGAGGGACGAACTCTCTCCTCTCTGAAAGGCTTCCTGCCCCCCTGCACGTCCCATGCCTCCTCAGGCTGGGCTCGGGTCTCGGGGAGCAGCTGTCTCCTGTCTGCGCCCGAGGATGGGTAAAGCAGCTTGTGTGAGAGTGGATCTGAATTGTGGAAAGAGCTGTCACTGGTGCAAGCTGCGTGTGCGCGTGTGTGCGTGTGTGCACGCAGTGTGTGCAGCTGTGTGTTTGCACGTGCACGTGAATGCAGCAGACAGGCGACCCAGAGTCTCTAGGAACGAGGTGGGGCATCACTCCCATCTGAGTGTTGGTGGCCGTGGGTGGCAGTAAGGCTAGACTTGGAGCAGACGCCTGACTTTCCCTGCCCCCTGCTCCACACCTGAGTCTGGGCAGCGCAGAAGCCCCCAAAGTTGGAGGCTCAGCCCAGGGGCTGGTCGAAGGATGCCTGAACTCCCCGAGAGAAAGCCTCAGTGGGGACACACACGGGCAGAGCCCCAGGGATGCAGAAGACGGGTCTGTCTTGTAAGGTGGGCTCTGGTCTCGGCTGCCCAGTAGCCCAGACTCTTGAGTGGAGAAGGGGCTGGGTCCCTGGGGAGCCGGGCGCAGAGGCAGCTTGTAGCCTGGCCCTGCCCATAGGGGAGAGCCCAGCCTGCCCAAGGCAGCTGACCTATTTTTCTTAGGAATCTTCCTGCTTTTCTGTTCTCTCTTGCGTGAATAAGCAGAAGACTGGTGAGCAGAGTCGGGGGCTCCATGAAGGTTTTGGAGAGCAGTTCCTCGTGGGCCAGGCTGTGAGCGAGGTCTCAGCCAGCCTGCCTGTCCCCCTGGAAGGGAGGGGACTGGGTGCTGCTCTCTGCCCGACCCCCTACCCCGCCCCGCCCCTGAGCTCCCTCCTGGTCCAGGCCCGGCCACCAGCTGTGGCAGGTAACTTGCACACACTACATGAGGGCAGCCGCTGTCCTGTTTTCTGGCTTCTGAGTAGGGAGTGCTGACGCTTCACTACGAGCAGACACGGGCTTCGATCCCCCGCTTACTCGTGACCACCTGGCGCCTTACCCGAGGGCTCTCCCGGCTCACGGGCACTTGGACCAGGCCTGTACCCGCCCGGCAGGCGGGCAGGGTGGGTGTCGCTGGGTCTGTCCATGGAGGAGCCGCTGCAGGAGCAGAGGGGAGGTTGGATTGCTGACTGCTTCCTGCCAGTGGCTCCTGGGGAAAGGCTCTTGGAAATACAATCTAGCCCAGAGCAAATTAAGGCTGCTAATAGCGTTGTTGCTGCCTCTCGGGCTGCCTGGGCCAGGAGGGTCAGGGTGGAGAGGCGCCCACGGAGGAGGGGGCCTGCAGATCCTGCCCCTCCCCCAGGGCCTCGAGAGAAAATGGAAAGGTTCCCAGCCAGGGCCAGGCTGGGCTCAACCGACCTTTGACTTGGGCCCTGAGAGTTTGATGGGGAGTGGGGGCCGAAGGGCCGTGAGGTCAGCACTGGGGAGACCGCAGAAGGAGGATCTGCCCAGGCGGGGGTGGAGGTCCTGGCCGGAGGCAGGCTGTCCCGGTGCCCTCCGGCCCACCTGCCTCCTGGGAAGGACAACCAGGGTGCGGCCTGACGTGGACATGGCCGTTCCTCCGCATCACACTTGGCTTTGGGTGGTATGTCTGTCCTCAGCTTTCCTCGTGCAAGCCTCTGGCTCTCCGCCCCCCGGGTAGGGGGTGGGTGCTGTTCCGGGGAGCCCGATCACAAGCTCCCTGGAATCTCCTGGAACCCCCTGGCGTGTCAGGGAGGAGGGCCTGGGGGACTGTTGGGGGCTGTGCCTTTTTTGGACTCAGCAGGGATTATTTTTAGGCTGGCAGATGGAGGTGGTGGCTGGCGCTGGTATTATTAGACAACAGGCCTGTGGTTTGGGAGCCTGGTGCCCGAGGGGGAGGGGGACGGGGTTGGGGGTTGGGGTGGGCGGGGGAGGGGAGACTCCCTGAGGACTTGTACTCACAGAGGAGGAGGCTGGCGCCGCCGCCACACCCAGCCCGAGCTCCCGGGTCCCAGGTGGAGGGGACTCAGCCCAGTGCCAGCAGCTGTCTTCTGACCCAGGCGCACCCCGCCGTCCTGCTTGGGTCCAGGGCTGCAGAGCTCTGGCTGTGAGAACCTGTCCAGAGTGTGCGGTGTGGAGGGGCTGGCCTGACTCAGCGGAGGGGAGGGGGCTGCTTCTTGGGTCGGCGTGGGAGGGGCCTCGTCCTTGGTCCCTGGGCCTGTGGCCCGGCCAAGGGGAGACACGGCAGCTGGAACCTGCTCCGACCTGCTGCCCGGCGGGCGGCTGAGCCAGCCAGGGGGCCCCCAGCCTGCTCATCTGTGAAATGGAGATGGTAGTACGCCTGTCAGCCAGCGCTGCGACCCAGCACGGGCCTGGTGTGTAGGAGCGGCCTAGAGGAAGCCGGGTTTGCCTGGTGGCCGGCTCTCCCGCCGTCAGACCTTCCGGTCCTGGCACCTCTCCTCCCCCAGCCCCGCTTGTGGAAGAGCCCCAGCTTGGGGGGTGGGGGCGTCAGGCCCTGGATGCCCCGTGGTCCTGTGCTCACGGGGGAGCCAGTGGCAGCCCTGGACCCGGCTACCCGCCGGGCACCACCTGGCCCAGAGAGCAGGAGGTTTGTCCCCAGTGGGCTTTCGGAAAGGTCAGCCAGACCGCAGGGGCACCGCGTCCTCCTTTGCCCTCTCTGCCCACCAGGGTGTGTCCCCAAGATGCAAATTTGCTCTGCTCCTCCGGGTACAGCTGTGTCCTGCCTTCTCTGAAAGGGGTGTGTGGCATCCAGGACACCTCCCACCCCTGCGGTGCTCACCCTGCAGACGCCAGCGTCCCTTTGAGGCTTGCGGCCTTGTCCCTCCGCTGCTGCAGGCTTCTGTGCTGGGGAGGGGTCTGGGGCCTCCCCCTGCTGCAGCCCTCCCACTCAGGTCACCACCCATCCCTGTCTTCCCCTGCCCCCTCCTTCCTGCTCCCCTCTGAGCCAGCCACCATGAGCAGCCTGCTGCTCCTGGACTAACGGCCTCCCTTCTGCCCCCTCCTGGCTCTGGGTCCTCTGAAGGCCTGTGTCTCTGTGTCCCAGGCTGAGTCCTATGTGCCTCTGAGATCTCTCTGTCTGTTTGTCTCTCTCTGTCTCTGTCTGTTCGCACCCTACCATCTGTCTCCATTCTTGCCCCTGGACTCTCTTTCACTCTTCGACTTGGGTCATGTCCTCCTAGGGTTGAGGTCATCTCTCTCCTCCGTCAAGCCCCTCTTCGGTCTCTGCTGCCAGCAATGTTTACTTTTTTTTTGCAGTGAGCTTTTCTGGAGAAAGTGTTTTATTAGACATGCTTGGCTCAGAAAGGCTCAGGCTGAGGGGGAAGTGCTCGTGGGTGATGGAGTGAGAGCACACGCTGTGTGTGTGTGTATGTGTGTGTGGGTGTGTGTGTGTGTGTGTGGGTGTGTGTTGAGGAGATGAGGGAAGCTGATAAATATTTTAGGATTCAGAAAGCCAGGAGGGCTGGTCTGAGCGTGGGAGCTGGGGCAGGGCCTCCCCCCACCACGCCCCGCCCCGGCCTTCTTCCTGGGAAGCGGGTCTCTTTTGGCTTTGCTCCTGTCTCTGGACTGCTGGCCTCACCGTGTCCTCTCTCAGCTGCCGGCCGCTGGTGGAAGGGTCCTCAGGAAGAACCGTGGAGGCGGGGCTGAGGCCCGAGTGGGCCTTGGTGGGGTGGGTGCGTAGCCCTGAGTCCAGGCTGGCGGGGGCTGGTGTGGAAGAGGCTGCCTCGCTGCTATGCAGTGAGAATGAGGCAGCCCAGGTGCAGACCCTCACCCCGCCAGAGCCTCCAGAGCCTTCGGTGTGAGAGGGGGGCAAGCGACCCTGCCCCCTGCCCCAGGCGCTGGGGCCAGAGCCTGGGAAGGAGCCCCTTCTGTGGAGGCCTCTGCCCCCCAGGTGACGGCCCCCGGGAGGAGCCCCCTCCTCTTACCCTGGTTCCTGTATTGCCTCTCTTCTCCTCCAAAGCCTACACACTCACACGTGCATGCACACACGTACACACGCGCACACACGCGCGCACACGCGCTGCTTTCCCTGCTTGCTCAGGTGGCCTGCTCCTTGCCCATCCCTGCAGGGTCCAGGAGCAGCCTCTGTGCCCGGGTGCTGCGCTGGGCTCTGTCCCCACCTGGTGCCCCTGGGGTGTGGTGGGGGTGCCTGCTGCGCTTTCCCTGAGGGGCTGGAATTCAAACTTAGCCTAAAGCAGGGCTGGGAGGGTTGGAAAACCGGCTGGGGCCTCAGGCAGGTGAGGGCAACAGTCTGCTCTGCTCCAAAAATACTCTGTGATCTTAGCTCTTTCTCTAGAAAACAGTGATGTCACCGGTAGCCAATCAGCTTCTGGAAGGGTTGCCTCCTCCTTCTTCCGCAATTTGCAGGAGGAGAGGGAGCTGGAGCCGGAGGGAGAAAAGGAGAGACAGACAGAGACATAGACCCAGAGAGGTGGAGGCAGAGCTCACCACGGAGACCGGGCAGTGGAAAAGCAAAACCCCTTCCCCGGCACAGGCGAACGGAACCCCACACGTTCCCCCAACACACACACGCGCTGATAGAGACATATAAACGGGGAGGTGGGGAGAGACAGGCAGGTAGACAGAATCACCCATGCAGCGGGGAGCTAGAGAGAAATGACAGAGACACAGCGAGACAGACGTTGGAGGAGGATCCGGAGCCGAACAGAGAGTCAGAAAGACACAGAGACACGAAGGAGAGACGGACGAGAGGTGCGGGGCCAGAGCCCCCAGGGGTGGAAGGGGTGGTCAGAATCAGGCCCAGAGGCACTCGGAGGACGGGGGCTGCTCTCCTGGGCGTCCCGGGCTGGGAGCCTCCGCGGAGCAGCCGCTGTCCCTGGTGCTGCCTGGAGGGGTCCAGCCGGGACTGGAGGGGAGGGGCGGGGTGGAAGGGCTGGGGTCTGGGGGGTAGTGTGGGTACTGGAGGGAAGGCAGCGAGAGGGGCCTCTTTCACTTTGGAAGGGAGCTGGACAAGGTGCCTTTGGGCTGGAGGTGGGGTTGCAGGCCTCGGGGCGGAGCCTGGGTTAACCGCTTCTCTCTGCGGCTGGGCTGGGGGTGGGGCCGCTGGGGAGCCTCTCCCGCCTCATCTTGCGTCCCTTCCAGTCCCTTTCGGGAGGGTGGCCGAGCCCTATCCAGCCTTGCGCCTCGTCCTCTGCCGGAGGTGGGGATGTTCCCCTTAGCTGGCTGAGGTTAGCAGCCCAAGGGTCCCCCTCCTGCGTCCCTAGTCTCCTGCGGTATTAACGGTGATGTCTGGGGCTTCGCAGCCTGATAGACTTGGGGCGTGGAAACTGGCGGGCTGGAGGCCCCTCCCGCTCCCTCCTCTGCGGCACGCGGCGGACCGAGGGAGGAGGGGCAGAAAGGCCAGCTCCGGCCCCCGGGGTTTTCCGTCTGCTGATGCCACGAGCAGCCTCTGCGCAGCCTGTTAGGGATTCCCCGCTCCTGCATGGAGCACTCTTGTTTCGCGCTGTGAACATCAGGCTGAGCTGGGGGCGGGGCGTGGGAGGACGGCTGCCTCTGCAGCCCCTGCCAGGCTCCATTGGGAATTATCCTGGTGCAGGAAGACGTCCCATGTTCACCCGCTGCAGCGCCCGGGCCACGGTGTCCACAGAGGGGCCGAGGCCCCTCCACCTTCTCAGTGGCCACGCTCCTCAGAGCTGGCGCGGGTGTCATGGGGGAGGGCGCGGTCGGGCTCCGCTCTTTGGGGTTGGCAGGGCAGGGGTGGCCTCTGGGGGGGCCGGGCAGGATCTCCTTTCACCTCCTTCCCTCTGTCCCCGTGTGGCTGTCCCGATAGGTGCCCACGGCCTGCGAGAGGAGCCCGAGTTCGTGACCGCGAGGGCCGGCGAGAGCGTGGTCCTGCGATGCGACGTGGTCCACCCGGTGACGGGGCAGCCCCCGCCCTATGTCGTCGAGTGGTTCAAGTTCGGGGTGCCCATCCCCATCTTCATCAAGTTTGGCTACTACCCGCCCCATGTGGACCCTGAGTATGCAGGTAAGGCCTTCCCGCCTGGCTCCAGGGCCCCCGCACCGTCCCTCCTGCCTGTGTCTCGTGGCCTCTTGTCTTTTCCGACGGGCCTCTTATCTCTGTTTTCCAGTCGCTGTCTCTGTCCTCCCATCCTTTGCACTCTGGTAGGTTTTAATTAAGTGGCGTGAGGAGAGGGACATGGAGGTGGGGCAGACACAGAGCTTCCTGCACAGCCCCGCTGGGCCGCAGGGGCCAAGGCCAGAGGAGGAGAAGGGAGCCCAGGAGCCTGATGTGTGGGAGAGGAGGCCGGCGGGAGGGCGGCTGGCTCGGCAGGAGCAGCTGCGTCAGAGCCATGGCGGCCGCGGGGTTTGCTCTGTCTGGCTTTGCCCACTCCCTCCCTCTGGCTCTGAAGTTGGGGCCTCATCCAGTCCTGAGTGTGGGGAAGTGTCTGGGCGCCTGCTGCACTTGCTGCCTCGTCCTCCGGCCTCCCTTCTCCCTCCTCCTGGCCCCAGTGCTGTCTTGCTCTGCAATTACTCCTGCCAGTGGTGGCCTCACTGAGTCACTGTCAGGGCCTGCCTGCCAGGGAGGAGGGCGTGGGGCGGTGTGAGTGAGGGGCGTGTGTGCCTGTGCGAGGGTTGCACGTGGGCTTGTGTGTGTGCATGCATGTCTGAGTGTGTGTACGCATGCACGTGTGTTGGGGTCTAAAGGAAGAGAGGAAACTGGTGAGACACAGCTTTTATCTTTACCTCTGATTTCTGAGGTCTGCATTGCATTTTTCTCAGCTTCTATTTTTCTCTCTCCCTCTTCCTCCTCCTGTGTCTGTGTCTCTTCGGCCCTGGTTGGTTTTGACTGTCTGGTTTGTAGGCAGATTGCCACTACCGAGGAGACAAGGAGGAAAGCACAGGAGGTCGTGACACTGGGGCGAGGAGTGGGCCTGAGTGGAGAGTGAGCGGAGGGGGGACCCCGAGGGCTGCTCTGGGGAAGGGAATGGAGTTAGGGAGGGCGGCTCGGGTCTTTGCTCGCCTGCCAGCCACTCCTCATTCTTGGGCTACAGGCCCTGCGGCCACGCTCGGAACCTGGGCTCTGGCTGGATGAACGCTCTGCTCTCTGGCCTCCGCGACAGGACTAGGAGGGGACGCCGGCACCCTGTCCCCAGCGGCCTCTTCTCTGCCCACCACAGGAGTGCTGGGCAGACAGGGTGTTGGGCGTGGCAGCCACGGGGACCTGCTGGGGCGGGGTCCCTCTCCTCTTCTTCTGGGCTCTCTGGCCCCCTTCCCACCAGCTCCGTATCCCTTCTGCCTTTCCTTGGCTCCAAGAGAATGGGAAGTTGCAGGGAACTGAGGCTTTCTCGGTGCAGCTGGCGGGCAGCGAGGCTGGGGCTCTCGGGGCCGCCCTGCTCTGGGCCTGCCCGGCGGCGGGCTGGGGTCACAAGGGTGCTCTGCGCGCCCCTGACCCACTTTGTCCCCTCTCCACAGGCCGCGCGAGCCTCCACGACAAGGCATCCCTGCGGCTGGAGCAGGTCCGCGCCGAGGACCAGGGCTGGTACGAGTGCAAGGTGCTCCTGCTGGACCAGCAGTACGACACCTTCCACAACGGCAGCTGGGTGCACCTCACCATCCACGGTGCGTGCGTGGGCCTGTGCGTGCGCGTGCCTGTGTGCAGGCATGAGAGTGTGCGTGCGTGCGAGTGAGCGGGCAGACGTGCGTGGTGCGTGCTTGCGTGACTGTGCACGCAGGCGTGTGAGCGTGCGTGCGTGCGCGTGCGCCTCCTTCCGGCGCTCCCGGGCTGGGGGCCTCAGGCCCCCTCGCTCGTCCTGGAGCCCCTGGGGGCCATGGGCACAGAGGCCTGGCAGCTCCCGGCACCAGGGCGTTTGCCGCGGGCGGGGTCGTCAGAGCCCAGCGCAGGGAGGTGGAAACCAGCACCCGAAACTGGTAGGGTTAAGGATCTGCGGGGCGGACTTGGGAGCAGCCGCAGGAAGGCTCTCTCCGGGCACCTCCCCGTTACAGCCTCCTCCTTTAGACCGTTCGCCTCAGTAACCGTTGGGCGCCAGTCTCCACGCTGGGTGATCCGCAGCAGCAGAGCGCACCCAGGGCCGGGCGGGGATCCTGCTGGTCCCGGTCCGGAGGGTACCTTCTGATGCCCGCGGGTACTTACCGCCCTCGTGCTGTGCCGTGCTTCCCAGGGGCCGGGGTTTCCCTGGACCGAGGGTCCCCTGTGCCCTTGGGAGCCCTCGCTTGGGAGGGGACATTCCGGAGGAGCCAGGGGGCGCCGGAACCGGCAGAAAGTGGAAGAAGTGGTCCCCATGGTGGAGGGGAGCAGGGTTTTTGCTTTGATTTTTTTTTTTTTTTTTTGTGGTACGCGGGCCTCTCACTGTTGTGGCCTCTCCCGTTGCGGATCACAGGCTCCGGACACACAGGTTCAGCGGCCACGGCTCACGGGCCCAGCCGCTCTGTGGCATGTGGGATCCTCCCGGACCGGGGCACGAACCTGTGTCCCCTGCATCGGCAGGCGGACGCTCAACCACTGCGCCACCAGGAAAGCCCTTTGATTTGTTTTTCTGACCATACAGTTACTTTTGCTTCAGTTTATGAGCCGACGTGTTCAGCCACCGCGTGTTGCAGACGCTGCACTGGTTATTGAGGTGTCAACAGGTGTGCTTTGGACACGCCCCCCACTGCTTGCGTCTTTCTGGGTGTGATGTCTGTGACCCTGGGTGCCACGGTCTGGAGAGAGCAATGGGCGCTTGCCTGGGTTGCAAGTTTCTCTGAGCCTCGAGGGTCCCTGCCTTGTGGGGTCGGGTCAGGCTGTGCTCCTTCCGCCTTGAAAACCCATCCAGGGCCCTGGAAGAACAGAGTATTTTAGCCAGAGCACTGGTCTCTGGAAAGCGAACTTAGGGACGGTGGCCCTGGGTCAGTGGTCCAGGCTGCCTGAGCCCCTGGATGCAGGCGCACCTGCTGGTCAGTCCCCAGAGACCGATTGGAGGCTTATTTTGAATCTTGGTTGGGCTGTCCCCACCACCCGTGAGTTTTTGAGTCATCCCTTTTCGATGCCAGCTGTTGTGTGTGCCCAGAATGAAAACGGCTTAATATTAGCCCAAGCAGAACATAATTAGGAAGGTAAACCTGCTGCTGACAGCGTCACTGATGAGCACCGAGCCAAGAGCCCCACGCTGCTTGCTTGCTTCTGCCCTTTCCCGAGGCGGGCCGACGCCTCCTGCAGCCTCACCTCCTCCCCTCACATCACTGCTGGGGCCGGTCCAGCAAGCAGAGAAGCAGGCATGCGCAGACACTGCGAGCCGGGACGCAGAGCTTCCTCCTGTTAGAGTCGTGTGTCCTGTTAGAGCTCGGGCTCCGTCTGCACCAGGGGGAGTTCGTGGCTGGGAATTCCTCATTGCTTGGGTGGACCGGCATGGAACGCGGCCCGATGAGACTCAGCTTATTTCACGGATCCACCGCGTTAGCTGTCTGATCCCTGGCACCCATATCATTTCTCTGAGCTTCCCTTTTGTGTTTCCAAGAACAAAGCCTGTTTGTAGGGCTGTTGTGAAGGTTAAGGGAAACGCTGTGGGTGAAGACGTCTGGCACCGCGCCTGGAAGGTTGGCTGCGCAGGGTCATCGTGTGCAGAATGCTGGTTATCCTCCTCCTTAGGGGAGAAAAAGATGAAGTCGGGTAGCACAGGGGGCGCCTCAGGTTGGGAGAGGTGGCCTGTGGTGGTCGGAGAGCCCTTGGGAATACACCCACAATCACCCATTCAACACACATTTCTGAACATCCACTTGGCCGGCTGTGGGGAAACGCAGTGGGTGTGACCCAGACCCAGCTCTGAAGGACACGTCACGAGGCAGTCAGGTCCAGAGAGGATTGCAGTATGGGCTTTGGGAGCATGAGGGATGGAGGGCTTCTCTGAGGCAGTGAGCCCTGGGCAGAGACCCTTCGGGGAGGAGGAGTCTGCCAGGTGCGGGGGCAGGAGGCGGGAAGGGTGTTCCAGGGCAGAGGGAACAGCATGCCTGGAGGCCCAGAGGAAGGAGAGCCGGCGCACTTAGGCAACGGAAGGGTCAGGCTTTAGCACTGGGGCTCATCATCGGATGCTTCCCCTCACCAGGGGCCTCCCTCTCCAAGGGTGGACACCACAGGCACCTCCCAACGTGAGCGATCTCACCCTTTCTTCCTCCTGCATTCTGAGGTTCCTTCCCGTGTAAATACTTCCATTATCGAAGGAAAGAGTTTGGAGCACCAACATTCCGTTGCTTCCAAACTAGAATATTTAATGTCAGGCATTTCTGACTGGGATCACCTTTGGAAGGTGAAAAATTAGAATCACAGATTGTCTTATTCTCCTTCTGTGTTTTCTCGAAGACCAGTTGGGAGGAAACAAGCCCAGTTGTTTCTTTATTGCATATAAAATACCTGGAAAGCCAGAGTGAAACCTTGCTTTAGGTCGATGAATTGCTTGGAGAGACCAGCCTATTTCTAACGTGCACGATTAATTATAGGGCATTTGTAGAGAAGAATTAAACCTAGAAGTGCAGCTGGTAAGCTCACACCTGATCCAGTAAATAATCCGGAAAACTCGAAATTGTTCCAAGTGCTTTCCTGATTAGCACCTAAACAGTAAAGTAATTATGTAATTAGCAATTAATTTGTCACTTCAGGATGTAATTTATCATATTATCTTTTCTTTAAGTGTGACGCAGAGGTAACAGAGGCCATGGCTGTGTGAGCTGGAGTTCAAGGGCAGGCGTGGCGGGAGGGCTCTGCTGGGGTGAGCGCGCGGCCAGGCCAGGAGGGGCCTGGGGTTCGGATGCCAGGTTCCCTCTGCAAGGACTTGGAATGAGTTTTACCATCACTTTTGGTGTATTAGACGTTGGGTGAGGATGGACTTTCTCAAGGATGTGTCGTGAGTGATGAAGCCTGCTTTCTGGTCACCCAGTCCTCACTCCTGTGCCCCCTGTGCGGCCACGCTCAGCGGAGGGGTGGGGAGATCGTCGAAGAAAGCCGTCTCGCCATGGTCTTGTCTTCGGTTTTGCGTTTGCATTTGTGTTGCTCTGCTGTGTGTGTGTGTGTGTGTGTGTGTGTGTGTGCGCGCGCATGTGTGCAGGTGTGTGGCTCCTTCATTGCATTCATCCGTCTGTTCAACCAATGTTTGTCGAGACTCTACTACGTGCCAGGAACTGCGCTAAAAGCTGGGCACATAGTGGGATTCTTGGAAATCTCTGCTCTCAGGAGACTTGGTCGTAAGTGCTTTAAACAGTCTTGAGGAGACAGGAATGCAGCAGGTGCCTTCCTAGCCCGGCTGACCAGGTGAGGCAGAGGTGGCATTTTAGCAAAGGCGAGCAGGCGCCGCAAGGGTGAGATGTGGGTCCAGCCCAGGAGGGGGGTGGCCGACGCAGAGCCCCCAGGAACGGAAGTCCTTGGCACGTGTAGGAAGACGGGAAGGCTGTTGTGTCGGAGCAGAGTTGAGGGGTGTGCAACGGGAGGTGAGGCTGGTGGCAGGTGGTGGGTGGCCGTGACCCCCGGCGTGTCCTGGGCCTGGGGCAGGGCAGCCTCCGAGGAGACCCCTCTCACAGCTTCTCGTCAGGGCCTCAGGAGCCCTGGGCGGCCGACAGCAATGACAGTGACGACAGAATGACCACCATTTCACATGTGTACGTCTTACCTGCTCCTTTCACGGACTTTACCTCGCTAATTCCTGCCACTGGTCTTGAGGGTGGGGTTTAGGTAGAGCCCAGAGTGGCTGAGCCCAGGGTTACAGAGCGAGTGGCAGCTGGATTTGAACTTGGAGCCTTGAGCCCGGTGCTGTGGACCCTAGGCTGGTGTCAGCAGTGCTCCCCACTCCAGAAGACCCCGCATGATCGTCCAGGGAGTTGGGGTTGATCAGGTGGCTTCTATAGGCAGCTCAGACAGGTGAGACAGAGTGTGTTATTCGTACCGGCTGGGATTTTAGTCAGAACTCCGAGGCAGGTGCTGGGGACAGTCTGGCACAGTCTTAGAGAATTCAGGAGCGAGGAGCCCGTGGACCGGGCCGTCTGCCTGGTGGGGGATCGTCGCTGCAGAGCCTGGGCGAGTCTTTGTCACCTGGCTTGAGATCCGTGCTAGGCCTGACAGGGCTCAGACGGCAGATGTCCCAGAACCGTGGGCCTGCTTGGGCTGGGGTTACAGAAGGAGGGGTGTCTGGACGATCGTGGGGTGACGGGTGCCTCATTCATTGCCGCATCCCTGGTGCTGAGCATGGGGGCCTCCCTGTGGGTGCTGGACAAACAGTCCTTTATTGGGAGTTGGGTGTGTGCAATGGGGGGAGTTTAGACATGGGATCCAGCCATGCTGAGTTCCAGGTCCCCCTGCACAAGGCAGGGCCTGCCACCTGTGTCACCTCCGACCTCCTGGAGGGCGCCGGCCTCGTGGGGTGGCCCAGCGCAGGGCCCTCGCTGTTCGCAGGGCCGCTGGCTGACCCCACCCCGCGCCTTGGGTCTCTTGCAGCTCCTCCCACCTTTACAGAAACCCCCCCCCAGTACATCGAGGCCAAGGAGGGCAGCAGCATCACCATGACCTGCACAGCTTTTGGGAACCCGAAGCCCATCGTCACCTGGCTGAAGGAGGGGATGCTGCTAGGTGCCAGCGGCAAGTACCAGGTGAGTGTGGGTCTGCCGCGGCCGCTGCACCCACTCCTCCTTGCCCTGAGCCTCCGTCCTTGTGACAGTTCACACTGCGGAGGCGCAGGTGGGGCTGGAGGCGGCAGGCGGAGCGGCTGGCACCCGTGTCCTCGGAGGGAGAAGCCTGCTTCCGTGTCCCCAGGTGCATGGGCCCCAGGCCACTTCCACCTGGGATGGGGTTGGCGGGCCCAGGGCTGGGAGCTGAGCCCGACTCTCCTCGGCCACAGGTGAGTGACGGCAGCCTGACGGTGACTTCGGTCAGTCGGGAGGACAGAGGTGCCTACACCTGTCGCGCGTACAGCATCCAGGGGGAGGCCATCCACACCACCCACCTGCTCGTCCAAGGTGAGAGCGATCTGGCCTCTATGCCCTGGGCCTCTGGCAGGGAGTTCCGGCCCCACTGAGCTTGGGGGGTTCTTTCCAGGGCGTGGGTGGCTCAGCTGGGGGTGGTGGGAGCTCCTCTCCATATCGTGGGGCTCCTTGGTGGCCTGCGGCGGCCCCCCCCGTGAGGTGGCGGGAGGCGTGCCATGCCGAGTGGGTTTCTGCTTTCTCTGAATGTCCGGAGGGCATCCCGCTGGGCCTCCTCCTTCCCCGGGGGAGGAGCCCTCTCTCAGGCCTCCACCCTCTGACGATGGCATCAGTAAATAAAGATAGGAATTCCGTCCAACCCCAGAGGGTTAAATAACATGGAGGGCATTTGGTGGGGCTGGCGTCTGTGGGGTCAGCACCTGAGATGCCGGTCTGCCTTGCCTGGGACCTCGAAGCCCCCAGAGGGGGCAGCCTCCGTCCTGCTCGAGGGGTCGGGTGGCGGCTGTGCGCTGCTTCTGCGACTTGGGCCTGTCTGGAAGGCTCGCACTGCTGGGGCTGCTGGAGCTCCACCCCTCTCCTCCCCTGCCCCAACCCGCCCACCACCCTTATCTGGTCAGCCGGAAGCCTCTTACTCCTCCAGAGGCAAGGCGGTTCCTTTCTCCTTGCTGCACATGTGCTGCCCTGGGCTCCACTGCAGAGAAGAAGGGGCAGGGAGGGCCGTGTGCGTGTGTGTATGTGAGTGTGCACGCCTGTGTAGGGGTTAACTGGCTGTTCGGAAGCCAGGTTTACAGCGGGGCTGTGCGTGGGGCGGGCGTCTACAGCAGGCTGGGAGCACACGGCCACACCTCCGGACCCCTTGCATCCCTGGGACTTGCAGGGAGAGGAAGAACCTGAGCACAGGCAGCAGCTGGATGCGTCTCCATGACAACTGCTTGGCTGCGCTGCCAGCTCCTGGACCAGTGCCTTCCCCGCTGTCCCTCCCAGGGCTTGGGGTGCCCCTTCCTGAGGGTCGGAGCCTCCTGGGAGCCCAGCGCTGTGGTCCTCCCCCAACCCCCCCGCCAGGAGAAGTCATGCTTGTTCCTGTCCCCCCAGGACCTCCCTTCATCGTCTCCCCTCCTGAGAACATCACTGTCAACATATCCCAGGATGCTCTGCTCACCTGCCGGGCAGAGGCCTATCCCGGCAACCTTACCTACACCTGGTACTGGCAGGACGAGAATGTCTACTTCCAGAAGTGAGTGCCCGCCCTTCCCTTGGGGCCCAGCCAGGCCCCCTCGGGGTGAAGCTTCCGAGCAGGGGCTGCCCTTGGGCTCTGGGAGCTGGCAGGGGTTGGGGGCATCCGGTCCATGTGTCCCTCATGCTGAGGCCAGTGTGTGTGCAGACGGCGCCTGTCCCCCTCCTCAGCCGTGCGGAGGACTCGCTGGCATGTCGTCCCAGTGTTGAATGGAAGACGCCTGCCCCCCGCCGCCAGCCCCCCCCGCCATTGTGTCCTGTGTTCTGTGTCCCTGCAGTGATCTGAAGCTGAGGGTGCGGATCCTGATCGATGGGACCCTGATTATCTTCCGGGTGAAGCCTGAGGACGCGGGGAAGTATACCTGCGTCCCCAGCAACAGCCTGGGACGCTCACCCTCGGCCTCGGCGTACCTGACCGTGCAGTGTGAGTGGGGCAGGCTCAGGCCACGCTGGCCACATGGGGGGCTGGAGGGCTGCGTGGAGGCAGTGTGGGCGGAGGAGGGGCCGAGGCGGGGACGGGACAGCGCGGGAGGAGGCCTGACCCGTGCTGGCCAGCGGAGGTGAATCGAGCCCCCGCCAGGCTCTTCTCCGGGCCGCACGGCCGCCCGTGTCCACTAATCCATTCCGTCAGCCTCGCCCCGGTTGGGCTCAGGGACAGGCAGGCCTTCTGGACGCCGTCCTCGTGCCGGCGCTGGCCAGCTCCTCTGTCCGCACCTTGAATGAGGTGTTTTTTTTCTTAGTATCTGAGGGCCATGTGGCTCAGACCCAGTGGGGCAGCTCTCCTGCCGCTCTCTGCTCCCCTGCTGGGTGGGCAAAGGGGACAGATCCTCTCTGGGGTGACTAATCCGCTTCCCCAGCAGCGGGCCCCTGGTGGCTTCCCTGCCGCGCCTTCCAGGGCTGCCCGAGACCCAGGGGAAGGGGCTGCTCTTGGGCCGGAACGACCGAGGGCTTTTGTGCAGCGTCATTCAGCTTGCTGGTCTCGAGTGGGGGAGAGGATGAGTGCCGAGGGCTAATCTCTTCCTCCTGATTGGAGGATGGCTCCGTCACTTTGACAATAAAGGCCCCTCTTGACGTGGTAGGTGACAGGCTATCCATCACACAAGGGCTCGTGTGCAAGAACCACTCCCTCCCACAACACGGAGGGGCGGGCGAGAGTATGACCATCTGGAGAGGCGTGGCCCAGAGGTGGCATCTGAGCTGAGGACATTAGAACAGCTGGTGACCCCGGGAGGCGGGCTGAGCATGGGCCTGGCAGTGGGCCCCCCGAGTCCCGACCTCACGCCCTCACGTGGTGATGCTGCTGGTGTGGGCAGAGGCCTCCTCTCCGCTGTCCACAGCCGAGGACGACTTTCAGCTGCTGTCTTATGCGTCCCGAGTTCTTAAGAGCTGTGAGGCCTAAGGAAAGCTGTGTGACTCAGAACCCCAGGCCTGTGCCACCCAGGAGAGAAAAAGCTCTGACAAGTTACTTACTGTGTGCCCAGGCTGTGAAGGTGCCAAGGGCGGGGCAGGCTCCTTGCGGAGCAGAACCTCTCTGCCTGTGTCACCCGGGCATGGAGGGGGCAGTGGCGGAGGCAGAGGGCCGGCAGGGGTGGTCTCCAAAGGACGATGATCCACCAGGACCAAGGCTTCCGTCCTCCAGGCTGTGGCCGTGTCTGCTGAGGGAAGCGTTTCTCTGTCTCCCTCTGGCACCATCACCCACTCCCACTTGTCGTTTTTTACCTCTTTCCTGCCTTCAAAGAGAACCTGTTGGGTGAGATTTTCAGGTGGGTGAGACAAGGATCTTTATTTCTGCTAAAAAGCAGTGTTCAGAGTATTTCTCATTCATAAACCCTTTGAAAACCTTGGAGGAGAAAAAAAAAAAAATCTACCATACGAAAGTAGGAAGCCATGTCTAAATATATACTTCGGCCTGGTATTTATGCAATGCTCTTCTCCGAAGGGCTCCAGATGCTAACAGAGCCGCCCATTCATCCTCACCGCCTCCCGGGCAGTTCTGGGTCCTTCTCCTCCATGGCCCTCGTGGGAGCCTGGGAGCCTGGCGGGGGGGGGCGGGCGGCTCACCCACGTCACAGAGCTGCTGCTCCTGCTGTCCTGAGAAACTTCCAGCAGCTCCGTGGCTGACTCTGCACCCCACCTGCACAGATGGGAAACCGAGGCAGGGCAGAAAAGCAGCCTTGTGGTTCCGCCCCTGGTCGCCGTCCGCAGAGGACGTGGGGCGAGGAAGGGCTTGGGGTCCCGCAGACACTCGGGAGGGATGCTGCTATCTTATGCGTCCCGGCGGCTGTTGCGTCTCCGGGCGGAGGTGTGTGGGGGGAGCTGCAGGCCGGCAGGAGCAGCGGTGCCTCCGTGCATTCAGACGGGTGTTCTTAAGAATGCAGGGCTGCACAGACAGGACGACGGTTGCTGTGGCCTCTGGGCGGTCAGCCCGGGGAGTGGGCTTTGCCATCTCGTGGCCCCCGCTGGGCCGACACCTGGCACTGCGCCGAGTGGGGGGCCCTGGGCTGTGGGGTGGCTCGCCCCCCCCCCGCCTGCCTTCTCACCTCTGCTTCCCTCCCCACACCCGCGGCCCTGCAGACCCAGCCCGCGTCCTCAACATGCCCCCCGTGATCTATGTGCCTGTGGGAATTCATGGCTACATCCGCTGCCCTGTGGACGCAGAGCCACCGGCCACCGTGGTCAAGTGGAACAAGGACGGCCGCCCCCTGCAGGTTGAGAAGGTGCCGGAGGGCCGTGTGCCGGTCGCGGGAGGCCCCCGGCCCTGAGGTGCTACCTCTGGGGATCTGGTTCCTGCCAGGGCCCCTCCCCTCCCCCCAGGATTTGGGGAGAGCAAAGAGCTGTTTCCCGTGGGCCGAGTCCAGCAGGGCCTGGCTGTTCTCGCATTGCGAGACGCCCCCCCCCCCCCCCCAGCCTGCACACGGAGGAGCAGCTGAGGTCCAGCTGAGGGGCCTGGGCCGAGCGCCGGCTCCTGACGCCAGCTCCCCTGCGCTGTCTGTGCCCCAGCAGAACCTGGGCTGGACCCTGATGGAGGACGGCTCCATCCGAATCGAGGAGGCCACAGAGGAGGCTCTTGGCACTTACACCTGTGTGCCTTACAACACTCTGGGGACCATGGGCCAGTCCTCCCCCGCGAGGCTCGTCCTGAAGGTGAGGCCGGGGCTGCGGGCCGCCTCCGTGCGGGCACTGGGCGCCTGAAATGCCCGACGTCACGGCCTCGCCGTGCTCTCCTAGGACCCCCCGTACTTTACGGTGCTACCAGGCTGGGAGTACAGGCAAGAGGCCGGCCGGGAGCTGGTCATCCCCTGCGCCGCCGCCGGGGACCCCTTCCCTGTCATCACGTGGAGGAAGGTACCTCTGGGCTCCGGGGCTCCTGGGGAGCGCGGTAGGGGCACGGCCTGGGAACGGCGCTGTTCCCACGGGGCGGGGGCTGAGTAGCGACGGTGACTCCTGGCGCGGGGTGGGGGCGGGCAGGGAGGGCTGCGGGCTGGGGCCCGGTGCCGCCCCTGTCCTTCCTGGACCCCTGAGTGTTGGTGGCTTCTCTTCTTCCCTGCCCCTCCTCCCACCCTCCTCCCCGCCCCCGTGTTTGGCCAAGGTAGGGAAGCCCAGCAGAAGCAAGCACAGCGCCCTGCCCGGCGGGAGCCTGCAGTTCCGCGCCCTGAGTAAGGAGGACCACGGGCAGTGGGAGTGCAGCGCCACCAATGTGGTCACCAGCATCACTGCCAGCACCCACCTGACTGTCGTCGGTATGGGGCGTGGGAAGGCGGGCCGGGCTCTGGGTGTGGGGCTGTCTGCCCCCAGGTCCGGGCTGGGCCTGGCACAGGGGTCCCCTGACCTGGGGCTCCGGGCACGTGTGCCCGCTTCCTCTGCCTGCATGTTTTCCCTGCCCCTCTGGGGACAGACAGCCACAGTCGTGACAACAGCCAGTGCTTTTTGAGCATTTACCACCAGCTTTAGGCTCAGCACCTAGAGGCGCCTCGTCACACACGTGTGTGAGGTGGGAGCTGGTGTTCCCCCCACGCTCGCTCATTGAGACCGAGGCTGGTCTGGGGGGGACGCCCTGCCTGGCGTCACTGCACTGAGTGGTAGGCCCAGGGCTCGAGCTCCTGCCGGAGGTGTTGACTGCCGTGCCGGGCTGGTGGGCGGCTCTCACGTTGGTGTTTGGGTCTCAGGCCAGAGAGCTGTGTGCGACGGGGGCCTTTGGGCTTCACCTGTGGCCGTCGGCTGCACTTGATGCTCTCCAGACGAGCGTGGGCCTTCTCGGGGCTGATGACCAGGGGCTGGTTTCCCTCCGGCCCTTATTCCTGATGCTCACGCATCTCCTGCTGGAAGGACGAGCCTGCCCGCGGGACGGTTTTCCTCCTCCAGCCCCATGACCCAGCAGGGCTGGGCGCAGCTCCTCGGAGCGTCCTTGTCCCGACGTCTCCCCCGGGGCACCGCTTTTGCCAGGTGCACGAGGTCACAGCCAGCCCGGCTCCGCGGGCTCAGTTCCTCCCGCCTGAGGTGTCCGCTTGGCCTGCAGGCACCAGCCCCCATGCCCCGGGCAGTGTCCGGGTCCAGGTCTCCATGACAACTGCCAACGTGTCCTGGGAGCCAGGCTACGATGGAGGATTTGAGCAGACATTCTCTGTTTGGTACGGACCTCTGTGAGTCACCCCCGCACGCCTTGCTCTCTGCTTATCCCCCCACCCCCACCCCTCATCAGTCCCTGGGGTCAGGGGGCAGGTTATGAGAAGGGTGTGGCTCTCCACCTGCCCTACCTCCCTCCGGATGGTGGGGTGTGTTGCCCGGTGACCAGGCTCCAGGGGGGTGGGGTGTCTGGGATGACGGCGGGGCTGGGGCCTGGATGGTCTGTCACCCTGTGCTGCACGTCCTCAGCTGATCTCGCGGCCCCTCCCTGTCCTTGGCTTGCTCCTCCAGCTTGCTCTGTTCTCTGGAGCCTGGAAGAGAGTCCGGATGTTCAAGGGCATCGTAAGACAGCCAGCCACAAGCATAGATCTTTTATTCTGACCCTGCACCAGTGGTTCCAGAAACCCAGTGTGAAGTGGCGCTCACCTTCCTGGCCTTTTCTGCACATGTGCATTTTCTCCCTAGGACCGTGTGTCTGTCGTCTTTGTACCTGGTTATACGTTCACTTAGCGAAGTGCAGAGATTTGAGATCTTTCCCAAACCTCGGGGCAGACAGACATCTTAATAATGCATGAAGCAGGCTGAGGACAGGAGGTGTAGAAAAGCTGGGAGGAGAGGCCTCAGCCGAGGTCCACCCCTCCCCTCAGGATTTTCTCTCCCCACATCCCTCTCCTGAGCCACGCACTGGCCACCTGCATCATGGGTGACATCCTCGAGTCGGGAGGGTGAGCCCTCACCTCCTCCTTTCCAGACCTGTCTCATCTGGGTGTGTAGCCCCAGCCAGGCTCACCAGGTTGGGTCGGGGGCGCCTGGAGATTCAGGGAGAGCCCTCCGTATACTTCTCAGCAGCAGGGAGTCAGAGAGACCTGGCCTGCTCCCCAGCCTCTGATTACCTAGGTGTTCTGAGCTCTGGATGCCCACTGGACCTAGGTGGTGAGCTTGGGGGGCTCGGAGTTGAAGCGGAGCCCCCTCCCATGCCCACCTGTTCCCCAGGGCAGGCGGGACGCTGCCAGGCGGCTGCGTGGCCAGGGCAGGGCGTGTGGCCGCCTTTGGGGAGGCCCGAGCTGAAGGTCTGGGCGTGGACTGTTCCCTCGCTGCTGCGGCTCTGCTTCGCTTTGTCACTCTGCTGCCTGCTGTGGTGCCGGCGGGGGAAGGGCGGTCACGGGGCTGGGGAGGCCTCCTTCCAGCGCTGGTTTCTCTCTGCTGTGCTTTCGGCTGCCTCCGCTCCGATTCCCGGGCAGAGGCTTGAGCTGTGAGCCGTGAGCCCTTAGCCTGCAGGGGCCTGGCCTCCACGGGGGTCCTCAGGCTGCTGAGGGACTGCGTGGCCAATCCCACGGGACGATGTGTCCTCCCCGTGGTGGCGCCGGGCGCTGCGCCTGGGCGCCGGCTTCATGGCTTGCAGGGAGTCAAGTGGGCTGCAGAGCAAGGGTCGACCCTTACCCCTGGTTCCAGTGTTCTGTAGCCACAGCGCGGCCTTCCTTGGTGACCTCTAACCCAGAAGCCGTAGGGGTTGGTCCTGGTCCCCACTGTGGGGAAGCACTGATTATTTCTGTCCTGCGCCCAGCTCCTCCTCAGTGACTCAAGCCCACTCGGACATATTGTGCCCTCGGGGTCACGCAGGTCCCACTTTGGCTGTCCCCGGGAGGCCGGGTGGCCAAGGGCACCCGGCCTCCCCCTGGTCCTGCTCATCCCCACTTTCCCACTTTGGTACCTGCCTTGTTCCCAGCGTCCTCACTCCCAGGGCTGCGCCACTCTTAGGGCTCTGACCAGGGTGAGATTCTCCCAGAATGCAATTGGTAATTTGACCAGTATCTCGAGCATCAGTAACGCCAAGGGTCCCTTTTCAGAGAATAGGCGCCAGTAGTGGCTGGGGACCTGGCTTCATGGGGACCGGCACAGCCACAGCTGGGGGGTTGTGACCTGCTCCTGACCTCTAAGCTGGGGAGGCTGGGGCAGCGCCCCCAACTCCAGCACCTGTGTGCCCTCTCAAGTCTCCAGTGTAACCCACCCCGCGCCCTCGTCCCCGATCCTCTCTCTCTCGGGCAGGATGAAGCGGGCACGGTTTGGGCCCCACGACTGGCTGTCCCTGCCTGTGCCTCCGGGACCCAGCTGGCTGCTGGTGGATGCCCTGGAGCCCGAGACAGCATACCAGTTCAGTGTCCTGGCCCAGAACAAGCTGGGCACCAGCGCCTTCAGTGAGGTGGTCACTGTGAACACTTTAGGTGAGGCCGGGCCGGGATGCTCCTGGAGGGGCTGGGATGGAGAGCAGACATTTCCTGCCCATTGTATGCGGGCGCCTTGCTAAGTGCCTTATACAACCAACACTGACCTCCCAGTAAGGGTCTATCCTACCGTCCCACGGGGTTTGTCCGGGCCAGGGTGCCTCGTGCCCCGTCTGAGCGCTGTGGGCTGCACTGACGTGTCCTCAGATGGATGGAAGAGCTTCAGTTCCATCGTTCCTTACTGGCCCCGTGTTTGCATCTTTCTGTGGCCTCCCGGGGTGGTGGGGGTCCTTCCTCCTCCTTTTGCACTCCCGCTGCTCCCTTCCTCTGGCCCCCGGCCTCGTCTGGTGGCAGGCGTAGGGCCACCTCTTCCTCCCTGACCCAGCGGCTCACCCTGCCCGCCTGCTGTTGCATTTGGCCCCTGTCTGCGGCCAGAGAGGTTGGCTGTGACCAGGCGGCCCCACGCCAGCCTTGTCCCACATTCTTTCTTGCCGAGGCTTGCCCCACCCCAAAGCCCTGTGCCCTGGGGCCTGTTTTTCCACCTGGGCCAGAGGGGAACGGATGGAGTGAGCAGTGCTGAGGGAAGATGTTCCTTCTTCCTTGGAAGAGAATGAAAGATACATTTTGTAGTATCTTTCTTTCTTTTTTAAGATATATTTGATGTGGACCATTTTTAAAGTCTTTGTTGAATTTGTTACACTATTGCCTCTGTTTTTTTTTTTTGCGGTACGCGGGCCTCTCACTGCTGTGGCCTCTCCCATCGCGGAGCACAGGCTCCAGATGCGCAGGCTCAGCGGCCATGGCTCACGGGTCCAGCTGCTCCGCGGCATGTGGGATCTTCCCGGACCGGGGAACGAACCCGCGTCCCCTGCATCGGCAGGCGGACTCCCAACCACTGCGCCACCAGGGAAGCCCACTTATGTTTTTTATGTTTTGGTTTTTTGGCCCTGAGGTATGTGGGATCTTAGCTTCCTGACCAGGGATCGAACCCACACCCCCTGCATTGGAAAGCGAAGTCTTAACCACTGGACCGCCAGGGAAGTCCCTATAGTATCTTTTCAAAGATACTGTCTTATTCAAAAGATAATTACATTTCCTTCTTCCCTGAAGTTCCTGACTCTTTTCCTTTCACGGGACCTGATGCCCTTGTGTGTGTCGTCAGAAGTGCTCTGGAAATGGAGTCAGGAGGCTCGGGCCCACCCACCCTGCCCCCTTCCCTTGGGTCACGAGGGCTCTTCATGGGACACGTGTCCTGAATTGATGCCTGCACCCTGGGGATGTGGCCCTCATCGCCCTGGGGTCACTGCCCCCACAGGGACGTGTGGGTAGAGGGGTTGCAGCGGCCTCGGCAACCCCGCCATCACCTCTCCCTCCCCCGCAGCATTCCCTGTCACAACTCCAGAACCCCTGGTGCTGGTTACCCCACCGAGGTGCCTCACAGCCAACCGGACCCAGCAGGGTGTGCTCCTGTCCTGGCTCCCACCTGCCAACCACAGCTTCCCCATCGACCGCTACATCCTGGAGTTCCGCGTCGGAGAGCGCTGGGAGACGCTGGATGACGCCATACCTGGCACTGATGGGGACTTCTTTGCTAGGGACCTGTCCCAGGTGAGGTGCCTAGCGTTTTCCCCGCTGCTTTTCTCAATTCCGGAAGTGACGTGACTCTTCCTAGAATCACTGGAAGCTTTGAGTGACCCAGCTCAGGTGTGTGTGGGCCGCTGCGTACCGTCCCACACCTGCACTCCTGTGCTCGCGGGTCTCCTGCCAGGTTTGGGATCCTCAGATCACTGCAGCTGAGGTCGGCCCTGTGGCCGCCGGGAGTGCCGTTCTCGCTTGAGGGGTCTCCAGGTGCCGACACGAGCCAGGGTGGGCTGGGGGCCCAGCTCCCTGCGGGAGTCTGACGTGGGCAGAGGCTTCCCAGAAGGGTTGTCTTCCACTTGCCCAGAGTAGGGTCCCTTCGTTAGCAATTCCGAGCCCCTGGAGGAGAAGACGGTGCTTTTTTCCAGCTGACTCCCCTTAACCCGGGAGGTCTCTCTAGTTGGAGAGGCAGCAGCGTATTTCTCAGTGGCCCCCCGTCCCACCTATGTTCCCTCTCCCTTCCCTGCACTCCTGAGAGCCCATGTGGCATCTCTGCCCAACTCTGCTTTCAGTGACCTCACGTTGGTAGCTTGAAATCGGCCACGGTGGGAGTATTCATCCCATGGAAGTCGGCAGATACTCCCGAGTCGCAGAGCTGGGGTGGGGGGAGGATGGGCGGCTGTCGCAGGTCCAGGTCGCTTGGCTGACGATGGGGTGTCCTCCCTGGGGCTGTAGGACACGTGGTACGAGTTCCGGGTCCTGGCTGTCATGCAGGATCTGATCAGCGAGCCCAGCAACATCGCCGGCGTCTCCAGCACAGGTACTTGGGGGAGGGGCGGCGTCTGTGGAACAGCTCTTATGGGAAGAGGTTGAGCTGGAAGTAGAGCGAAAGCGCCGGCTGAAGCCTGCCAGGTGGGTAGGATTTCTCCGTCTAAAGTGCTGCGTTCATGACCGTTTCTATAAGGTAACCACAGAGAGAAATCCAGTTAAGGTTCTTGTTAGAATAGTTGAAAAGGACTTAAGCCCTTTTGCTATAACATTTCTGTTCCTCTGGTGTCATCCTCTTGGGGGTGGGGGGCGAATTGGAGCAAAGAGACAGAAACAGGTCAGCAGTACTTACTGACGCCTCTCGTTAAGATGGCTTCATAATTAGGGTGTTTCATTTGGAAAATTGCTGTTTGGTGTTGTTTTCCTCCATTCCTTCCTCTCCGTAGATATTTTCAGGCTAAATAAAGCGAACTCCCCAGCATTTTCTCCATTTATCTTTCTTTCTCTTGGCTCTGGTCCCATTTCTATACATCTTTCTCCAGCTACACTCCCTCACATGTAGCAGGCCCCTCTCCCAGAAGTGGTTCCCTTGGTCTGGGAAGAGGTTTTTGCTTAGTGATCCAGCAGTGGCTCACGTCCTCGGGCAGCACTCGCAGAGACCCTCGGAGGCAGTGGGCAAGAGCTGGGCCAAGAAGCTCGTGCTCGGGCCCGGTGGAGATATGGGGGCAGCGGGGAGGGCGGGGGGTGGGCGGGCGAGAAAGCCGGTGGGGAGCGGCTGTGACTTCTGTCGCGTATACTAGGCACTGTGGGGCTGTTTTTCTCTACACGGAGGTGCCTGCTGTAGCAGCAGAGACGAGCGTACTTCTGTCTTGGCTTCCCTCCAGGGAAGAGAGCTGCAGCCAAGCTAGAAGAGAGGACTTGAGGGTTTGGGGGTGCCTCTCACGAACTGTTCTGCATTCGGTGGCTTTATGTCTCATTCCCGGCAGTCGGGAGGTTCCCGTGGTAAACAAGGATGCAGCTCCCTCGGCGTTCCCTGTCTTGAAGCCTCCCACTTCCAAAGGCTGAGCCCTTGTTTTCCACTCAGCCAGTCAGCACGATCTGGATTGTTTTAATCCCTCGCTGTCCTTGACATGGCAATGGATTCTGGCCAAATGTATCAAGATACATAGGCTTCCCCTTTGATGAGCCTGTAGAGCAGCACTTATTAACACAACTGTCAGGTGACACGTAACGCAGTGGACTGGTCCAGTCTCGGCTGTCACTCTGAGCTCTGCGGACCTGGGCACCAAGTGAGGCTCACTTCTGCCTGTAGAACAAGGACGTTGTTTGATGCCCCGCTCCGTGCCAGCACGTGCCTGTGGTGCCCAGGACACGCTGACCCCCTGCAGAAGTTGCCCGCCTGCACCGTGATGGTTAGAAAGGGGCACCTGCGTTCTGCAGCAACAGCCCTGCTGCTGCTGCTGCAGAGTTTCACCCTCTGGGCCCTGGTGCTATAGAGAGGTTGGTGGGAGTCACGATGCCCGCGTGACGCTTAGGCCCCTGCAGTGTCCAGTCAGCTAGTCACGGGTTCCGTGTAGAGCGTGCTGGTAGGTGAGGGTGGCAGGTAAGGTGCTGGGCCAGCGCAGACCATCATAGAGCTGGCGTCCCACAGGGAAGAGATAACAGATGGTGTTTCCTCTCCACAAGCAAGGTAGCGATTCCTCGGCTCTGTAAACGCCCTCTTCTCCGTCTTCCCGCCACGCCACCTCTTCATTTTTAGGGCGGAGCCTTAGTGATGTCTGTCCTACACAGGTGGGGAACCACCTGGGGCCCTGGGGAGGGAGGATCTAACCCGTGCTCTCCCCCTATCCCCCCAGACATCTTCCCGCAGCCGGACCTGACCGAAGATGGCCTGGCTCGGCCGGTACTGGCTGGAATCGTGGCCACCATATGCTTCCTGGCTGCGGCCATCCTGTTCAGCACCCTGGCCGCCTGCTTTGTCAACAGGCAGCGCAAGCGGAAGCTCAAGCGCAAGAAAGGTAGGTGTCGCCTTGAAAACGGAAACTGGGACCTCGTGGGCAGAGCTGCCGATGGGACTTGCTCTGATGGTGGGAGAGTCGGCTGGGACCGAAACGAGGGTGGAGGCAAGACCCGGTGGGGGCACGTGATCCTGGACCCAGACGTGCCAGGTGCTAGAGTGCTGCTTCCCTGCGGGGCTTTGGTCTGGGCCCTGCTGACAACTGGGGAGGGCTGTGTGGCGTCAAGCCTCAGCGGGCTCCCCTCTCTCTCCCTCCAGACCCTCCACTCTCCATCACGCACTGCAGGAAGAGCCTGGAGTCTCCGTAAGTGGTCTAGCCCCAGAGAGACAGGGTACGGCCATCTGGGGTGGAGGGTGGAGGGCTCGCTCCGCCCCATGACAGTGTTTCTAAGCTGTTTTCCCTTAATTGATCTGCACGGTAATTTTAAGTTGTCCGCACTAATGGGGGAGCAGTAGTGTAGATGACCCAAAATGGTAGATGAGCTGTTCATTTCTTGGATTTTTTTTCCATCCTAACAGATGTATCTTCTTAATGTGCCTTGTTTAAGTTACTCTTAAAATGAGCTTGCATTCCTTGAGCAACCTGGGAGTGAAGTTGCAGGTGTGACTGGAGAGAGGTAGCAAACATAGGAACAGGCAGAATAAACGCGGAAACGAGGTGTCCATTTGGAAAGTGGACAGCGCACGCCTGGACAGTTGAGAGTTGAGAGTCGGCCAGAGTATTTCACGCCGGCACACGCCACCCGCCAGCATTCCTCCTCCTCACTGGCATCCTCCTAGGCGCGTGTGGTACTTTGCAGGGAGAACGGAAAGCAGTAGTGTCCTCTGAGCTTCCTCACGCCTCCTGCTCTCTCCCTGTCCCCAGCTTGTCCTCCGGCAAGGTCAGCCCCGAGAGCATCCGCACACTCCGCGCCCCGTCCGAGTCCTCCGACGACCAGGCCCAGCCGGCGGCCAAGAGGATGCTGAGCCCCGTGCGGGAGAAGGAGCTGTCCTTGTACAAGAAGACCAAGAGGGCCATCAGCAGCAAGAAGTACAGCGTGGCCAAGGCGGAGGCCGAGGCGGAGGCCACCACGCCCATTGAGCTCATCAGCAGGGGCCCCGACGGCCGCTTTGTGATGGACCCCTCCGAGGTGGAACCCTCTGCGAAGGCTCGGCGCATTGAGGGCTTCCCCTTTGCGGAGGAGACCGACATGTACCCTGAGTTCCGCCAGTCGGACGAGGAGAATGAAGACCCGCTGGTGCCCGCGTCTGTGGCCGCCCTCAAGTCCCAGCTGACCCCTCTGTCATCCAGCCAGGAGTCTTACCTGCCACCACCAGCATACAGCCCTCGGTTCCAGCCCCGCAGCCTGGAGGGCCCTGGCGGCCTGGAGGGCCGGCTCCAGGCCACTGGCCAAGCCAGGCCACCCGCTCCCCGGCCCTTCCACCACGGCCAGTATTACGGGTACCTCAGCAGCAGCAGCCCTGGGGAGGTGGAGCCGCCGCCCTTCTACATGCCGGAGGTGGGCAGCCCCCTGAGCTCTGTCATGTCCTCGCCACCTCTGCACACCGAGGGGCCTTTCGGCCACCCCGCCATCCCCGAGGAGAACGGAGAGAACGCTTCCAACAGCACGCTGCCCTTGACTCAGACGCCCACCGGCGGGCGCTCCCCAGAGCCCTGGGGCCGGCCGGAGTTCCCCTTTGGGGGACTGGAGACCCCGGCCGTGGTGTTCCCCCACCAGCTGCACCCGTGTGATGTGGCTGAGAGTCTGCAGCCTGCAGCCGGCCTCCCCCGAGGACTGCCGCCCGCCTCCCTGCCGGTGCCCGCAGCCTACCCGGGCATCCTGTCTTTGGAGGCGCCCAAGGGCTGGGCTGGCAAGGCGCCGAGCAGAGGCCCTGCCCCAGTGCCCCCCACCGCCAAGTGGCAGGACAGGCCTGTGCAACCTCTGGTGAGCCAAGGGCAGCTGAGACACACCAGCCAAGGCATGGGCATACCCGTGTTGCCTTACCCCGAGCCGGCCGAGCCGGGGGCGCACGGCGGCCCCAGCGCGCTGGGCCTGGACACCCCGTGGTATGAGCCTCAGCCCCGGCCCCGGCCCAGCCCCCGGCAGGCCAGGCGCGCCGAGCCCAGTTTACATCAAGTGGTGCTACAGCCCTCCCGGCTCTCGCCTCTGACCCAGAGCCCCCTCGGCTCGCGCACCAGCTCCCCCGAGCTCGCCGCGCGGGCCCGGCCGCGCCCCGGCCTCCTGCAGCCTGCCGAGGTGTCGGAGACCGCCCTGCAGCCGCCGGCTGCCGTCAGCTTCTCGCGCAAGTCCACGCCGTCCACGGGCTCCCCGTCCCAGAGCAGCCGCAGCGGCAGCCCCAGCTACCGGCCCACCGTGGGCTTCACCGCTCTGGCCACGGGCTACCCCTCCCCTCCGCCGGGCCCCGCAGGGCCTGTGGACCACTTGGATGTGTTTGGACAGACGCCTTCCCCTCGGAGGGTGGGGGAGGAGCTGCTCAGACCGGAGCCGCCCCCGCCACCGTTACCTACCGCAGGGTGAGTGTGAGCCGTCTCTCCTGCCCACCGCCGCCTGGTCATCTTCCTCCCCTTTCCTCCCCTGCCCTCGCCCTTCCATCCACTGACTGACAGGGCTTGTCGGGACACGCTGCAGCATCCCTTCGGGAGAGGAGCGCTGGTCTTGGCAGCGGCAGGGAGTGGTCACTGGGGGGGGGTGTGGCTTACCTGCCCAGGTACCCTGCCAGGGGCATGAGGGGTCTTCCCCATCCAGCCCAGAGCTCTCAGGAGGCCATCCGGGGGCCGGGGGAGAGGACGTGGCCAGGGGATGTGTGGTGTGTCCCCATGAGTGGTCCCCCGGGGCCTTCTGGAGTGGAGAGCCCACCACGTCCCCGTGAGCCTGGCTTTGGGCGGTTCCAGGGTTGGCCCAGAGACCTTGTATCCAGCCTCCTTTTCTTCCTCAGCCTCTCCTCCTCGAAAGCAGGACCCTGGGGCTTGACTTCCCTGGACCACCAGGCTCCCGTCCCCACCCTCCTGCCCTTAGCAGCCTAGTGAGTGCCGCCTCCCGCCCCCACCTGGCCCCCCAGCCTCCCTGGAGGCTGCGTCCTGGAGGCTGGGAGCAAAACCTCAGGCCTCTGAACCGTGTGCCCGAGCCACACGCCCCACCCCAACCTGTGTGCCTCGCAGGGAGCTGCAGACAGACAGACAGACAGACAAGCCCCTGCGATCAGCCGGCCTGGGGGAGCCCACTGTAAACTGTAGCAGCTGGTGTGCCAGGTACCAGTCAGCCTGGACGCCTGCCCGTGTTCTTTCTCTCTGGTCTTTCTTCTGCTCTCCTCCCTCCTCCTCCCACTACTTCCTCCCCAAGTCCGTCCTTCTGTCCGTCTCTCTTCCTTCTCCATCCTCTTTGGGTTGGCCCGACTTGCTGGGAAGAGTCTGCACCGTCCGTAGTCCCCCATCCCTCCTGACCCCTGCCCCGGTTCCGTCCTTTGGTCTCTTCTTGATGTGGCCGCCTGTGCAGGGGAGCAGAGTCCAAAGGAGGCTGGCCTGGTGGTAGGCAGACGGGAGGAGGTCGAGAGGAGGGAGCCCAGCGCCCTTCCCTTGCCCCCTTCCCTCCCCCCCACTCTGGTACCTGGAAGCACAAGCCTCACCTCCCACCCCGGCTCAGGTGGGGAGCAGCTCGGGAGGTGGAGGAGAGCTGCGTGCTGTCTGTGCAGGAGATGCGGGGGGCTGTGCCCTGTCGTCTGTGCTTTGTGCAGCCCTCATCTGCTTCGTCCCATCGTGCCGTCTGGGTCTCTGTCTCTCTCCTTACTGCTCACCCCATTCTCTGGCCTCGCTTGTCGGTTCTCTGGTCCCTGTGCTCCTCCCCTTCCCTCTGGGTGTGCGTGGGTGGTTCCCCGCACCCATGTTGATAACCGCTTTGTTTCTGATTGATCTCAGCTATCTGGGCAGTGTTGTCGAGACAAGCCTCTCTTCAGCTCAATAGGTAAGGGAGCTCCGGCTGGGTGGGTGGGCAGGGGGCGGACCAGCGGACGGGCTTCCGCAGGGCCAGCGCTTCCTCCATAGGGGAATCCAGACCACAGCCCTCACCCCTCTGTGGGGCGGCAGCCTCCGCCCCGATGGCCCGTGGCTTCTGGGTCCCCACGCCCTGCTGCTGCCACAGCTGCCGGGCCTCGCTCGCACTGCCTCGCTGCAGCTTCTGAGCCCCTCCCAGAGCCTCCCTGCAGTTTTTGCACTCAGACACCTCGCCATCCTGCTGCCCAGAGCTTCCCACAGAAGCCCTTGGGGCCCTGCATGCACCCTCAGGGGCCTAGAATGCCTACGAGCGCTTTGCACCTCTGCACCTTGGAAACCTGGCCAGGCACGTGGTGTCTCGGAGCACCGGCCCCTTTCTGCCCGGTTTCCCCAGTAGCAGGCGTAGAGACCCCCTTCCTCCCTCAGCCCCCCGGGTGCAGATCTCCCCCTGGGGTGGCCGCTCCCTCACTGTCCTCTCGGGATCCTGCTGATGCTCGGTCCTCCCAGGAGCATACGGCTGGGCTACGGCCCTGCTCCTTTCCTCACCAGCCGGGTCTTTCTCAGGGCCAGGCCACCTGTGGTCCTCTGAGGGCAGGGGCAGGTCACCACTCCTAAGCCTGCTCTGCAGCCTGTTGGCTGTCACAGGACTGAGGCGTGGACCTCGCCCGCGGGCTCACGTTGCTCTCAAGGCCCCTGCAGTAGCCACTCCTGATGTCCCTGGGCCACAGCTCCGGGAAGGGGTCTTGGAGGAGCTCCGCCGGAGAGGACAGGCCCCCGGGCAGAAGGCAGCTCTGCTCTCCATATGGGCGACTCCTTCCAGGTGGAGGTCTCGGGAGCTTGACAGCAGAGGGGTGCCAAGTCTCTCTGAGAGGTTTTTGTGGTCCCCTGAGGCCTGCTCAGTCTCATGGCCGCTGACAAGATCTTCCTTTTGCCGTGGACGCCAGTCCCGTGCTTGTGGCAACAAGCAAACGCAGGCACCAGGCACTCAGATGGGAGAGGGAGCCTCCTCTGGGCGCTTCTGGCTTCCTGGGTTGAAGTCTCTGTATCCCTTCCCCACCTGGAGATGGCAGGAGGGCTAACGGTCCTGACTCAGGACCATCGGTCTCCTCTGGGCGTAAGGATGGCCTCCCGTAAACAGGACGGCCGTGCCACGAGAGTGTCTGCAGCCAGAGGTCGCGGGATTGTGTGAGGCTGGCCGGGTGCCACGCCGCAGCCATGAGCTCGGGGAGACCAGGGACGGTGTAGTTAGGAGCGGCCAATGGGGTGACAGTGATGGGACCGCCCTCCACCTTCCTGCTCTCCTCCCTGCCCCCAGTTGTGACCCCCCTGCTGCCCCCAGAGGAGTGATGACTCCAGGCCCAGCTCTCACTCCACTCCGGGAAAGTGCCTGGGCCTGGGCCCCGTTCTGGTTCGTGACCCCCTCCCCGGTGTCCCCACCTGCCAGACCTGGGGGCTGGGTGCCCTCTCACTGCTGTGGTAAACCAGGAAACCAGGGGCGCGATGCAGGGTGGTTTCCGCCTGGCCCGGCCAGCTCTCCAGCCTTGGGGAGTCAGGCCCTCACCGTGCTGCCTGCCGAGAGCTCTGGGTGGAGGCTGCTGGGCCCTTGCAGGAGCCAGGCTCCTTCTCGGGCGCCACCCTCACACTGCCTTTGCATGTGTCCCCGCTGGGTCTCGTTGGAGGTGGTGTGACTCGTCTCGTCCACGTGTGTCCTTGCTCTGTTCCCACTTCCTTTGCTCTCCCCTGTTCTGCTCCCGCCCCGCCCCGCCTCCTCTCCCCTTTCCTCCTCCTCCCAGGTCCCTTCTCGGACCTGTCCCTTTGTGGATGGGGCTCTCCGTTCCCTGTCTGACACCAGTAGCGGCCCTGTTCTTGCCTCCCCTCTGATCCCCTTTCCTGTTCATACTGACCTTGGCCTCCACGAGGCAGGTGGGTTGGGAGCGTGCTGGGGCCCCTTGTACTGGGTGAACCATGGGAAGGAGGTCCCGTTGGTAAAAGCCTCTGCCGAGTTCGGAGGCCACACACTTGCCCCACCAGAGGGGGGCTGTCTGTGGACGCAGTGGTGGGCACTGATCTCCGGACTCCTGGCTGGCTGTGCTGTGGCAGAGAGTGGGTTCACCCATGTCCTGGCTACACCGTGGATGTGAGTGGGTGTCCTCAGTCTCCACCTCAGTCCTGTAGTCAGATGGCAGAGTGTCCACTCAGGAGAGGAAGGAAGTGCTCCTTCATCACTGCTCTGTCACCGGGCACGGCAGCCGCCGGGGTTAACGGCCAGCTCTTGGGGCAGGAGG
The DNA here is from genome assembly GCF_951394435.1 of Stenella coeruleoalba. Classification (NCBI taxonomy): domain Eukaryota; kingdom Metazoa; phylum Chordata; class Mammalia; order Artiodactyla; family Delphinidae; genus Stenella; species Stenella coeruleoalba. Next base: position 107,560,857 of record NC_137154.1, on the reverse strand, counting down.
GCAGGAAAAGTCCGGAGGATTTCGACTGTCCTGCCCTGTGGTTTGCCTTTTTGAACCTGGCTGTGTCTTTCTTCCCCTGCTCTGGGTGAGCATAGAGATATGCACTAAGGCCTCTGGGGCTATCTGGTTGTGATTTGGATTTTGTACGGATTTTATAACAGGTGAGAGAGAGAAAAAGAGAGTGTTAAGGTCAGTTTCAGGCTGTCTTTGGTAGGTGTGAACCACAAAGAAACACCTGTGGGACAGAGAACTGGGGTTCATGGGGAACACGGTCCGGAGAAGCCCCTGGGCTTTAATTTCAGGCCTTCACCTTCCAGTAATGCTCGTACTTTCTGGGGGATGGGGTCCAAGTTTGCTGAATTCTTGCGTGTTCTGGAAGAACTGGGGCTGACTGGAAAGAGAACTCCGGCCTTGCCTCCCTGGAGGGCACCCCACTGGCCAGCCCTGGACTACCTGCTGCCCTTGTTCCAGAGATGGGATGCAGCTGCTTCACCCAGCCTCCTACTGTCTGAACGTCATCGGCATCAAAAGCCCATTACCTGAAAGTCCCCTGGGGGGCTTGGTGTTGATAGGGGACATGGCCCCCCTTTCCCCCTTCCCAGAGAAGGGAGGTGGTTTGATGTCTGCTGGGACACATTTCACGTGACTTTTCTACATAACTAGCTGAATATAAAGACCCATTTTGCCCCTTCCCCTGTACCTCCCGTCCTTCCAGACCCTTGCTTTTATTTTTTGCCTCCTGTACCGGGAGAGTGTTCCAGTGCCTTGGGGAGCCTTCTCCTGTCGTGCATCTGAGCCTGAGCACCAAGCCAAACGCGAAAACAGGTGGACAGCAGGTGCCTTGGAAGAGCTGGAGCTTGGCTGCTTCACAGGGGAAAATTGGCTTCCCCCACTCAGTGGATTGTTGCTGCTCGGGAATCATCGCCTGAGGGCATCACTTCAGCCAGCCTTCCCCCTCCCTGGTCTGCCTTCTCTGGCTCTGCCACCGAAGCAGAGGATGTCAGTGACCGTGGCAGCAAGTGCGTGCAGGGCAGGCTGATTGCTCAGGTGCACGCGAAAGCAGTGTTTTCCTTCCATGCAGCTTCTGCACCTGTTTCCCTTGGGAAGAAGCTGGACACACAGTTTATCTGATGTTGAGAGTCCTGGCTCTTACCCCATGATAACTGGATTATAAGATAGACTGCCTAACCTCTCTAAACTAACTTCAGTTTCTCCATCTGAAAAGTGGGATCAATATAGCATTTGCCTCTTAGGGATGTTGTAAGGGTTAAAGAAAATTATTGCAGGGAACATAGATCAGTGCCTGGCGTGGTAAGTGGTAAGTAAATGCTGTATGATGAAAGTGGTAATAGTAGTGACATGTTGCTTGTAATAATAATGTCCCTGGAAGTTTCAGCTGGCTTGGAGCATCCCTAGGAGTTTTCGGGGGCACCCTGTACCCATTTCTCTCAGGCCCAGAGGGTCACCCTGAATTGCGCTGTTTGCTTACTGGACCCTGGGTCCAGTTGCTTGCCATGCACCTCCTCAGACTGTACACCATTCATCTGTATGGCCTTTTGGAAGACTCTGGCCAGGACCAGGAGGCAGATGAACTGAGCTGTGGATTCATGTCTTTTTCCTTTTAGGCAGCACGAAGAAGCCTTAGTCCAGGATGAGCGGGGGGTGAGGACGTTGCATCAGCTCTGGGAAGTCATGCTCCCTCGTGCCCTGGCCATCTCCAACCTTTGTCTGCCTCCCAAGTTTCCTTCCTATTGCTGCTGTGCAGGGTCTCCATGGGTAGGCTGTGGGGTTTGTGAAAGAGGAAGGAAGGGGGAGTTGGCAGGCAGGTCTTCGGGGTGAAGACCCGACCTCCAGTGGTGAGCTGGACTCCTTCTCTCTGAGACCGTGTGTGCATGTAGCTGGGTTCTTAGTTCTGTGCTCTTAGGGGGCTGTTGAAAATTAATGTCTCTGACCTGAACTTGGGAGGAGCTTCTCCATGCTGTATCTACTAAAGGATGCTGGAATGATGGCATCCATCAAAGAAGATGTAGGTTACTTCACTGTCCATTAGCGCAAGAAACCCCAGGAACCAGAGGCTTATCTACAGTTAGTCTGTATGCTTTTCTTTCTCATCCCTGCAGAGATATCTGATGTTGGGGAGATGCGGCTGTAGTCTTCCCACCCCTCTTTTTTTTTTTAAACCTTAGATTGCTTGCTCACCACTGGGGGCTTTTTTTCCCCTCACAGGTTTGGCTGTCTACTCCTTCCTGTCAGCATTTACCCACCACTGATTGTGAGGGAGGTGGAAGAGGGAGGTGTGACTCGCCCCCATCCACCAGGGTCCTGGAGTGTCCCTGCTTCCCTGATGGCGTGCTAATGCCAGCACTGGAGGGAAAGAAAGAGCGACCTGTCTCCCTCTTCTCCCCCTTACTCCTCAGAGTCCAAGTTTGGCTTACTTTGAGAAGAAATGGCATTGATCCATGTCTTCTAGATTTTCTTCTTTTATGATCCTTGAACAGTTCTCTCCGGTAAGCGCAGACTGTCACAAACAGTCCATCCTCTCAGCTCTCTTTGGGCCCCTTTGTCACCTGGGCAGCACAGGCTCCAGTTAAGTTGTTGCCTTTGTCCTAACCATGCAGTTGCTCTGTTAGGCAAACGGCTACACCCACTCGACAACCGGGGCAGAAAGAGACGCTGACGTAGGTGGTCTCCTCTCCCATAACCTTGGTTTTTCTGTCGAATCTTAAAATATGGATCCACTGGATACCTGCTGCGGATATCAAGGGCTTTGCAAGCCTGCCTGATTTGGACACTCTCACCGTCACAATCCACTTCCATCCTCTTCTGTTCTCTCACATGACTGATGAAGCCTGAGCCCAGTCTGCTGCTGAAATGTTGGTGGACGACAACTGTTAGTTGCTATTGGCTGCCGGGGTTCTGCCTGAATCTTGGCGATGGAAGAGATGATTTCACTGGGCATTGGGTTCCCATCTGGCCCGGCCCTGTCTTTCCCGGAGGAGGACAGTCAGTGGGGTGGGGTTGTTCTTCCGGTCCTTTAATCTGCCCCTTTACTTTTCATTTCAAGGTCTTGACTGTGATGATCCACAAACTTCAGACATCCCAGCTGCTTCCTTCTCCGACTTCCTTGCCCCAGCTTGAGTGCCGTGTGATGGGTTCGCCATTAAAGCCTGTCTCTCCCTTTCCTAGGCCATCTGATGGCTCTACAGATTGGTGTCCACCTGCAGCAGGCCTCCCACTGCTGGAGCTCTCCATTGGGGTTCTCTCTTCCAGGAGCAGCAGGAAGGCAGGTGTCAAGGAGCTGGTCACGGGCACCTGGGACTCCGTAGAGCTGTGCTCTGTCTCCTCTGGGTCAGCTACTTGGCTTTCTTCCAGCTCCTCTTCCAAAGCTCTCTCGTCCGGGAGCTGACCTGTGCCTCTCCAATTGTCCCTTCCAGGACACATCCACCTGCTCCTGGGAATGCTGCTGTACCTGAGAGGCTGGAGGCTCTGAAATACCAACGGATAAAGAAGCCCAAAAAGTCATCCAAGGGCTCCTCGAAGTCAAAGAAACGATCCGGTAAATGTCGAGAAGCACCCTGCTCCTCTCTTCCCACCCTGACCCGCCACTACGGGCTTGTCTGGCTCAGGATCCCAGCCCTGGGTTCTCTGCACAATCGACTCCTCCAGCTTATCTCGTTCTTTGCTTCTCTTTAATACTAATTGTCAAGGAATACACAAATAGAATTTTCATATCAAAAAATGAGAAAAGTAAGGTTAAAAGTCTCAGATCATCCTCCCAGTTCTGTTTCATCCAACCTGGGAACCATCCTTCTTGGGGGTATGTGTGTTCAGAACCCTTCTGTGCATACGCCTTTAGAAAACATGGCATTGTTTCAGTGTATTTTTTTTTTTTTTTTTTTTTTTTGGCTGCGTTGGGTCTTTGTTGCTGTGCGCGGGCTTTCTCTAGTTGCGGCGAGCGGGGGCTACTCTTCATTGCGGTGCACGGGCTTCTCATCGTGGTGGCTTTTCGTTGTGGAGCACAGGCTCTAGGCGTGCGGGCTTCAGTAGTTGTGGCGCACAGGCTTAGTAGTTGTGGCTCCCAGGCTCTAGAGCGCAGGCTCAGTAGTTGTGGTGAACAGGCTTAGTTGCTCCGCGGCATGTGGGATCTTCCCGGACCAGGGATCGAACCCGTGTCGCCTGCATTGGCAGGCGGATTCTCAACTACTGCGCCACCAGGGAAGTCCCCTGTATTTTTTAACAACATAAATAGTACTTTTCTTTCTCATTCTGTCATATGCCTTGGACATATCCCTATCTCCTTAAATATTTCCTCTTTATCATTTCAGGCCTCTGGTTGGACATGAAATTCTGGGGTCCTACTCAGTGTTAAGGGGTCACTGTGGCATGGACTCAGCCTCTGCGGGCTGGCCAGACTTTTCTCCATGAGATAGAGTGAAATTGCCGTATTTCATGAAAAGGACACCACTACTGAAATGTGTGATGTTTATCCAGCAGCGATAGGTAGCTTCTAATACAATGCAAAAGTAATTCAGCCGTTTTTCAGACTTAGAAAATATTTATCACGTGCTGTCTTTTTACCAGTGGTTTTAGAAGTGCTGTGACAGGCCGTCCAGGAAGACCACTGCACAGCTTCCTTGCCAGTCTTCCTTACCTACCAGAGTGCAGCTTTCTGCAGAGGCTGGGTTATGGAAGAGTGACACACAGAGGCCCTTGAATCTTTGGGAGGCAGTGAGCACTTAGTTCTCACTTAGCCTTCAGGTGGTACTATTATCCTGTTAGTTTATAGGTTGGAATACTGAGGTGGAGAGAAAGAAAATGAATTTTTTAGGTTTTGGGAGAGAAATTAGAGCCCCAAGCTGAATTTTCAACCCATTTAAGCCCATTTCAGGTTAAGACCCATCTACATACCTACCTACCTACCTATCATTTATCTATTATCCTTTTTTTTTTTTTTGCAAAAAAGTCCCACGAGATGCCTATATTCTCTGTTGTTCTGCTTGCAATGGTCCTGTTTCCTGTCATATGTCCACAACTCGCAGATGCCCCCCGTATTTAGCCCAGATCTTGTCCCTGAGCTCAAGTCTCATATTTCCAGATGCCCGCTCCACATGCAGCTGGATGTCCTGTAAGCCTTTACCGTGTCCAAAATAGAGTTACTGATTATCCAGATGTGCTTCTCGGTTCTTTCCCAGTTTCATAAAAGGCACTCCTACCTGCCCAGTTGCTCAGGGTGCTTCATCCTTGACCCTCTTCCTTTCACGTCTTACATCCAGTCCATCTGGTAAGGTCTGTTGACTTAACTTTTAAAACACATCCTGAATCTGACCACTTTTTTCTGTCTCAAATGCTAAAGCTAGATTACGAGTCATTCCCATCTCTCACCTTGCCCAGAGCAGCGGTCTCCTCTCTGGCCCTCCTACCTCCGTCCTGGCTCCTGCAGTGTATTCAGCACACAGCGACCAGAGTGATTTTTAGAAAGTCCCGGGAGTGTGCACACACATACACGCATGCACACATACACACATGCTTCTGATTAAAACCCTCCAGAAGCTTCCCTTCCCCCTGCAATCAGAACAGACTTCTGCCCGCCCTTCCTGCCTCACCGACTTTGCTCGCTCTGAGTTACTGCGATGTCCTTCCTTCGGTCAGCAGGTCACATTTGCTCTCAGCCTGGGGCTTTCACACCATGGGAACACTTCTCCCCCAGGTCTGTGGAAGGTTCATAATTCAAGACTCGCCTCGGGGTTACTCCTTCAGAGTAGAAGCAGTGCCTCGTTCATTTGCCGTCTAGTGATCCTATTTTATCTTCCTTGGTAGCACTTGCAGTATCTGACGGTTTTATATCTGTAGTTTTTAAGTCTTTATAGTTTGTCTCTTCCTCCCCATTGCCACATTGAAGTATAATCTTCTAGAATGCAAGGGCTTTACCTCTGTGTCCCCAGAAGGACCATAAGGCAGAGGGATGGCCCTGGCAGTCCAGGGTGGGCCAGACCTGACTCTAATGCTTATGGATAAAATCTGTGTGACGTCCATCGCTGCCTGGGGGAGGCGGTGGGGGGGAAAAGTGTGCTGAGTCCCAACCGCAGTACCTAGAATGATGCCTGGTACCCAGGAGGCACTAAAAGAGACGTATGAATATTTCTTTAATATCGATAAATAGAAGAAATATTAGATAAAAGGTATTGAATATATTCAATATTAAATACAAGATGAAAAAGAGATGTTGCTTGACTAGATCTGTGAATCTGCAGGAAGTACAGCCACAGCTGCTGTTCTGCTTCCTGGCTCTCACTAGGACAGCACTTGGGGTGGCCCCGGGCACTGGCCCTTCGTGGTTCCTCTGCTGCACACTCTGCACTTGGGTGATTCCGGCGTGTAACCCTAGAGGCCGGGCACTGTGCCCTGCAGAGGACGGCTGGGTGTGTGAGGCTGCCTTCTCCCTTTCACCACTGTCTTCTCTTTTCCTGTGTGTGTGCACCTGCTCCTCCTCAGATGGTTCTGCCTCCCAGGCTCAGAACCTTCCAAACTCTCAGGTCCTGTGGCCCGACGAAGCTGTCTGCCTCCGGAGGAAGAAGAGACATTCCCGGCCCGACCCCTTTGCCCGACTCTCAGACTTGTGCCACCGCCAGCTTCCGGAAGACCAGACGGCAATTCTCAGCAGCGTGGAGCACGATGATCCTGGCCACGCCACTTTGCTGTGATGCCACAACTTAAGCGTCCCCTGGGCGAGGATGCTGGCCGAGGGGCAAGGGTGGGCACGGGTGATGGGTGTGCAGGGCTTCGTCCTCTCCTGCCAGTGGAGGGGTGGCCTGGTCGTTAGTTTCCAGGGCTGCTCAGACCCTGGTTCTGCTTGTTCTCCCTTTGGCCTGAGCGGGTGTCTCCTCTGCATCCTGGCCTGCTGGCCTCGTGTCCAGCAGAGAGGGCTGAGGGCAGACTGGCCGCCGTGGCTGTGTGTAGAGCTCGGGAAGTGAACTGGGGACAGGGAGAGCTATGCCTCCTCCCCCGCCTTCCCCTCTTCACTGGATGGATTTTTCCCACCTCCTCAAATATCTCTGGAGTGCAAAAGAGGAAGCAATGGCTCTCACTGCTGTCTGCTTCTGTTCAGTTTCTCAAGTCCTGAAAGAGGGCTGGACTTCCTGCCATCTTCCAGACTCTACATATATATAGATATAGATGCAAATGCGTATGTGTGTAGTTTGTGGGTTTCTTTATGTATATATATGTACGTGGAAGCAAATGCTGTTTACTTCTGTGGTCAGTGGAAGGAGGAGGGAGAGGGCAGCTGGCATGTGGGCTTTGTGAGGGGCTCGTGGGGGCCCTGGTGTCTCTATCTCGGGAGTGAGTCCTTCTGAAGTGGGATTCATGCCTTCTCAGCTGAATTCCCCGTTTGTCTTGACCTTCTCCCATTCAGAGTGGAAGTAGGGGCTTGCCATGGTTCCTGCTGCCTGCTTTGGGGGGTTCAGCAGTGAGTTACCACAGAACTAAACATAGCCTTTATTTCTTGGTTCTGGGTGAAGAAGGGTGGCTGGTGAACGGCCAGACAGGCATCTCTCTTCGTTTCATGGTTTGGCTCAGAAGTAGAAGCTGCTTAGCAGCGGGGCCGGGAGGTGGCCCTGTGCTCAGACTCAAGCTCATCGTCAGCCCGTTGGTCCAGCCGGGCTTGGAGCCCTGTGGCCGAGGGCCTCCCACTCTGGAGCCATCTGTGCCGAGCACCAGGCGCCGTGGCTCTATTTATATCCCAGCCTGGCTCCGCACCCTCTGGAGCGCTGTTCCAAAGCCCTGATTGGATTCCTCCTTTCCTTTTGTGGGAGCTAATTCCCCAGATTGATTAATTGCCACGTGTGGGGAGCCCGCCCGCGCTCCTCTCCATGCTTCCCACGTGCAGCCCGCCGCAGACCTGAGCTCCCACAGGATGGGATCAGATAAAGCTGGGGGGCCTCAGATTCTGGGTTCTGGGGGTGCTCAGGCCCCTATTCCCCCAGGTCTGTTTATATAGAACTGGCTGAGGCCTGGGAGTGAAGCTGGAAGGGGTGGGAGGCAGGAGCCAGGCTCCATCCTTTCCCTGCCGAATTCTTGTCCTAACTCAGACTCTTAGCACCCAGAAGCTTCTGCGAGGTCGTCTTACAGTGACTACAGATGTATCTCTCTCTTCCAGTAAGGTAACGGCGCTGCCCTCGACGGGGCAGAAGGCCTCAGTGTGGCTGGGGTGCGTCTGGCGTCCTTCTCCTCCTCTCGTGCAGGAGCCTGCTCTTCCGGCCACCCGAGAATCGAGGGGGCTATCAGGTTCTGCCAAGTACTTCCTTCTTGGTGCTGCTGTCTTGGTGGGTTTGGGGACATCCCTTGTCCCCAGATGCCTGCTTGGATGTTGGCCCAGTCAAAGCACTGGAGACTTCTGTGGCTCTCAGCCCGGTGACCCAGGCGAGGCGGCCCGAGAGCAGGCAGCTGCACATCCCGGGGAGCTTCCATCCTAGGGGTGAATCTGCTGCCACGCAGACCCGCCCCGTGCTTCCTTCTCTTGCCCAGCGAGTGGGGACCAATTCCACCCTTGAGGCTCTGCCTCAGAAGTCACAAAAACCACAGTTTCTTTCCAAACGCGACACATCGTGGAGAAAGGAGTGGGAGGGGCAGCACTTGTAGCCTCGCCGTGTCCACTGCCCAGCCCCCGGGTGGAACCTGCGCCATCTGGCCAGTGCACTTCGCTGGGCACCAAGTCCAAGCCACCCTCCGGGCGGCAGCTCCAGCGAAGTAGCGACTCTGCTTCCTTCCTGAGGCAGCACTACCTCTGCCACCGTGCCCGACAGGGGACACATGGGCACCTCCTCTGGGCCCTGGGGTCGGTTGTGGCCTTTGTGCGCACTCTCATGGTGGCTGTTTCTCGAGCAGAGCAGATCCTGCTGGACTGTACGTGGGACGTCAGGGCTGTGTGTCTTCAGGGTGAACTAGGCCACCCTTTCTGAGCCCCGTGCTGGGACTGTAGGCCCCGAGGTTACAACAGAAGAGGAGATGGGGGAAGGCTCTGCTGCTTTACGGTGGCATACAGGGCCCCGCCCATGAGCCATCCCCAGTGGTGACAAAGGTGCTGACTTCTTCCTTCCTTCCTTTCTCTGGCTGTGCCCTGTACCTCAGCAGATAAGACCAAATGGTTGGAGCTGTGCTTTTTGCTGGCCACTGGGTGGCAGCTGGGCTGGGTGTCCCCAAAGCTGGGGAAGGACATAAGGCCGACCTATCTCTCAACAGCTTCGGACTCATTTCTCCTCCCAAGAGGGCTTCCTTCTTGTGACAGTGTGCATGGAGACTGGCAGCCTTCCTGCACCTTGGGGAGCTGGTTCAGTACTTCCTGTAAGGATTGCGATGGAAACTGGCAGAATACAGTTCCCTCTGTCCACGAGATGGAGACAGGGATGTCACAGGCACACACTGAAGTGCTGAGTGTGAGCATGTGCGAGAGGGTGTGCTCGTGAATGTCTGCATGGTGGGGTGCAGCCGTTTCTAAGGACCAGATGTCCTTTGCGCTCTGCCCTTGAACAACTGCAGTGACGACTCTGAAGCTTCCTCTGACTTTCACGCTCCAGTCCATGGGAGATCAGGTGTCTTCCAAACTGCCCCTTGGATGATCTGGTAGCCTTGCATAGAAGTAACCTGCCCCTTCGTCCTGCGTCTTGCCTGGAGACTGCAGCTGTTTCAGGTTAGGTGACTCGGAGCCCGGGGAAAGGGTAAAGTGATGCCATAAGCTGTTTAATAAGGAAAGTGGGTTTCCTGTTTCTTGATTCGCTGGCTGACCAGCTGGGGTTGAGTGTGGGCCCCGCCCAGCACGCGCTGGTCAACTTTGTCTGTGAGCTCCCAGCCTGTCTCCCTCAGCTTTCCTCAGAGACACGGGTCTGAGAGGCCTTCTGAGACTCCGCTTTCTCCAGGGGAAGGATGCTTCATCCCACAGGGCGGGCAGGGTCTGCGCCCCCTTTGAGGAGGAGCCCATGTCCCATGGTCGTGTGCAGGGGGGTGTCTCAAGCAGGGGTGGACTGGAGTCATTATTAATATTTTTCAATACTGTCTTTATTTTTGATTTGAGATCTAAAATATTTGGGGTTAAACTGATTTCACCTGTTTTCCTTTGCCCTTTTCATGCAGAGGAAACCTGGTAGGATTAACAGGTGAAATTTCCTGACTAGGGTTTGTTTTTTTTTTTAAAGGTTGACAAGATAGCTTCAGGGAGGAAACAGACTTCACAGAGCATCAGGGCGACTTTGCACTCGCCAGGATTAGAATTCGGGGCCAAGGTGTGCATAGCTGGAGCTGTTTCTTCCAATTTTGTTAGAAAAAGCCTTTTGGTGGATTGGGGTGGGCTGGGGGAAGGAACTGTACATAAAGTACATTTTATTACTATGTAGAGAAACATAGGGAAAGAAAAGCTCATAGTTAACCCGAGGCTTGCTTTGCTTGCGTGTGACAGAGCTTTCGGCGGGGGCATCACAGGGATTGTTGGGGAACAGCAGGAAGGTAGAGTTCCTGGGGGCTCCCCTGAGTTCGTCCCCCAGCCCCTCTGGGAAGCGGGCATCCATGGCTCAGTTCTACCTTTCTATCTTCAAAATAAAGGGAGGCTGGAGGCTTGGAGTCCCGTGGGTCTGCATTGTTGCCTTGAGGAGAGGACCCAGGAGTGTTTTGGGAAGGGCGTTAGAAAGCTGGAGTGTGGAGAGGAGGTCGGCTTTCTGCCGCGTGTCTGTAAGGCCAGAAGGGGAGTAGACAGCCAGGTCGGCCCCGGAGTGGGAGGCGGGGATGGATGTGACAGTAAGACCAAAGCCAGGGACATCAAGCTTACCTTTCTCTCTGGTAACTTAGTTACTATTCAGGGTGCCGTGTACAGGTTGGGTGTGGCCCCAGGAAGAGAAAGAGGAGAGGCTGCCCTGGGGTGGGGTGGAGGCAGTGAAGACCTTTGCGGGGGGCGATGCAGTCATTGAAAGAAGCCTGGGGGTGAGTCTTGGATCCCGAAGGGGTCTTGCTTCTTGGCTGGACGTCCTTGCTCCCTCTAGAGTCAGCCTACGACGCTGAGTGCCCAAACCAAGCATGGATGTATTCTCTGTGATGTCAGTTTGTGGGGACTCCTCAGGCCCAAAGCTGGGAGACTTCTCTTGAGGTCCCTGTGCTACCAGCAGCTCTGTGTTAGTGGAGAAGGAAGAACTGTTCTTAGGGATTTGCATCTGTTCTCATAAGGAGAAGGGCAGCTGGCCTCTTCCATGATCTGAAACTGGTCCTGAGACTGTCGCTGGGGGTGGAGAGGAGGGACTGAGGCTGGGTTACACCTTTCCTCCTGAGGGGGCAAGACTGCAGCAGATCACAGAGCTACACAGTGGCTGTGTTCCTACCGCTTTCGTCCTCACCTCTCTTCTTTTGTGAGATGAAAGCTACCAGTCTGGTGGACGTAGGAGGGTGAAAGGGTTCACCCTGAAATCAGACCAGCCATTCCTCTGTCCTCTTTGATGTCTCCAAACCTGCCTCCTTTCACATCAAGAGGCAGAATTTAAAAAGTTGATAAACCAAGGATCAATGCCCAGATTGGACTTCAGCGCTTTAGCAACTCGATGTTTGGTTAGGGGTGTCCATTACCACCCCCTCTGACTGGCAGTGAATCCACACTGGTCCAGTGCTTTATTTCTGGGCCCCCTGTCTGTGCTTTCAAATAAGTTTTTCATGAGCAAGTATAATATTTTGTTTGTTGGGTTACTGAGCGGGTAGAAGTGTTTCTATGACCCATTTTAAGCTAGAAGAATAAATCAATAGGTTGACTCTTATCCAAAGACATTCCCACACCCCAAGGGTTTCTGTGTAGGATGAGGAAAAGTGAGGCATAAGTGCAAACATCACTGCTGGCTGCCCATACGTTCTAGAAGAGCTGGTGCATCTTGACTGCTAAATACTGGGGTAGAACAGCAGCCATTAATAAAATCACTTGGACAGTCTCCTCCGTGGTGGGTCAGCAGTGGTAGTTAGGGTTTCCGAAGAAGGCTGATGAAACAGTCATTAGCTTCAGATCACTGGCTGGGAGAGCTGGACTGGGGGGTTAGGGAGAAGTGGTACAAGTCCTCAGTTCCTGTCCCTGGTCCTTTGCCATCTGTCCTTCCCATCCCACTTGATGGTGACATGAATGGCTGCTGGGCCTCTTCTTTTGGAGCTTGAAGAAATATGCTCTACCAATCCCTCCCCTCCCTGGCACTGGATTCCCCGTCTTTATTGTAGGACCCAGGCCACCCTCTCCCTTCCGCCCCATATACACACCAGTTACTTCCTTTTCCTTCCTATCCCACTTCACGGCTCCAGGGATCCTGACCTTGTGCATGGTTTATGATGGGGAAGTGGTTGGGTGGGGAAGGGAATCTGAGAGGGGAGAAGGTTTGGGCTGGGGAGGGGGGATTTGCATTTTCAGCCTTACAAACACTGCCAGCATGCTTTTGATGATATGCAACATACGTAGAAGGAAGGGGCAAATGCCGACTTTCCTCCTATTGGTTGATGAGGGCTTAGGGGCTTTTTGGTCCTTTTTGGCTTATGGCATCTAAGAGACCTTGTTTCTGGTGTGGGGAGTAGACCTCCTGACGGCCATCTTGCAGTCTTTGGAAGGGAAATTGTCAGTCAGTCTCAACGAATATTTCTATTGCCTACTGCGAACCAAGAGGGGTCTGTTGTGAACAGACAGTGTCCAGGCTGGGGCAGAGAGGTGGGATTGTCTCACCTGTCTCTCTGCAGTCACCAGGCTATCTCCCTGGTCTCTAGCCCCAGCCAGCTGTCTTGTCCATGTTCCTTTCCTGGGCTCAGGAAGTGAGTGAGAGAGAGAGAGAGAGAGAGAGAGAGAGAGAGAGAGAGAGAGAGAGAGAGTCCCCGCACGCATGCATGTGGTATGTGACGTTTGCATGGTGTGTGTGTGTGTGTGTGTGTGTGTGTGTGGGGTGTGGGGTGTGTGTGGGGTGGGGTGTATGTGTGTGTACCTATGCATGTAGTATGTGGTGTGTTGTGTGGTGTGTATGGTATGTTTGTGGTGTGGTGTGTATGTGTGGTGTGTTTGTGCTATGTATTTGAGTGTGTATATATGTAGAAGAGATTTGTAGGGACACACTAATTGGCCTGAGTAGCCTCAGGCCTAGGAGATCCTCTTTTTGGTTGACTCTTTCTTTGCGAGGCAGCTCCTACTTTGGTAGGAGGGTGAAATGAGTAATATACCACCTCTAGTGTATTTTTTATGGAGATTGTATATAAAATTATATAAATATATATAATTTGTTCTATTTCAAGGAGAGAGGGGAGCTTGTGTAAGGGGGGGCGGGTGCAGGGATAGAATGCAACAGTCATGATTGGGAGGCTTCAGGTAGTGGGACATCTGGGGAGTGGGAAATGGGAGGGCAAGAGACTAAAGCTGGGCGAGAGGATCGGGGATTCATGCCCTTGGCACACATATATAAATGGACAGAAAGCCTATATAAAGTCTGTCTATCTAGCTTGTCTATATATCTATATGCAGTCATAGTTGGCTTTATTTTTGTACTTGTGCTTAGAGTTGTGTGGGCAGGACCACCTGGGGTGACCTGGGATTCTAGCTCATGCCTTGGTGCCCCCCCTTCACCGTCCATCCTCCATGCCTCGTCTTTTGAGACTCTCTCTGTTCAGAGTTGCTTGGGTCTTTCTGATGGAAATGTGTATGTAAAAGTTAAAAAAATAAAAAAACAAACAGTGCTCCCGCAGAGAGGACAAGTGAGCCGAGGGTTGTGGGAAGCTACTGGATCTGATAGTCCTGGAGAGCCAGGATCCACAGCGTCTCTTGTTACTGGGAGGAGACACTGCGGCTTGAAAGCTTTGGCACAGGTGCATAATATAGTGAGTGTGGAGAGGGGAAGACTCTGAGTCCGTCTCTATATTGCTGGGGGTGGTACCCTCATCGAGGTTACCTGGGGGCTGACAGCAGTACCTATCCTGGTTTGCAGCACTTTGACGCAGCACCCCTGCAGGTGTTTGCAGCACTTTGACGCAAGCACCCCTGCAGGCATCTCAGGAGAGTTCTGTGAGGCCTTTGGCATGGGCTTGGTCTTGGAGAAGAACACCCTGGTCATTCTTGCTGCAGGTTCTTGGAACCAGTGTGGGTGTAGTGTCTGGTATAAATACATCATAGACGCTTTTTCCAGGTATTATTTTAATTGGAAAATAGGTGGCATTGGAAACAGAATGGTCCAATCCTGGGACACTGAGTGGAGGAGGAGAAGTGAGAGGAGAACCTGGGGCATAATGGGGAGGATGGGGCCGCTGGACCCTCCTTCTGGCACCTGGCCTGGGACTTCCGGAACTGAACAGTGTATCAGTAGAGTCTGACCCAGAACTGGAGATTCTGGGGAGTAGGCACTCAGTGGCACTTGAGCAAGAAACTTTGTGTGCCCTGAAGAATACCTCGCTGAGAACTCAAGACCTCAAATATGCTGCAAGGACCACGTACCCTGCAGCCTCAGCAGTCGTCTCTGGGTGCTAGCTTTTTTGTCGACTTGCCAAGAGCTCAGAGTGATGTGTTTGAAGCTGGTGCAGGGCCAAATGGTGCAGACAGCCAGGAGAGACCTGTGGAGGCAGTCTCTCTGCCCACACCCTGCTGGTCAACTAAAAAAATGCAATACTAACCCCTCCTCCCCAACTAGAGTGTCATGCTAGCCAAGGGCTTTTGTCTTGTGGAATCTGGTCATTAGAGGAATTCAGATACCTCAGCCATGGGAAGGGCATTTTTTTTACATTTGGGATATTAATGGGAAGAGTAGGTAGGGGTGGAGCTTGAGTTTGACTCCTGACCCTTCTCCCACCATACTGTAGACTTAAGGGGCCCTGGCATTCACTCAGGCACTGTCCTTAGTCCCTTGCATTCCTGCTCAAGACATTCTCATTTCCCAAGGATACTGAAGGAAAATGGGCTCTGTCCATGCAATACCAGGGGAGCTCCAATACTGGGTCCCACTGGCTGTGTGTCCATCCTTGGCAGGTAACTAATCTTTCCTGCAGTCTTCTCAGGAGGCCAAAGGAGGATATGGCCAGATGTTTCTTGTAAGATTTTTCAGGGAGGTTGAACAAGAGGAAAAGCAGCACATTCTATGTCCCTTCCCAGCTTGCACCCTTTTCCAACCTGCCAAAAACTCCACACCAAGAGGGCTTTCCATTACTGTTTTTTTTTTTTTTTTTAGCTCTTAGAGCGATCCTCTCTCTCCACAGACCCTGTCCCACTTCTGGTACCATGCAACCAGCGAAACAAATCACCTCGGCATCACAGGCCCCTCAGAGGGTTAGTACCCCACTGGGTCTCGGGTTACTCTCAAACTCTTGCTTCTTTCCATATGAAAGCCTAGATGTGGTCCTTAGCATCAAGGAGTCACTGACCTGTGCATTCCCATCCCATCCCTCTACCTCCAATTGGAGTCTTCATTTATGGGAAGAAAAGTGAAGACAAGGGACATAGCCCTACCTTGAGATTTCAGAGCTTGGAAGGGATGTGATGTATCTCTACCTGGTCTGTGATCCTGGCCCTGAGTCTCAGAAAGATGGCGAAACGGTAGACATTGGCGGGGAAAGGATAGATAGCCCAGCCGAGATCTCCAGTTTCTCTGAAGAACCAGCCTTTCACAAAGGCAAGTGGGGCAAAACGGATTGAGATTTGATTATATGTGGAGTAAGCAAAGTTTTCTGTCTTTGAACCTCTCAGTTGCTAAGACAGGCGGGTGGGATGGGTGCTCTGGTTAGGTCTTTGGGGGCTGGAGCCGCGCGCCGGCCCACGTGCTCGTGCCGTACTCCTCGGTCCCCATGTGGTGGAAGGGATACTGAATGTTGGTGCTTCTCCCTGTTGGTAGGTGGTGGGGGCATCTACAGAGTTGTTTTAGTTTTGCTACCTCTGTCCGCTCTATGGAACAGGGTTTGGAGTAGACAGATGCACTGGGCGTTGCTCACCCAGGGATCAGCGTGGGCCGTATCCTTTCTCCTCGGTCATCGAGTAGTAGCTTGGGGAAGCGGGGTTTGCCCATTGCCCTCTGGCCCTTCCGCTCCTCTTTGCTGTAGGTATTCATGCTGACCCACTTTGGGCAACGTCAAGGCAGAAGGTGGGAGAACAGGAGAACCCACATGGCACATTCCCTGTCCCTGAGGGTCTGGCCCCGGTGTTGGCACGTAGGGGTCTCTTCTGTGCCGCCATGCCCAGGGCCTGGGAGGGGTCGCTGTGTGCAGGGGTCTTGATTGCTGGGACTTTAGACGGAATGGCTGGTTTAGGGAAGAATAGCAGTTTAAAGCCCCCCTTGCCAAGTCGTATACATCAGTCTCCAGAGGTCTTAATGCCTCGTTCAGATTTCATTTCCGAACCGTCATCTGCGGGGCCAGAGGTAAGGGCGCAGGTGGGTGTGCGCTCACCAGTTGCTCCTCCTTTTCACAGCCGCTGATCCGAAGGGACTCTATCGGCTTCATGTCAGTGATGCCCGGTTCCTCTCGTCTCCAGCTTTTTCTCTTTCACCAGGAGAGACTCTATCACCCTGGGTATGATACTTACATTGCGCACCTGGAAACGTGTGTGGATTTCTTTTCCTCATTTCACCCAGTGGCTTGTAGACACGGAGCGGGGCGGGGAGGGGTCCCGCGGCCACCTCACCACACCCCAACAGCCCTGCGCCTCTGTCTGCCCGGGACCTCTTGCATTTTCTTTTCTGAGGAATCTGGGTATGACTCTCGGTTTGGTCATGGGAGTTCCTGCTCTCATAGCAAACGCTTTTTCCTTCTTCAGCTTTCTTTGGGGGTTGCCCCCATCCATGCCAGGTCTTCTCGTGAAGATCCTTCAAACCTCATTTCCATTTCTTGAATGTTGAGTACTACAACGTAACTGCGCTAGGGTGCTTTATGGTGCTGTTCTTGAAGAGGCCAGCTGGGCTGAACCTCCTTCGTCCAACTGGTTCCTTAAATCTTGCTGTATTTTGTCCTCTATTTGATTTTTCCCCTAGGGGTTTGGGGTGGGAGACGTAGGGGTGGCTTTTGTGTTCTCACTCTCTCTCTCTTTTCTGTATGTATGCAGTGGAAAAAGTCAGTTATCATGGGCAGCTGACTTCATGGTATTGGTTGGCTGACTTTGGTTAACCATTAAAGACAAACCAACAAATTGTACAGATGCACACAGAACACCTTTGAGTGTGAATCTGAATGGCAACTAGAGGCTTACTTTTTGAACTTCAGGTATGTAACTCAAAAGTAAATAAAAACACTATTTTTTCAGTAAGCTTTTTTTTTCTTCTAAGAGACAACTTAGAAATCAAACGATAAGAACATTTAATCGGTGCTGTACCAAAGCCTTATATGAACATATTCTACACTCTGTACAACCTGTCTCTGGTGAGTGCCCTGTTCTGTCACCCTCTTCTCAAAGCCTGGGAATGCCAGTGTGTGCCAAGCCTGGGGCCAGGTCTTGGGGACCTGGGGGCCAAGGAGACCCCTTGGAGCGGAGGATGATGGTGAAGATGGGACACCATTCTGCTTCCTGAGTAGACTCTGGAAAGACACCAGGCATTTGTGTGTGTGTGTGTGTATGTGTGTGCATGTGGGGGGGCTGGGGTGTGTGTGTGCATATGTGTGTAGGTGTGCTACAGGTGCACAATGCCAAAGTGAATGCACCAACCGGGGGCCTGAAGGGGAGACCCAGGCTGGCTCTGGGAGTGGGCTGGTTGTAATGAGAGGGGTAGGGTGTCCTCCCCCATTTCCTGTCTCCTTCCCTTTCCTCTCTGTCGGGGAATGGAGGTTTATGGAAATAGCTACACTCTCAACCAGGTGCTTTTTCTTCAAAATCTCCAAAGTCTAAGCATTTATAACGGGCCCGTCCAAGAGGCAGGCACCTCCAACCACCAAATCACAGGACGGGCAGGAACCTTTCTCCTTCCCAGCTCCAGCTTGCTTTCTTGGAGAAGGGGTTCCTCCTGCAGGGTCCCCTGGCCTCCCGTCCTGGTCCTGGGCCTGTTCCAGCTGCCACCCCTTCAGGCTGCCCAACCCCTTCTTCCCAATCCACAAAGAAGACCCGGCCAGAGGTGCCCCTTGGCCACGCCTGCTCTGTGGCCTAAGCAATAAAGCCTGCCCTGCCTACCACAGACAGTGACCTTTGGCCTTAGGCTCTTGCCAGTTGAAAGCTGAGTGACACCCCAGACTCAGGAGAGGACCTGTGGCTAGCCTCGGCTCAGGTCACTGTGCCAGGCTCCCCTCGCTGGCATTTCCAGGCTTGCTGGATACTAACCAATGCATCGCCAGTAACACTGCATGTTCATATAGTGAGTTAAAGAGCAAAACAAGCAAACACAGACATGGGCAAACAAGCAAAGGGAAAAGAAAGGGCACAATGGGAGACAAGATGTGTAGCCAGTGAAGGAATGCCGGGAGTGTTGCAAGTTAAAATTAAAGAAGTTTAGGATTTAACTGCTTCTCATGTAACATTACTCTGCTTCAGAAATGTTTTGTATTTTGATATAAATAAACATTTGCTAAAAAAGTTCGTTTTCTAACTTTTATTTATACCTAGGAGGTACTTTCTGATGACATCTAATCTCACCTCTCTGGCTTTTGGTCTCCTTAATCGACCCCAGATTTTAAACTCATGGCTCAACGTGATTGTGAAAGGATTTGAGGCTGGAGGTGAAGGAAATACTCTTCATTCACTGAGCAGACGTGCACTGAGGGTAGATCATGTGTGGGTCACTGTACAATTCACTCGGGATCCATCATGAACAAGTAGGCAAGGCTCCTACCTTTCTAGGCCTACATTCTAGTGGTAGGGAGACAGACAGCAAGCAATTATCGCAGTAAGAAAATCACATGTTGTAGAATAAGGTGATCCTAGCTTTGGGAAGAAACTAGGGCAGGATGAAGGGCAGGTGGAGTGAGGAGGAGGTGTGGGCGCAGTTTGAATCAGTGCTGGCGGGGGGCCCTCAAGGACAGAAGTCAGCCCCTGAGTAAAAGCTGAACGGACCACTCATAGAGTTTTTAACTTGCAGACTTCACAATGCCTGACATCTTTAAGAACAGGGAGAAGACAGCTGACACTTCAGTTGTGTGATGAAGACAGTCTTGGGGCCTGACTCCACCTGTCTGAGCGGGTCCCAGCTCTAACGGGCCTGCGGCAACATTCACGTACAAGTCAGCGGTGCAGCGCCTCCTCCGACTCGGAGAGGCTGTCGGCCCTGCGGTGGATCTGCGGGACCAACTGCGAGATCAGCTCACCTTCCTCTACCGCACCGGCACCCCTCCTCTTCTTTAACAGCCTCTCTTCCTATGTTCTGTCTCGGCAATACTCTGGTAATCTATCAGCTCCTACTATGCTTATTTTTAGTTTCATCTGGTCTTTAGGTGGAGGGCAAATACCAAAATATGATACTTCTATTTATGCTCATGGTTCCAAGTGAAGAAAAAAACAGCCAACCCACCAGCCAAAAAAAAAAAAACAGGTCCATCTACAAATTTAAAAACACCTGCCGTGGTAAAAAGTCTCCATATAAATGCCCTAAAAGCTGTGCGCCCCAGGGCTGCTGTGCCGGGAGAGCGCCTCCTAGTGTCTATCTGGCTTTCTCTGCCTCAATGAACTGTCACAATTCTCCTAGTGTCTGTTTCCTTGGTCCTTTTTCTTTTTGAGCCTTAATGAAAATCTTTTTGGTATTTCATATACTCTGGTCTTAATTTTTGAAAGCAGATACTTAAAGTGTTTTGTAGTCTCCCATTTTCACACAAAAGTGCCAACGCTTCAAACTCCTCTGCACCAGGCTGTGAGCCGGGGCAGACCCCTGGATGGCTGAGAATATGGACAGAAATGAACCTTTTTGTTTAGATCTGTCAGCTCTGTGGCAAAGCTAAGTTTTAAAAAAATTAAGTAGTGAGGAGAAATAAATAGTTTAGGTCAGGAGGCCCTCCTCTGTGTTAAACTGTGTTACTTAAGGGCCTTTAATCTATTTTTAAATTGTCCCTAACTTCATGCTAACCCAGTGCTCCACACTTTAGAACATTCTTTTACATGTATTTCATTTGGTGCCCATGGTGACCTTATGGATTAAGTAAAACAGGTGGTGGTCTCTCTTTTTTAGAGACAGGAGTGGGCAGTGAGACCCATTAGAGCCAACCAACCAATGTCCCTTCTTTCCTCCCCCCCCCACTGCCTATACCATCCCTCCGTTCTTCCCTCCCTCCTTCCCTCCCTCCCTCCATACTCCTCTTTGTTCCACAAAGGCTTTAAGGCAGCAAGAAGTTGCCTAGAAAGCAAGAAGAGGCCTCAGTCTTGAGTCCTGGTCCAGTACTTTTTCCTTTAGGCTAACTTTCAGTTAACACAAACCAGTCCCAGGATATCTGTGTCCCCCAGTGAGATCATGTAGGGGAATGAGACTCTGGAGCCCTACTGAGCAATGTCAATACACCTATTAATGGGAATTCAGGTAAATTACGGTGACAAAAAAAGGTGGGAGAGACCATGTGCCAAGGAAGCTTCATGGACTTTATAAACCTCAAGAACGCTGATTTCAGGGATCCAGACCCTTTGCTTTTAGGTTGCGGGACAGACCGGGCTGGTCCTGGTGCAGGAAGGGACCCTTCGTCACCTTGTGGATGGCATGGTACAGGGTGTGGCCGGGTCAGATCTGTAAACCAGCCAAAGCTCCTTTTGTGTCCCCAGCCTCCCCTTTTGGGGCCCTTTCCCTTATTTCCACTGAATCCTTTCCCTCTATGGTCAGGGGCCTCAGACCCTTTGTCTACAAACATGTTGTCAAGGAAGGATTTCAAGATGCTTTGGTTTCTTCACCAGCCGGGGACAGTGGACCCTGAGAGCTCAGCTCCGGATCACTCTGCTCTTGAGAAACCGTGCCCTTCTCCTTGATGCCTCAGCCCCAGCCCCTAAACCATCTGCATTTACAATGTCGGCTCCCCATTTAGTAACTGATGAACGCGGGCAAACCATTTAACCTTTCTGAGGAAGTTGGTCTTGCCAGGTTCCCTCCTTTAGAAACACGGCGGGGTGCGGGGTGGCATACAGGCTCAAAAGTCAGGGGTCAGGGGCGCTGGGCAGTCCCTCAGGGCCCCCCTTAGGCCCTAGGTTGAGTCACAGGCTCTGTGGCTCAGCCACTGGCCATTCCAACGAGAGAGATGACGAGATGACGCGCTTTCCTGCTGGGACGGGTTGTCCTGGAGCCCTTGTTTCATTTGGCTCTGAGGGGAAGCACACCCTTTCTGAACCCGCACAGCGAGGAGAGGATGTGCCAGAGCCTTTACAGTCTCTCCTTGCAAGGCAGCCACTCTGCACTGGAGCCTCCCCAGGCTGCAGAGGCCTGGTGCATGGTGCTAGGGCCGACCAGGCTGCTCCTTGGGAGGGTGTACCTGGAACCGGCCCTCTTGAGAAGGAGAGGCACACAGCTCCTGTTCGTCCTGTCTGGGTTGCCAATCTGAAGGCAGCAGGAGTGTCGCCTGTTAAGTGCCCTTAACACTCTGATACACTTGCTCATCGTGTGTCTGCCTCAGTAGTGTGTAAGCTCCTTGGGGGTTAGGCCCTGTCTGTCCTGTTCACTGTTGGGGCCCGAGTGCCTATCACAAAAGAGGGACTTATTAAAAACTTACTGAAAGAATGAATGATTAGTCAGAAAACACCTATTTGGCATCACTGGACGAGGAGGTTATTGGTAACCTCGGTAAGAGCAGCGTCAGTGGGATGATGGAATAGACACCAGGCTGGAGTAAGGTGAGGCATGGGAAGTGAGCAGTTAGAGACACTGCAGACAACACTTTTGGAAGCCTGGTGTTTTAAAATATAGGATAGGCCAGCAGATCAAGAGACAACTGCCATTAAAAAAACAGTTTGTTACAGTGCCAGGAAGGGAGACATCCCATGCCATAACGGGCCACATGGGGAAGCACCAGGGTGGTCAGGAGCTGGGGCTTGGGGGAGACTGTGGGTAGGAGCCTTTATTGTGGTCTCCAGGGGGAGGAACGGGCGAGGCAGGGTGGCAGGCTTAGGATGGGCTGATTTGAGTAATTTCAACAGGGCATAGGGGCTGCCACTGGTTGTTTGGTACCTGGCCCTGGGGTGGTTAGGGTGGGGAATGACGGCCTGGAGTGTGAGAGTTTGATAAAGGAGGTGGCTGCGGTGTAGGCACTGGATTGGTTGGCTTGTATTTGAAAAGTGCACTTATGGGCAAGTTATCTGCTCTCTCTGGAAAGTGGCTAATCTCGGGAGAGGCAGTCCCTCCAGGGTTGTCAAGGCTCCAGAATAAAAAAAGCATCAGAATACAGAAAAAAGACAGAGCTAATACACCTTGCAGCAAAGGGGAACAGAGAAATGGGATGGTTACCAATGAGGACATGATGTCACAGGGTGAGCTTTACTCACTTTTATGTCGGGAGATATTAAAGTATGTTTTTACGTTTCAACAACAACAAAATAAAGTACGTTTTTATGTTGCTGGAATGAACCAACAGAGGAAGAAACTAATGACAAGAGAGAGAGGTGATAACAAAAGTAACAAGGTCCTTGCTACAACGACAGTAAAGGGGATCCAGACCACACACGGATGAACCAGCCATTG
This sequence comes from Stenella coeruleoalba, assembly GCF_951394435.1. NCBI lineage: Eukaryota > Metazoa > Chordata > Mammalia > Artiodactyla > Delphinidae > Stenella > Stenella coeruleoalba. The sequence goes on along the minus strand of NC_137154.1, from coordinate 107,538,283 downwards.
AGCAAAGCTGAGCTATTTTATTGTTTGGGACAGGAAGGAGGAAGATGCCAGATGTCATGGGAATTGGTGGGGGGATTCTCCTTTGATGACTTGTGTTTTCCTATGAAGTGAGAGACGAGGTTATCAGAGGAAAAGTCTGAGGAGTCATGGTGGTGGAAAAACTATGAAGGGTAAATGAGCTTACTTGAGAATTGCTGGGCTGTTTTCTGTGTCAATCTGAGGTTTGTGATAATACATTGGGGTTTAACCAGACTAGTGGATTTTCTCAGAACGTATGATGGAGGTAGAGGGACACGGTAGTTTAGGGAGATTATAAAATAATAACCATAATAAACCATGGAATCTAAAGTTGATAAGTAAATAAGAGAACAAGACTCATATGCACAAATATAAGATGATGGGTCCAGTGGTCTGGAGTCTTGATTAACACCTGTTTTTTGGGGGAGGGGCAGTGCTGAGCCACTGTACTTGAAGAATAGGAGCCTGTGGTGAGGTCTTGGTAAGACATGTTCATAATTTAAAGGAAGAAGAATTTCTGGTAATGACCAGGTCCATAGTGTGACTGTGGGAGTGGATGGCTCAGGCAGGGTGAGAGAAAAGTTCACTGAAGATGAGGAGCTCCAAGAGCTAGGAGGCCAGGCTGGTGGCTAGATCACCTAGGTAAGCCATCACTGAGAGGGATGGCGGAGCTGGAGGGAGAGGAAGACTGAGGCAGGGGCTGAAGCCATCAATGAATGAAAGGGAGTCTTGAGGATGGGAGACGTCAGCAATGAGGAGAGGGGAAAGGCGGTAGATTTGAAAGGCTCACACCTCGGAGGAACAGGCTGAAGGGGAGGAGAATGACCTGGAACCAGCAGATAGAGTCTCTGCTTTCCCACAGCCTAGGGAGCTGTGGTAGGGAGCCAGCCAATCAATCGGTCAATCAACCCATCCATATTACATTGTAATGGGCATTACACAGAGGGAGCAACTGGTTGGCTGCTTTAAACTGGGTGGTTAGGGAAGACTTCTCCAAAGTAACATTTAAGCCTTGTCTCATTGGTGATACCAATAGACCAGCCAGGTAAAGTTCTACAGAGATCATCCAGGTAGAGGGTGCAGTTAATGCAGAGACCCTAGAGCAGGACTGAGTTCGGTACGTCTGAAGAACAGAAAAAGCAGTGGGATGCTGGGTGTGTAGGGAAAGAGAAGAAGATAAGGCTGGAGTGGTAAGCCAGGGCTTTGTAAAGCAGCACAAGGAGTCAGACTTTATTTTAGTGTGATGCAAATTCATTGGAGACTTTTAGACTGGGAAAAGGCATGATCCCTCTAACTGCCAGTGGTAAGAGCAGGAGAGTAACAGCAGAAGCAGGAAGCTGGTGAGAGACCACTAATGTAGTCAACACTGAGAAGACGGCATGTTAGACCTGGGTGGTCCTGGTCCAGATGGAGAGAAGTAAGTTTGGGACGTGTTTGTAAGAAGAGTTGACAGGCTTGCTGAAAGAGGCGATGTGAGTGGTGAGGGAGGTAGAGGAATCAAGAATGACTCCTACATTTTTACCTGGGTGACTGAGAATGAGAAGACTGAAGGAAGAGGAGATATGAAAGGGGATGCAAGTCAAGAGTTTGTAACATCTGAAATGATTATTAGACAACGTTTTTGAGATGCCAAGTAGGTAACTGGATATATGAGTCTGGAATTCCAGAGGGAGACTGGGGCTGGAGATACGGATTGGGGGAGAGGTGGCATGTGAATCCTAGGAAGAGGGTCGAAAGAGAAGAGAAGGGGTGTGCAAGAGAGGTACTAAAAGCCACTGAGTGAAGAAAATTCAGATAAGTACAGAGAAGTGACTTTAGGTTTGGGCAGCATAGAGGTAGGTGGCTGATGATGTTGATGAGGGTAGCCTCAGTGGAATGGTGGGGACAGAGTGGCTGAGAAAGTTGGACAGTGACCACTGATGAATCCTGGCCTAGGAGGCAGGAAATTTCTGACAGCATGGCAGAATTTGATGACTGCTGAGTGGAAGTCTCCCAGGACACCAATTAAAGGTTTGGGAGCACAGTAGGTGGTGCTTTAGTGTCCCACCCAGATCCCCTACACTGGACAAGTGCATCCATCCCCAGCTTCTTAGAGTGTTCGTAGCTAATGGCTCACAGGTTCCCCATCGCCGGAGAAGTGCTATTGATTGACATGAGCCTCCTTGCCAAGAGGATGTGGCCTTTCAGGGGTCCTGGATTTACATACATGTCAGGGCAACACTCTGCCTTATGCAGGCATACAACTCATAGCTTGCCACTCAGTGTTAAAACCTCAGCTCTTTACTTACAGGTCTGGACCCTCCCCCCAACCCCCTCCCTCCACAGGCACCCCCATTTAGGTCAACTATGGCATCAGCCCAAGCTTAGGACTCTGGTTTCCAATTCCCTTTTTGGTTACTGACAATAACCCATGCTTTCTTATAAACTCGGCTATGCATTCAAGAGTATGCTTGTTTTATTTTATCCAGCATTCTAGGACCTTGAGGCAGGAAGCTTTTAGGTTATCTGGTTGGCCTTCTTACCAACACTGGAAGTCTCCAACCTTTATCTTTTACCTTTATCTTTGTTTAAAGTATGCTGTCTTTTTTTTTCCTAAATAGCATATTTATAAATATGTTTCTTTTTTTAAAAATAAATTTATTTATTTATTTTTGGCTGCTTTTGGTTCTTCGTTGCTGTGCGTGGCTTTCTCTAGTTGCAGTGAGCAGGGGCTACTCTTCGTTGTGGTGTGCAGGCTTCTCATTGCAGTCGCTTCTCTTGTAGAGCATGGGCTCTAGGCGCACGGGCTCAGTAGTTGTGGCTCGTGGGCTCTAGAGCGCAGGTTCAGTAGTTGTGGTACACAGGCTTAGCTGCTCCGCAGGATGTGGGATCTTCCCGGACCAGGGCTCGAACCCCTGTCCTCTGCATTGGCAGGTGGATTCTTAACCACTGCGCCAGCAGGGAAGCCCTATAAATATGTTTCTTAACTCAGTCTAACAGGGTCTGTTTTTCCAAGGAACATTCAGTTCATTCACATTGAGTAACAACTGTTACACTATATAGCATTCTAATTTATTTAATATTTTTTATTCTTTTTACTTTGTGGTTTCCTGATTTTCCTTTTCCTTATTTTTGCAGGTTTGCTATTTATTTTTCAGTTGCTATTTATTGCTATTTTACCCCTTTATTAAATTAACTATTGTTTCCCATTCCATTAATGATTATATTCCTTTTCCTAATTATTAAGTCTATATGTCCTTCCCCACCTGTTATCTGACTGCTTCCCACACCCCGCACATGATAAGGCTTGAGAACATTTTCACATCCCTACTTTCCTGTTTCCTGATCTGAAATGACATCTTTGAACATTTCTACCTCCCCACCTAACATCTAGGTTTTGCTGAGATAGCTTAGTACATTTATTCTAAGCTATTATTAGAACTTATCTTGCAATAGATAAATTTTAAGAATTTTTATTTCTTAAATTACACATTCTCAATGTTCATTTTCAATATATTTGACTACATACGTATATAAAATGATATCTATGAATGTATCTATGTACATATATAAGAATTTGTATGTGTTTAGTACCTACCATTGTTTCTTTTCCATCATCTTCTATCTTAAAGTCTTTGACTTGAAAACATTTTTTGAGAGTAAAGTCTTTCCTCAAGTTCTCTTCTCAGATAGATTCATAGGTGATACAGTCTCTGGACCATGACTATCTGCAAATATCATTTTTTGGCTCCTTGTGAAAGCAATATTGGAGCAGGGAGTTTCCAACCCTCTTTCAAGGCACCAAGATGAACCTCTCGGCTTCCTGATCATCTCTTATCTTTCTAGGCTTGGAACAAGAGAAGACGCAGCTCACGTGTTCAGCTCTCCCTCTGCTCCTTGGAGGACAGAGAGACTAGGCATAGTCCCATGGCTGTTATTACCCACCCCCTGGGGCTCAGAATCTCTGCATACCAAGCTCTCCCTGGGATCCACCAGGTTCCTCGCCCGACCCTGGCTTTTCCAACACGCCCCTAAGTCAATGTGTTGCAGAAGAAGAACAAATGGAGCCTCATGTTAAATCATGGAAGTGGCTGAGATTCCTTATGCAAACATGGCGAGAGGGGTGAGCAGGGGGCCAAAGACAGAATCCTGGGAAACATCAATGTTTAAGGGGCAGGCAGAGAAAAGGGGGCCTAAGAAGCAGACCTAGCAGGATAGGTCAGAAAGGGAAGGAGAACCAGGGGGTGGAGAGTCTCAATAAGGAGGAAGTGGTCAGTACAGTCAAGGATAACAGAAAGGTCATGTAAATATCACCTGCATGTCTTCATGAGCTGGGGTGAAAGTCATGTTAGCTCTTCACTGAAAGTGTACATTTCAATGACTCCATATCTTATTTGCCAAGTAGGCTGGAAGGATGCACGTTAGTGCTGAGCTCCACAGCCTGGAGAGAGCCACACACTGCATTCGGGAAGTGCCAGCTCCTTCTATTTTATGTGCTTGTCTTTGTTTCCTGTGAGGACACCTCAGTTCCTAGAATCTCAAAGGGACCAGGAACTGCCTCCATTTCCTCCCTCTCTGCCTCAGTGTAAATTACTGGGTGTGATTAGGTGAGGAGGTGCACCACCCAAGCCCAAATGTAAATGGATATGGCGAGACGGAGAGGGGCGTGATGAATGATGCCACGCTGCGTCAGTCAGAGTTCCACCAGGAAACAGGTGATGAGAGGAGAGCTTATTTATACAGGCACTATCTCACAGGTGTGGGAGGGCGTAGGAAGAGACGTGGGGCAGTGCAGGCGCCGAGGGCAATTAGTGGCTGACTGACACCATCCTAGGCCTGGAGGCAAGAGGAGAAGGCGAGGTCACCATAACTGGGAAGGAGAAGGAGTCACAGAGCAGGCCACCTTGAGAGGAGCAGTAACAAAGGACATAGCCAGCCCCAGATAACCACAGGTATGGGACCAAGGGAACAAATACATTGACCTTATTCTCCTTTCTCCCTCCAATCTCCTGACAAGGATTCCACATACTGAAGCCAACTAGTACAGGAGTACACTGATGTAACCCACAGTGGAAGACAGCAGGGAGAACAGAGTGGAGAATGGTCCTGAGGGGCAGTTGGAAGAGTCTGGCACAGACATCTGCCTGCAGAATCAGGACTTAGATTAATGCTCAACTAACATGTTCTGTCCCATAAAATGGGACCAAAAATGCATGTTGGATTTGGCAATTTAGAGCCCATTGGCAACCATGTTGAAAAGAGTTCTAGAGGAAAGGTGAAGAGATGAAGCCAAAATACAGCAGAAGGGGAGATGAGGAAATAGAGACAGTGAGCAATGAAGACTTTCAAGAAGCCTGAGATGATAAGGAGAGATCTAGGATGAACTAGATCTAGGAGACCGCAGGATGTAGTGGATGCCCTCAATTCTTTACCCCTTCTTGTATTCAAATCCTTTGCTGTGTAGCTTTTTAGCCTTCCCTCTTTGACTTTGGACCTGATCAGGTATCTTACTTTGTTTTTTTTTTTTTTTTTTTTTTTTTGCGGTACGCAGGCCTCTCACTGTTGTGGCCTCTCCCGTTGTGGAGCACAGGCTCCGGACACGCAGGTTCAGCGGCCACGGCTCACGGGCCCAGCCGCTCCGCGGCATGTGGGATCTTCCCAGACCAGGGCACGAACCCGTGTCCCCTGCTTCGGCAGGCAGACTCTCAACCACTGCGCCACCAGGGAAGCCCAGTTTTCTTACTTTGGCCACTGGGATTTCAGCAGCTGTTACACAGGCAAAAGTCTGAATGAGCCTGTGCTTTAAGGCTTGCTCTACTGTGCTTCTGCCATTTCTTTGAGAACACGTCCGTGGTAGCTGCTGGAAGACTACTGGGACACGGAGCAGGGCCACGTTGCTCTTACTGCTCCAGTGTGAGGCAGCCGATATAGGAAGCCAGGGTAGACCAGCTGATCCCCAGATGTGTGGGTGAGCCTAGCCAAGGTCAGGAGAAATACCTAGCTGACATCTAACTGATTCCAGAAGGATAGGGAATAAACACTCACTGTTATATGCCACAACATTTTATAGTTGATTTTTTAATGTAGCATTATTGAGCAATCAATAACTGATGCACAGGGAAAACTGATCTTCTTAATAAACTCCCCCCAAATTGGAGACATAAATGTAAAAACATGTACTCTCACAAGCACTAGATGAAAACATGGATGAATTCCTATATAATTCACTATGACTCAAAATCCAGATGCAATTAAAAAATTAATAAATTTGACCATGTGAAAGCTAGGAAAATTTTTACATGGCAAAAAGGCCATGCAAAGCATGGCCAAAATGAAAATGATAAACTGGGAGGAAATATTCGCAACATATAGCATAAACAGAGGACTAACATACCTAATGTATAAAGAACTTTTAAGAATAAAAGTAAAAACTAAGTGTTCAATAGATAAATGGGTAAAACACGTGAAGACTTCACAAAGAATGTAAATGGCTCTTGAACAAATGAATGCACGCTCAATTTTCCTCATAATTACAGAAAGGCAAATCAGACTACACAGAGATGCCATTTCTCATCTATCAGGTTGGCAAAAGTTCAAAAACTTGGTAAAGCACTCTGTTGGTGAGGCACTGGTGAAGTAGGTATGCTCACATCCTGCCAGTGGGAGTAAAAACGGTACAACCCCATGGAGGGAAATCTAGCAACATCTGACAAAACTACACGTACATCACACAGGGAAGCAGCAAGCCTACCTCTACAGATTTACCCCGAAGCCCCACCTCCAACAACAATGACGACAACAAACGTGCACAGGGTTATTAATGCGTTATCTCACTAGCAAAATATTGGAAGGCACGTTCACAAGAGGCAGATTCAATCAGGCACACAATGTAGTATTATAAACTACAAAAGGAATGAGAAAGATCTTTATGAAATCACATGGAATAACTTCTAGGCTATATTATTAAATTGAAAAAAGGTGCAAAAAATGCATATATATACATTTAGTATTATTTATCTGTTGCTTCATAACAAATTACTCCTAAACTTAATGGTTTTAAGCAACAGTAAATATTTATTATCTCAGTTCTTTTTTTTAATAACCTTACTGAGGTATAATTGATGTACAAAAAAGTGCACATACTTGTAATAGCAGCGGGGCGGCGCACAGCCGTTACCAGGCAACCATGACGAGGGACCACAGTGCTGGGTTTAGAGGCCCCCTGGGCCAGTGGCTGGCGGGATTGTGGTCCTGGCTGCGAGAGTGAGGTAAGAGGCGGGTCGTGGCCTTCTCCCTGGGGCCGGCGTGTGAGCTGGAGCCCGGGGAGAAGGCTGGGGCCTGTGCCCCGCAGAGCTCCGGAGCCCTTGCCATGGCCGCCCACAGGCTGGACCCAGGCCTTGAGGCAGCGGCGAACCTCTCCCCCATCCCCGCCTCCGCGACCTAGTGGCAGTGGAAGTCTGCATGGGTTGCAGTCCGCAGGACCTGCCCCCCACCCCCAACCCCCGTTTGGACGGCCTGCAGAACCTGAGGGCCAGTTGGGTCCTGGGTGCCTGGCTCCCTCAGTGATGACGTCTGGGCAGGGTCTGGGGACCTGGCCCTGAGTGCACCATCAGCTAGGATCTGCCTCTTCAGCCGGGCCTGGGCACTGGTGGGAGGACCCAGACTGAGTGCTGGACGAATGCTCCCGGACAGGGTAACTGGCTCGAGCAGGGACACCCGTCTCTTAGCCAGGACCTGGACCTCGGAGGGTGAAAGCTGTGTCTTGGGACCTTGCCCTTGCTTGTCAGAACCAAGAATAACATTTTGTTTTGGTGGAGATTTACGGAACGTCATTACTTGACCATGACCTGACCTCAGGAACAAAGGATCTCACACCAAGAAGCTTGCAACAACAAACCACGCCCGTCCCTCACGTTTCGTATAAAAGGGCTTTGCTGAAAGCTTTCTGGGAGTTCAGGGTTTTTAAGGCATGAGCCATCCATCTCCTTGCATGGCCCTGTAATAAACATTTTTCTACTCCAAACTCTGACGGTTTGGTATTGTTTGGCCTCACTGTGTGTCAGGCACATGGACTTGTGTTCAGTAATATACTTAATGTATACAATTTGAGAGTTTGGACATATGTATACACCTGTGACTCCATCACCTCCAAAAGTTTCCTTGTGTCCCTTTTTTGGGTGGTAAGAACACTTAACATGAAATCTACCCTATAACACACTGTTGGGCACACAACACAGCACTGCAACTCTGCCATCCAGCAGATCTCATCTTGCAGAACTGAAACTCCACACCAACCGAACAACGACTTCCCTTCCCCTGCCCTGGTGACCACCGTTCTGTTCTCTGCGCCTATGTGGATCAGGAATCTGGGAGCAGCTTCCCTGGGTGGTTCTGGGTTAGGGTCTCTCATGGAGTGGCTGCCGAACTCCACTGTAGCCTGGGGCTACAGGCATGAAGCCTTTCCTGGGGCTGGAATATCTGCTTTCAACGTGACTGGTAAGTTGATTCTGGCTGCTGGTGGAGGCCAGTGACTCTCCACGTGAAGTCCTCCAACGTCCCCCAAATCAAGCAGTTGGAAAGACCAAAGCAGAGGCTGCAATGTCTTTTTTTTTGTTTTGTTTTGTTTTTTTGTTTTTTGTGCAATGTCTTTTAAACTCACCTTGTGTACACAGAGTCCAGCCATGTTCAAAGTGGGAGGTGACTGGACGAGGGAATGAATACCAGCAGACAATGATTGGGGGGGGGTGCGTATCCTCAAGGTTGGTGTGTGTGCATGCGCTTTTCTTAGTAAGAAGGCAGAGAAAATAAGAGTAGGTTTTCTTCTGGGTTGGATGACAGCAGCCCAACTTTAAAAAGCCAGATATATTACAAAAGTGTATTTTAAAAGACTTTGGAGATCATGTAAGCAAAAATGAAGGAGAGAATTGAAATTCCGGAGAGAATGGAGCCCTTCTGAGGAAAGCTGACCATTGCCAGTGATTTTCTTCTCTGGAGGCATTTATTGATTCCAGGCCCAGCCTTACATTTAGTCTTGGCCCCCTCAGAGGAACTGTACTGGGAGAACAGAAATCAGGAAGCTTTAGGGATCACACAGAGCTGGTGTGACAGATTGGAAACTCAAGGGACTCCAAATGTATGGTAAATTCTTCCCAATGGATGTTTTCCTGAGACTGGGGCTGTGCATAGCTGGAGAGCTAGGCCACGGACTTGGAAAAGACAGAATAAACTATCCTCTAATTTCGTGGCACTAAGGAGACCAAGTCCTGCTAGAGAGAGGAGCGTCTTCAAATACTCAACCTGCCTTTTCCTCAAGATATTTGCCTGATTTTGAAACTGCATGGGGAGGTAGCCTAAAAAGCTAAACTTAAAATCTTAAAAGGGAACAACTAAATGTTTAGCAGAAAAATATATTTAAGAGCAGACTACACATGGCAGAAGACAGGGTTGGGGGACTGGAAGCTAGGATAATAATAAATATCCAAACCAAAGTGCAGAGACAAAAAAGAAAAGAAAAGAAAAAAAAAAGGAATGGAGCAAAAGAGACATGTGGGACACAAACTAGAAGGTCTAATATACATGTAAGTGGAGTCCCTGACAGAGAAGAAAGAAAAAGTGGGCAGAAGCGTGGAAGAGATCTTGTCTGAGAAATTTCCTAAACTGGTGAAAGCTATCCCACAGATTCGAGATGCTCAATGAATCACAAGGAAGATAAATACAAAGCAAAACACACCAGGCACATCATAGCCTGTTGAAAACCAAAGATAAAGAGAAAAATCTTAAAATGTTCAGAAAAAAAAATCATTAAATTCAAAGAAGCAACAATAAGATTTATGACAACCTTTTCCACACAGACAATGGAAGACAGAAGACAGTGGAGATATCTTTAAAGTGCTGAAAGGAACAGCCAACCTCTAAGTAAACAATGAAATAATTTAAATATGTGATCTAAAATAAAATAAGGAAAAGGATAGGAAAGAACAGATTATATAAATAGAAAAACATAAGATATTAATCTTAAAACTATCTAAAATGTATTAGTAATTACATTGACTTAAAAAGAACTAAATGATCCAATTAACAGATAAACACTGTCAGACTGGATAAAAACCCAGAACTGTATACCCTTTGTAGAAGCATATTATATAAGTAAACAAAAAGATGGGAAATAATAAAATTTAAAAATATAAAGAGTCCTAACAAAAAGAGAGCTGCTATAGCTACATTAAAGTCAACTTTAAGGTAAGAAATATTATTTTTGATCAATAGGGCTATTTAATGATGATAAAGTAGCAGTTTAACAGCAAGCCACATCAATGCTAAATTCGTATGTTCTTAATAGCATACTTTCGAAATTTATGAAATTGAAATTGACAGAATTAAAAGAAAAAATAGACAAATGCACAATCACAGTTCGAGATTTTAGCATATTTTTCTCAGTAACTTATAAAACAAGTAAAGAAAAAATTACTAAAGATATAGAAGGGAACAACATGATCAATTAACTTGAAGTGACTGACATATGTAGACCTTCAACATCTTCAATGTACTTGTTCTTTTATGTGCTACCAAAATAGACTATACATTGGGCCAGAACACCAACCTCAGTTCATTTCAAAAGACCAAAGTCAGAGTAGTTTTCTGAATACAGTGGAATTAAATTATAAATTAATAACTAGAATATCACCAAAAGCTTTTCAGTTAAGGAACACAATTCTACATAACGTAAAGGTCAAAGAAGAAACCTCAATGTAAGTCAGAAAATATTTTGGGTTGATTGTTATTGAAAATATCATTATTGTCAACTAAAGCAATGTTCTGAGGATAATTTTTAGTTCTAAATGCATATATTAGAAAACAAAAATAGCTGACAATCAGTGATAATACCATCTCAAAAAACTAAAACAATAACAATAAACTAAATCCAAAGAACACAGAAGGAAAAAAGTAATAAGGGTAGACATTATTGAGATTGAACACACACACACACACACACACACACGACAATCAACAAAGGATAGTTATCTGAAAAGATTAATAACATTGACAAACCTCTAGCAAAACTAATGAAGATAAAAACACAGAAATCATAAATTAGCATTCTTAGGAATAAACAAGTAGAATCACATCAAATTCTACAAATATTAGAAAGATATCAAAAGGGTATTGTGAACAACTTTATGCCAATAATTTTAACTACTTTGATAAAATGGATACATTCCTTGATAAACACAATATTAAAACTTACACAGCAGAAAAGCAAATCTGAATACTCCTATATATATATATTAAAGAAGTTAATTCTGTAATTTAAAACTATCCGATAAAGAAAACTCCAGGTCCAGATAGATGGATTCACAGATGAATTCCTCCACACACATAAGGAAGAAATAATATAAATCATACATTTATTCTTTCAGAGAAGAGAAATAGTGAACACTTCTAAATTTATTTTATGAGTTCAGCATAATACTGATACCAATAACTGACAAGGAAATACAAAAAAAAATCACAGGCTAATTATCTCTTATTATCATAGATGCAAAAGATCTAATGAGACTATATATACATATATATAAAATATGTATGTGTATATATTTATATAAGCACTAAACAAGTATCACAGAATTTCAAACTTGGTTTAACATCTGAAAATCAGTCAATGTAATTCACCATAATAACAGAATAAAAGAAAGCCCTTAAAATCATCTCAACAGATGCAGAAGAAAAGTGGTAAAATTCAACACCATTTCTGGATAAAAACTCTCAGCAAACTAGGAATAGAAGAAACTATACTTAAGGGAATCTGCTCAAAACCTAGTACCCATTCAGTGGTGAAATAGTGAACACCCCTCCCTCTAAGTTTAGAAACAAGGCAAAGATTGTTTATACCATTTCTATTCAACATTTCACTGAAGCTACTATCTACGGCACAAGGGCAAGAAAAAGAAACACTATAATAATTGGAAAGGAAGAAAAATGATCATTATTCACCTATGACCCATTCATAGGTGAATCATAGGTGAATTCACCCATGATTCACCTATGATTGCATATGTAGAAAATCCAAAAGAATCTATAAATAACCATTATTAATAAGTGAATTTCACAAGGTTACTGGATACATGGACAATATAAAAAATCTGTTTATTATTGACTAAGCAGCTGAAATAGAATGGAACTGAAATAAGAAAATAAGTTGAAAGTAGCACTAAAATATCAACTATCTAGGCATAAATCTAGTGAGATATGCAAACTCTCTACACTGAAAACTATAAAACATTGGTAGAATGAAAAAAATGGAAAGATATAGCATGTTGAAGAATGGGAATCTCTTCAAAAATATATCATTTCTCTCCAAGTTGAGCTACAGAATCAATAAAATACTAATCAGAATTCCAGAAGTTTTTTTTTATGGTAATTGCCAATTTCATTCTAAATATATACATGGAAATGCAAAAGACCTAGAATAGCCACGATGATCATGAAAAAGAATAAAAATACAGGAGGAGGGCTTCCCTGGTGGCGCAGTGGTTGAGAGTCCGCCTGCCGATTCAGGGGACACGGGTTCGTGCCCCGCTCCGGGAGGATCCCACATGCCGCAGAGCAGCTGGGCCCGGGAGCCATGGCCGCTGGGCCTGCGCGTCTGGAGCCTGTGCTCCACAATGGGAGAGGCCACAACAGTGAGAGGCCCACGTAACGCAAAAAAAAAAAAAAAAAAAAAAAAAAATGCAGAAGGATTCACATAACTAGATACCAAGACCAAAGATAAAATAAAAATTAAGGAATTGTGCTATTGGTGCCAAAAAAAAAGAGACAGATTAAAAGAATAGAAAGGGGAACACAGAAATAGCTCTACAATGCACTGCCATCTGTTTATGACAAAGGCATTACTCCAATTCAGTGGATAAGGATTATATGAATGGAAAAGATAAATGAACCTTTTTTTTCAAAGTTAAGAACTTTTGTTTATTAGAATATAACAAACACCCAAAGTGTGAGAAGACATTTGTAATATATACATACAACCAACAAAAGACTCACATCCGCAATACATAAAGAATTCCTAGAAATCACTACGGGAAACAGAAAATTCAGTAGTACACTGGGCAGAAGACTTGAAAAGGCAATTGAAAAAATGTATGCAAACGGAAAATATGCACATGAAAGGAGCTCAACTTGATTGGAGGAATGCAAATGAAAAACACAATGAACCATAACACCACCAGAATGGCTAAAATTTATAAAAAGATTAAAATGCTAAGTATTATAGAGTTCATATGAATGAACTGGAAATACTGCTGGAAAACTCTTTGCCCGCGCCTACTAAAATTGAACATACCCATACTCGTATACAGTAATCTCACTCTTAGATTACACTTAATAAATATGTACCCAAACATACATGCACCATGAGACAGACCAGCATGTTTCTAGCAGCACTATTCCTCATATCCATAAAATGTCAACTACTCAAGTGCCCTTCAACAGAAGACTGGATAATCATGGTATAGTTAACATAACAGAATAATATTCAGAATGTGAATGAATGGTCTACAACATCACACAGCAGTGAGAGAAACATCCAAACATAAAGTTTAGCAAAATAAGTCACACAAAAGAAAACGCAGAGTAAATACATAATTTACATAAAGTACACAAAAAAAGAAAAAACCCGCAAAACTAACCTATACTATTAGAAGTCAAGATAAAGGTTACCCTTAAAGGGTAGAAACAGCTGAAGGGAAATGTGAGCAGATTTTTGAGGTTTGGGTAACGTTATTTTCCTTGAGCTGGATGCTATTTACACAGATGTGTCAAGATTGTGAAAGTTCTTTGAAAGGCATACTTCTAGGATATTTGCTCTTCTATGTATATTATACTGCAAAATAAAATGTTTTACAAATAGGATGGGATGTCTCCAATTGCAGTTAGTTTCCAAGTTCAAAATTAAAATAAAATAAAATGATGTTAAAAGACATCACAAGTCATTGCAACCAAAAAACAAAACAAAAAAAAAGCCAGAGTTACTACTTGAATATCAGACAAAGTTTTATTTAGGGACGGAAAAAGAAAATGAGAGAGACAGAAATGAATACTCCTACAATGATGAAGTTTGAAATACACAATGACTATTGAACAATTTTGCACATATTTGCAAAAACGAACACAAACTGGCCATCCATGAGGATGGGAGTATAATGACCTCTGAAAATTTGCACCTTCAAAAAAGCAACAAAAAAATGGCAAAAATTTTCATAATCAACACTTTCAGAACTCTGGTAATTAATCAAAGGCTGGCTACAGTAATAAAAAATGATATGGTATTGCCGTAAGAATAGATACTCTAGTCCTATGAAATAGAATTGAGATTTCAAAAATAAACCCATACATCCATGGCCAATTGATTCTTGACAAGTATGGCAATACCAGTCAACGGGTATGAACAGTCTCTTTGAGAGACAGTGTTGGGATAACTGGATATCCACATGCAAAAGAATGACAGTGGGCCCCCTACATCAACCACATACAAAAATCATCTTAAAATGGATCAATAACCTAAATATAAAAGCTAAAACTACTGAACTTTTGGAAGAAACTCAGGAGTAAATCATCAAGACTTTAGGTTTGGCAATGAATTCCTAGATATGACACCCAAAGCATGAGTAACAAAAGAAAAAAATAGGAATTTGGACTTTAAAATTGAAAACCTCTGTGCTTTAAAGGACATGATCAAAAAAGTGAAAAGACAATCACAGAATGTGAGAATATTTTTTGCAAATAGCATATGTAAAAGGGGTTTGTACTCTGAATATTATAAAGACCTCTTACACTTCAACAACAAAGAGAGATGACCCAATTAAAACTTTAACTATAATAAGCACTTACCCAAAGATATACAAATGGCCAATAAATATATGAAAAGATGCTCAATATGGTTAGTCATTAGAGAAATGCAATTCAAAGCCACAATGACACACCACGTCAGTAAGACAGCTATAACAACAAAAATAAATAAAAATCTAAGGAAATAAGTATAGAATAAGGTGTCCGTGAGGATGTGGAGAAACTGGACCCTTCATGCAATGCGTGGGGGAATATAAAACACTGCAGCCACTGCAGAAAGCAGCCCCTCAAAACGTATAACGCAGAATCAGAAAACGACCTAGCAGTTCACTGCTCTGTGTACACCCCAAATAATTGTCAGCAGAGACGCAAACAGACGGACGAATTAGCGGGAAACGATTGATACTTCAGGAACTAGGGCTGTACAGCCACCTAGAAAAACCTAAATTTGGATAATTCATATGTTTAACCAAACTAATTCTGAGTCTAGGAACAACCTATGAGGTAAATAAAATCATAAAAGAACTAGCAGAAAGTGTGCTGTAATCTCAGATTTAAAAACATCCTCCTAAACATATTTCATAATTCAGCGTAAGAGAAAAGCTAAATGACACACACACAGAAAATCTTCAGCACCAAAAAAACCAAACCCCCGAAACCAGAGACACCGTGAAATGGTCACGGGGCTTCCGGCCCAGCGGACCAGACCCCGGAGCTGCCCGGACCCTGCGAGGCCTCCCAGGCACCTGGCCGAGTGGCCCGGGTCGGGAGGGAGGGCGGCGGTCTCGCCATCAACACCCCCCGCCCCGCCCCCGTCGGGAGGGACCGCACCCGAGGAGCGAGGGCTCCAACCGCAGACCCCACCTGAGGGCGGTGCACACTTCCCATCAGGCGGCCGTCCTGTCACGGAG
Source organism: Stenella coeruleoalba (assembly GCF_951394435.1). Classification (NCBI taxonomy): domain Eukaryota; kingdom Metazoa; phylum Chordata; class Mammalia; order Artiodactyla; family Delphinidae; genus Stenella; species Stenella coeruleoalba. Next base: position 107,522,531 of record NC_137154.1, on the reverse strand, counting down.
TCGCATGATGGCCGGGCGTCCTGTCAGAGGCTCCTCAGGGTAATGGAGTAGCCTGAGGGGCCGGCAATGGGTCTGATCCAGGGGTCGCTAGGCGCTCAAGATCTGACGGCGCGGTCCCCTCACGAGAAAGGAGCGCAGCTCCAGGGGCGGGGTGGGGGGTTTGGCTGGTGTCCGGCTTCTGAGTTAAGTGGGGGTGGGGAGGTTACGCCTGGGCCCCAGGTTTACGTCTGGGCCCCAATTACGACTGGGGCGGTTTACGTCTGGGCCCCAGGTTTACGGCAGGGCCGGGTTTACGACTCAGGTGAGTTGCCTCTGGGCCCCAGGTTTACGTCTGGGCCTGGCTTACGACTGGGTCGGTTTACGTCTGGGCCCCAGGTTTACGGCAAGGCCGGGTTTACGACTCAGGTGGGTTGCCTCTGGGCTCCAGGTTTACGTCTGGGCCCAGCTTGCGACTGGGGAAGGTTTACGTCTGGGCCCCAGATTTACCTCAGGGTCGGGTTTACCACTCAGGGCGGTTGCATCTGGGCCCCAGGTTTATGTCTGGGCTCGGCTTGCGACTGGGGACAGTTTACGTCTGGGCCTCAGGTTTAGGGCAGGGACCCAGGTTTGCCTCTGGGCCGGGTTTACAACTCAGGAGTTTGCCTCTGCACCCCAGGTTTACGTCTGGGCCCAGCTTACGACTGGGGGCCGTTTACGTCTGGGCCCCAGGTTTAAGGCAGGGCCCCAGGTTTGTCTCTGGGCCGGGTTTACGACTCAGGTGGGTTGCTTCTGGGCCCCAGGTTTACGTCTGGTCCCGGCTTGCGACTGGGGAAGGTTTACGTCTGGGCACCAGGTTTACCGCAGGGCCGGGTTTACGACTCAGGGGTTTGCCTCTGCGCCCCAGGTTTATGTCTGGGCCCAGCTTACGACTAGGGGCGGTTTATGTCTGGGCGCCAGGTTTACGACAGGACCGGGTTTACGACTCATGGGGCGGTGGCCTCTGGGCCCCAGGTTTACGTCTGGGCCTGGCTTGCTACTGGGGACAGTTTACGTCTGGGCCTCAGGTTTAGGGCAGGGACCTAGGTTTGCCGCTGGGCTGGGTTTACGACTCAGGGGTTTGCCTCAGGGCCCCAGGTTTACATCTAGGCTCGGCTTACGACTGGGGGTGGTGTACGTCTGGGCCCCAGGTGTAGGGCAGGGCCCCAGGTTTGCTGCTGGGCCAGGTTTACAACTCAGGGGGGTTGTCTCTGGGCTCCAGTTTTACGTCTTGGCCCAGCTTATGACTGGGGGCGGTTTATGTCTGGGCCCCAGGTTTACGGCAGGGCCGTAGGGTTACTGCTGGACCAGATTTACGATTCGGGTGTGTTGCCTCTGGACCCCAGGTTTACGTCTGGGCCCGGCTTGCGACTGGGGACGGTTTATGTCTGGGCCCCAGGTTTAGGGCAGGGGCCCAGGTTTACTGCTGGGCCGGGTTTATGACTGGGGGGGGGTGCATCTGGGCCCCAGGTTTACGTCTTAGCCCGGCTTATGACTGAGGGTGGTTTACGTCTGGGCCCCAGGTTTACCGCAGGGCCGGGTTTACGACTCAGGGAGGTTGTATCTGGGCCCCAGGTTTACATCTGAGCCCGGCTTGCGACTGGGGACAGTTTATGTCTGGGCCCCAGGTTTAGGGCAGGGCCCCAAGTTTACTGCTAGGACAGGTTTCTGACTGAGGGATGGGGTGCATCTGGGCCCCAGGTTTATGTCTGGGCCCGGCTTATGGCTTGGGGCGATTTACGTTTGGGCCCCAGGTTTACAGCAGGGCCCCGGGTTTACGACTGGGGGGTTGGTGCATTTGGGCCCCAGGTTTATGTCTGGGCCTGGCTTACGACTGGGGGCGGTTTACATCTGGGCCCTAGGTTTACGGCAGGGCCCCAGGTTTACGACTGAGGGGTTGGTGCATTTGGGCCCCAGGTTTATGTCTGGGCCTGGCTTATGACTGGGGGCGGTTTACGTCTGGGCCCCAGGTTTACGACTGGGGGATTGGTGCATTTGGGCCCCAGGTTTATGTCTGGGCCTGCTTCATGACTTGGTGGGTTCATGTCTGGGCCTGGTTTACGACTGAGGGTGTTTACGTGTGGACCCCAGGTTTACGACATCAGTGGTGTTACGACTGGGCCGTTTAGTCTGCCCCTGGTTTCATGACTGCTACCAGCGGCCACCTCTCTACCACCTGGGTCTGGTGGCCCCACTCTTACGCCCAGGAAGGTACCCAGTGGAGAAAGAGTCTTTCAGCGACCACCAGCTCTAGGGTGCAGGAGCCTGGTCTTCCTGGCTGAGAGGGCTCCCTGCATCTGGTCACAGCTGTCCCTGAGGGCGAGGGAACCGGAAGCTGAAGGTAACCCTTTGCGGGGCCGTGGGCGGGCAGGCACCATGCTCGCCCCCTGCCCGGCTCCTTGGCACTGCTGTGTGTACGTGCAATTGACCCTGAGCGGCTTGGGTGCAAAGTGTACGGGTCCACTAATGTCACGGGTTTTCGTTAGACATGTTCTGTGGTAGCACTGCGTGATTCTAAGTCATCACGTCACACAAGACGATTTTGACATGGAACATAGGTATCAGTATGAAAGCTTCTAGGAAAAGACATGAGGTTGTCTTCACGACCTTGGGGTAGGGTTTATTTTCTTAAGCGTGAAACGGAAGCGTAATATGAAGGACAACGTTGGTAAATTAATAACAGGGTCTGGGCCATTAACAGTTTCTGCCTGAACTGGGCTGTTGCAGTTTTCCATGACCTTAGTCACAGGCCATGACGGTGCTCAGAGACACTCTGGTGGCTCTGCTGTGCTCCATCATCTCTTCCTCACCCTAGGCAGTAGGATAACTCCTTGCTTGGTCTCTTGATTCAGATGCACATGAGGAGCCCAAGGTGGCCGGGCAATAGAATTAGGTACCATTTCCATGGAGTCCTTCTGTTTCCTGGTGAAAGCTGCCCTCTCTTTGGAACTAAGGTCTCTGGACCAGAAGGGCATAAGATCATGGGGACAGGAAGAAAAAACTTTGCTGGTGGGTCACTAGGGGTAATAGTGAATGGTGCCACTGCCGTTTCCACCCCTTGATTCCTAGACCCCTGAACCCTGATTATGGGAGGAGTAACAATACACTGGATATTGGTGTAGCACGTGTACCGTTTCTTGGAGAACATTGTCCCAGCTCTGCAAGGTGTTGCCACATTGATGGTGCTGTAGTTGAGTCTCCAAAAGGCCGTTCCGCTGTTCTAGCAAGTCAGCTGCTACAGGATGGAAGGGAGTGTGGTGAGATGAGTGCTAGAATAGGCCATGGCTGCACTGCAACTGCCGTAAGGTCCCTCGATCAGAAGCAGTGCTGTGTAGAGCACCGTGAGAATAGATAAGGCATCCTGTAAGTTCACTGATGGTACTTTGGCAGAAGCATTGTGTGGAGGGACGGCAAATCCACGACCAGAGTGAGTGTCTATTCCAGTAAGAACGAAATATTGTTCCTTACATAATGGATGTAGGTCAGTGTAATCAACCTGCTGTCTGGTAGCTGGCTGGTCACCCCAGGGAATGGCACAATGGCAGGGACTCAGTATTGGTTTCTGCTGCTGGTAGACTGGGCACTCAGCAGTGGCTGTAGCCAGGTTGGCCTTGACGAGTTAAGTCCATGTTGCTGAGCCCATGTATCACCTCCATCCCTGCCACCACAGCCCCTTTGTTCATGAGTCCATTGGGCGATGACAGGGGTGGCTGAGAAAAGAGGCTGCCTGGGAGCCACAGGGTCATCTTGTCCTCTTGATTAATAAAATCCTCCTCCACTGAGGTCACCCTTTGGTGAGCAGTCACATAGGACACAAATGTCTTCATGTGTTTTGCCCATTCCGAGAGGTCTATCCGTATACCTCTTCCCCAGACCTCCTTGTCACCAGTTTTCCAATTATGTTCCTTCCAGGTCCCTGACCAGCCAAACCATTACCCCCAGCCCATGAATTAGGATACAACTGCAGGTCTGGCCACTTGTCCTTCCAAGCAAAGTGCACGACCAGGTGCACTGCTCCAAGTTCTCCTGCTGGGAGGATCTCCCTTTAGCGTGTTCTCCTGGAGAGGGCTGCAGTGCTGCAGCTGCCCACTTTCAGGTGGTGCCTGTGTATCCTGCAGAATCATCTGTGAATCAGACTCGTCTTCTCTCCCTCTGTTGACTGATCATAGGGAGCTCCCCAGGAGGCCATGGGTGCAGACTGGGAGAGAAGGCAACGTGGCAGGAGTGGGGACCACGGACATTTGGGCCACATACTCTTTTGTGCCTTCAGGGCCTGCCTGGGCCTAAGTTCAGTGATATCACCTCCATTTACTGACGGGGTGCTGCTGTGCATGCCCAACTTTATGGCCTGGTGGGTCAGACAACACCCAATTCCTGAGGAGCTCAGGTCACGTGGTAACTTGGTGGTCCATGGTTAAGCATTCAGTCTCTACTGGGGCCCAAGAGCAAATCAAAAGCTGTATATCAAAAGGAGAGTAGCTGTCCATAGACGATGGCAGAGCTTTGCTGCCAAATCCTAATGGTTCCCACTGTGACTTACCTGTAGGGGCTGCCAGAGGTTCCGGATAGCCTCCCTATGTGCCACTGGTAGTTCAAGCACCCTTGAACTACTGGGTCACAGGCCTAGTGGCAGAGCTACTTCTGTTTTTCACTAACAGGCATTGGGAAAAAAGTGCTTGCCAGATCGATTTCTACATATCTGGTACAGGGGAATGTGTTAATTTGCTCAAGCAGTGAAACTACATCTGGAACAGCAACTGAGTTGGAGTCCCCACCTGGTTAAGTTTACAGTAATCCACTGCCAATCTCCAAGGTCCATCTGTCTTCTGCACAGACCGAATAGGCAAGTTGAATGGGGATGTGGTGGGAATCACTGCTCCTGCACCTTTCAGGTCTTTCGGGGTGGCATTGATCTCTGCAGTTCCTCCAGGAATGTGACATTGCTTTTGGTTTACTGTTTTCCTAGGTAGAGGCAGTTCTAATGGCTTCCGCTTGGCCTTTCCTACCATAATAGCATTCACTCTGCAGGTTAGGGAAGCAGTGTGGGGATTGTTACAGTTGCTCATTATGTCTATTGTAATTTTGCATTGTGGAAGTAGAGAAATAACCACAGAATGGGTTCAGAGACTCACTGGACCCACTGTGAAATCGACATGAGCTAAAACTCCACTGACCACCTGACCTGCATAAGCCCTGACTCTGACTCAGGGACCACAGTAACTTTTTGGGTCTCCTAGAATTAGTATTAGTTCAGAGTCAGTGTCCAGTAATCCCTGAAAAGTTTAACTTCTTTCCATCCAGGCACAGCCACCCTGGTAAAAGGCTGTAAGTCCCTTCGAGGTGGGGGCAGGAGAAAGGTTAATAGTAGGCGTGTTTCGTAGTGTAGCAGGGTCCTTCCTTAAGGGGATCTGGCCTCTCCCTTATTCAAGGAGTTCTGGGTCTGTACACTGGCTCAAATCACAATTGGTCAAGGGACCATGGCTCTGTTTTTATGCTTCAAGTTGACTTCTGTTCACTTGACCTAAAATTCTCCCACTTAAATAGATCAAGCAAGAATTTAGTGGACCGCCCATCTATTTTACATCTGAGGATACCATGAGCAACTAGCCAATACCATAGGTCTCTGTTAGTCAGGCTTTTTATTACTGCTTTCACTCAGCTGCCCATTACAGTAATCATGCCCACCTTGCCTCTGATGATTAAGTGTTGCCACTTGGCCCCTGCTACTCAGGATCCAAGCACCCCATTGCATGTATATCCCCCCAATTCGGTGGCAGCAGTTGCCACTGTAATTTCTGACCTACAGAGAAGTGTGACCTCTGAGCTCTTTGAGGATGCTGGAGCTCCCCTCAGATTTATTCCTCACAGTCATGGTGAAAGGTGTGTCCTCTGGATACCCGAGGGTGGGTGAGCATGCCTTACGTGATAAGTACACTCGAGCATTCCAACCTCCCTAAACCTTTGGATACCTTTCTCTAAAGCACACCAAAGCAATTCTGGCATTTCAAATTCATTGAGTGTAGGTCACCTGCTGGTCCATGTTTCAACCAAACAAACTGTTAGAACGCTTTCTAACTCCTCAAGCTGTAATATTAAATGAGAATCTGCTCAGTGGACCCGCATCAATAAATTGGTCCAGATCTGACTTTAGGTTCCTTCCACCATTATCTTAGACCCTTAATATTCACCCACACACTTTCCCCAGATTTATTTATGTAGAAGTTGGAAAAAATCACTTTTTTTTTTTTTTTTTTTTTTGCGGTACACGGGCCTCTCACTGTTGTGGCCTCTCCTGTTGCTGAGCACAGGCTCTGGACACGCAGGCCCAGCAGCCATGACTCACGGGCCCAGCCGCTCCGCAGCATGTGGGACCTTCCCGGACTGGGGCGCAAACCTGCGTCTCCTGCATCGGCAGGCGGACTCTCAACCACTGCGCCACCAGGGAAGCCCCACATTGTTCCTTTGGAGTGTAGTGCAGCTCCTTGTGGGACACACTTTGTCCCTCACCTGTTAAGGACTGCTGAGTGCAATTACAAATGTAAAAGCCAATAGGGGTAGTGGGGATGGGTCCTGTGGAGAATCAACAGTGTCTTGCAAGGCAAGTATCTTGGGTTAGGCCATTACAGTTTCCTGAGGCAAAGCAGGATTAATCTCTTCAAACTGCTTCTGCTGGAAAAGAAGACTCAGCAGAATGTCAGGGTTCAGTATCCCCAGCTTCATCAGGATCTGCCCATATGTCCCTATTCCAGTCTTCAGGATCCCATTACTTCTCAGTCAACACCTTCACGGCACCAGCAGACACCTTGTGAGGCTGGAAACTCAACTTGGGTTGTAATTTTGCCACTTGCAGGGTGAGACTGCGGGTTTGGTTTAAGGTAATCTCAGCACTGTGACAGGAGATAAAGGTTTCCTTCAGGGAAGCTATTGAAACTTTCAGGTCATTTATGCAGTACTTAAACTGGGAATCTGAATCCCTAAGTTCATCCTTTTCTTTCCCCACTTTGTCTACTGTAATTAGGAGCAGCCAGTCAAACTCCTTATACTTGTTACACAGAAATGTTCTAAAGTATCGAATTCAGTCACCTAGAACCTTACCTCTTATAAGTATTGATTAGGAGGATCCAATAGTTATATTATGAATATCTCTATTACCACATCTTGTCATGGAAAATGCTCTCTGGAGAACCAATTCCAGAAACCCCAGAGCCAATTCAGAAAACATCCTTAGAATTCTGTTCTTCCAGAGCTATTCTTGATACTAAAGTTCATATTACTCTGGCTTCTCTAGTGAAACAGTCAATAGGCTACCTATGTCATCTTTGTACCTGTATCATCTATTTACCTGTCTCTCTACCTATGGGATTTATTTTAAGGAATTGACTCATGTGATTGTGGAGGCTGGCAAGTCCAGGGCAGGGCAGGCCCACAGATTGGAAACTCAGGCAGAATTTCTCCATTGCATTCTTGAAGCAGAATTTATTCCCAAAGCAAGCACAAGGGGGAAATAATGAAGATTGCATTAGACATCAGGGAAATAGAAAACCAAAAAATAACAGAGGAAAAAAAATAGGGAAAGACAATGTAAGCAAAAGGTGGTCTTCAAGAAGATTAACAACAATAGTAAACACAAATATTTAGCTAAGATGAGCAGGAAAAAAAGAGAAGACACAAATTGCCAAAATCAGAATTGAAAGAGGGAACATCGCCATTGACCCCACGGTATTAAAGAGGTTCTGTGGGAATACTATGAACAGCTTTGTGCCAACAAAGTAGACAGCTTAGAAAAAATGGATTTATAGCTTCAAAACAATGCCTATTGAAATTCCAACAGTATTTTAAAAAGAAGTAATTGGCAAGCTAATTTTAAATTCTACATGGAAATTCAAAGGACCTAGGATAGCCAGAAAAAAAGAAAGAGAACTTATACTACTTTGTCTGAAAATTTACTATAAAGCTATAATTATCTAGTCAGTGTGGTACTGGTGTAAGGCTAGGCATGTAGGTCAATGGAACAAAATTGAGTTACAGAAATAAACTCTTATGGTCAATTGGATTTCCAGCAAAGCTGCCAAGGCAGTTGAGTGGGAGGAAAGGATAGTCTTCAACAAATGATGCTGGTATAATTATATACTTATATGCAAAACGATATATTCAGATCCTTCCTCATGCTATACACACAAAAAATAGCTCAAAGTGGATCATAGGCCTAAATATAAGAGTTAAAATTATAAAACTTCTGGAAGAAAACATAGGGAAAAAGTCCTCATGACCTTGTAGTTCTTAGATATGACACCAGAAGCATACTCCGTCAAAAACGTAGAATTTGATGTTATCAAAAGTAAAAGCTTTTTCCTTTCAAAAAAAGAGAGAAACTATTAAGAAAATGAAAAGAATAGCTACAGATTGGGAGAAAACATTTGTAAATCATATATTTGATAAAAGACTTGCATTCAGAATATATAAAGAACTTAAAACTCAACAAAAAGAAGACAAACCTGATATAAAAAATGGAATAGATATTACACCAACTAAAGTATATGTAGGGACTTCCCTGGTCATCCAGTGGTTAAGACTCTGCACCCCCAGTGCAGGGGACACAGGTTCAATCCCTGGTCGGGGAACTAATATCCCACACGCCGTGTGGTGCGGCCAAAAGATTTAAAAAAAAAAAGTATGCAAATAATAAACACATGAAAAGATTATTGACATTATAAATGATTAGGAAAATACAAATTAAAACCAAATGATATACCTCTTTCCACAACAACTAGAATGGCTATGACTTAAAAAGACAGACAGGGATTTCCCTGGTGGTGCAGTGGGTTAAGAATCTGCCTGCCAATGTAGGGGACACGGGTTTGAGCCCTGGTCTGGGAAGATCCCACATGCCGCAGAGCAACGAAGCCTGTGCACTACAGCTACTGAGCCCAAGTGCCACAACTACTGAAGCCCGTGCTCCTAGAGCCCGTGCTCCGCAACAAGAGAAGCCACTGCAATGAGAAGCCCACGCACTGCAACGAAGAGTAGCCCCCACTCGCTGCAACTAGAGAAAGCCCGCACGCAGCTACAAAGACCAAATGCAGCCAAAGAATAAATAAATTTATAAAATAAAAAGACAATATGAGTGTTATAAAGATACAGAGAAATGCAAACCTTCATACATTGCTGGTGGGAATGTAAAATGTCACAGCCTCTTTTGAAGAAAGCTTGATGTTTCTTAAAAAGTTAAATATATACCAAATATTTAGATGTTTAATATTATCCATCTTTTGCAATCTCTTTCCAAAAATATAAGAGAAGGGAACATATTCCAATTCATTCTATGAGGCCAGTATTACCTTGATACCAAACTAGACAAGACCATTACAAGAAAATAAAACTGTAGGCCAATAGCTCTTATAAATCTAGATCTAAAATCCTCAACAAAATACTAGCAAACTGAATCCTGCAACATATAAAAAGAATTATATACAAGTGGAATTATTCCAAGAGTACAAGACTCATTTAACATCTGAAAATCAAAAATTAATATATGATATTAATAGAGTGAAAGACAAAAACCACATGATCATCTCAAATGCAGAAAAAGCATTTGGCAAGATCCAATGCTTTTTGATGAGAAAAACACTCAAAAGCTAGGAATAGGAAGGAAAAGTCTTCAACTTGATAAAAGGCATCTACAAAGACCCCTCATTTAATGCCATACTTAATGATAAAAGACAATGCTTTTCTCTTAAAATCAGGAGCGAGAAGAGAATATCTACTCTCTCCAGTTTTACTTAACAATGCATAGCTGGGGCAGTTGTGCAAGAAAAAGAAAAGGCATCCAGATTGGAAAGGAAGGAAAAGTATCTCTATTCATAGAAGACATGATCTTGTATGTAGAAAATTCTAAGAAAACCACTAAAGACTGTTACAAACAATGATTTAGGCAAAGTTATAAAGTACAAGGTTAATACTTAAAAATCCACTATATTTCTATATAGAAGAAATGCCAAATTCAAAAATGAAATTAAGAAAATTCCATTTACAATAGCATCAAAAAAATAAAATGCTTAGGGATAAACCTAATAAATGAAATACAAGACTTGTACATTGAAAACTACAAAACTTCGATGAAAGAAATTAAAGAATATATAAATAAATAGAAAAACACTCCATGTTCTTGGAGTGGAAGATTGTTGTGAAGATGACAGTACTCTCCAATCAATCCACAGATTCAATGCAATCCCTATCAAGATGCGAAGGCTTTTTTTTTCTTTTTGCAAAACTTGACAGTTCTGATCCTAAAATTCATGTGGAAATGCAAGGAACTCACAATAGCCAAAATAATCTTAAAAAAGAGAACAAAGTTGGAGACTCACACTTCTCAATGTCATAACATACTAGAAAGCTATAGTAATCAAGACAGTGTGGCATTGGCATAAGGATAGATACATATATCAATGGAAAGGAGTTGACCGTTCAGAAACAAACCCTTACATTTATAGTTAATTAATTTTTGACAAGGGTACCAACACAGTTCAATGGAGAAAGTACTTCTTTTTTTAACGAATGGTGCTAGGACAACTGGATTCCACATGCAAAAGAATGAGGTTGGACCCCCCCACCTCACATCGTATATAACTGAAAATAGACCATAGACATAAATGTAAAAGCTACAGGTGTTAAACTATTAGAAGAAACAAAGGAATAAATCTTCATTACCATGGGCTAGGCAACAGTTCCTTAGATATGGCACCAAAAGCACAAGCAACAAAAGTAAAAATAGATAAATTGGACTTCATCGTTTTGTGTGATAAATGATGACTTTATTGATCACTTTGTTCTTCAAATGATATCATCAAGAAAGTGAAAAGACAGCCCATAGAATAGGAGAAAATATTTGCTAAGCATGTATCTGATAAGACACTTGTACACAGAATACATAAGGAACTCTTACAACTCAACAATAAAAGACAAATAAGTCAATTGTAAAATGGCAAAGGATTTGAATATACATTTCTCCAAAGAAGATATACAAATGGCCAATAAACCCATGAAAAGATGCGTGGCATCATTAATCATTAGGGAAATACAAATCAAAACCACAATGGGATACTACTTCATAGTCACTAGAATGTCTCATATCAGAGTGACAGATGCTAACAATGTTGGCAAAGATGTGGAGAAATTGGAACTCTCATGTATTAATGGAGGGAATGTGAAATGATACTGCCATTTAGGAAAGATTTTGACAGTTCCTCAAAAATAGAGTTACCGGGGGCTTCCCTGGTGGCGCAAGTGGTTGGGAGCCCGCCTGCCGATTCAGGGGACACGGGTTCGTGCCCCGGTCCGGGAAGATCCCACATGCCATGGGGAGGCTGGGCCCGTGGGCCATGGCCGCTGAGCCTGCGCGTCCGGAGCCTGTGCTCCGCAGCGGGAGAGGCCACAACAGTGAGAGGCCCGCGTACCGCAAAAAAAAAAAAATAGAGTTACCATGTAGCTCCGATGCATAATGCCATTAATCACTTAAGTGAAAAGTAAACTATTCCTGATTAGCATTATAACTCCAATCATCTGTCTAAACTTTAAAATAGTGACAATAACAAGTGTTGGCAGAAACATGAAGTAACTATTACAGGCAGTAGTTTGTACAACTGCCTTGCAGTACTCTTTTGTTTTTTTAACATTTTGTGAGAATTTGTTTTTATTTTTATTCTTTTTTTTTTTTTGCGGTACGCAGGCCTCTCACTGTTGCGGCCTCTCCCGTTGCGGAGCACAGGCTCTGGATGCACAGGCTCAGCGGCCATGGCTCACGGGCCCAGCCGCTCCGTGGCATGTGGGATCCTCCCGGACTGGGGCACAAACCCATGTCCCCTACATCGGCAGGTGGACCACCAGGGAAGCCCCTATTTTTATTCTTTAAATATTTTGTTTATTTACTTATTTGGTTGCACCAGGTCTTAGTTGCAGCAGGTCGGCTCCTTAGTTGCAGCTCACTGGCTCCTTAGTTGCGGCAGATGGGCTCCTTAGTTGTGGCATGTGAACTCATAGTTGCGGCATGCATGTGGGATCTAGTTCCCTGACCAGGGATCGAACCTGGACCCTCTGTATTGGGAGTGCAGAGTCTTATCCATTGCGCCAGCAGGGAAGTCCCCAGTACTCTGTTATAGACTAGTACTAAATATATGTAAACCTATGACCTAGCAACTCTGCTCTTTGTTATGTATATGTACAGAAGATTTAGTGATTATGTCAAGGAAAAGATAGGTAAAAGAATGTTCGTAGCAGCAGTACTTTAAAAAGCGTCAAACTTCTAGATATAACACAGATGTCCATCAGTTGTAAATTTGATAGATAATTTGTGTTATGGTAATACAGTGGGATACTAGGCAAAAGACTTATGGTGATAGATGTCAAAATGTTGGTTCCCTTGTGGGTCTGGGGGCCTGTTGGGGTGCTGGAAATGTTCTATGTCTTGATCTGGGTGGTGGTTAAACATGTGTATGTATGTGCGTGTGTGTATATAAACACACGTATGTGTGTGTGCGCGTGTGTGCACACATGCTTAAAATTTTTTTCTGAGCTGTGAATGTATTTATATATTTTACTGTATGCATTTCATAACATAGTAATAAAATGTGAGAATAGATTTATGTATGTGTTTCATTTTGGAAACATAAACACAGATGCACAGCCTAGAAACTTATGAAAATCCTTCTGAAGAACAAAGTTGAAGAGACAGAGAAGGAGATGGAACTTCCCTAGACAGAGAAGGAGATGGAACTTCCCTGAGTTTGTCTTTTCATGTAGTTTTAATTTTTGAATAACATTGATGTTTTAAGTATTCAAACAATGAAATTACATCAGTAAGGATGGAAAGAGTTTTTAGGAGATAGTAGCAGAAACAGAGGTGTTGATGAGTAATTTCATCTTTTGGTTTGCAGCTTCCAGTCTCCCTTGGCATTGGTTTGGGGTCATATGACTAATACTGGCCAAAAAGCTTTAAGAAGAAGCCTTTGGGCTGGAACAGAAGAGGTGATTTTATTCCTCCATGTGTTCTCTTCCTTTGTTTGGCAGTCATAGAGGTCACATGCTGACAGCATGGAGCCAGAGGACGGATTCATCCCTGTATCTCTAAGTCACCAAGTGGAGCACAGCTACCCTGAACTTGTGTTTTGAGAGTGAGAGTGAGTCTCGGCTTTCATCTGGGGACTTGTTTGTTGCCTTGGCATAGCCTAGAGAAGATGTAAAGTTGAGATGATTTGTTGAGAGTGAGGAGATATAGTGGCTATTTTAGGGACGTTGGGGAGAGTGAGATAAAGGTTTTCTATACTCTTCAGAAGAATCGGAATAGAACATTTATAGACTGTTAGAGCTGGAAGAAAACTAGAAACATTATCCTTTTCTTTTCATTTTGAAGACAAAGAAACTAGGACTAGAGGGACTAATGATTTTGTCAACATCGCATAACCGGTTACTGGTGGAGACAGGATTACAACCCTCATTTCTGAGACCTTGAGAATAGTCTCAGGGTTAGGCTACAACTACTTTAGAGAGCAGCTAAACATTTGCTTTAGGATATTGTGAATTTCACTTCCCTGGTGAAGGTTCTAGATGGGAATAGCAGTTTTCTGAGCCCCTGTCAATTGTTTGCCCCCAACTATGAAGTCACAACAGAGCCCCTCTTCCATTTCCACTTAACTATCCTTCCACCTAGGCAGTCCACTGTGGGTGGCTTGGGAAAATCAGGAAATATCTTCACAAGAAATGGCACTTGCACTTTTTACCCTTTACCTCTTATTGTTTGGATTATTTTTTGTGATTTGAATCACTTGTGTCAACAAAATAGACACAAAAGTAAAGCGTCCTTGTTGAGAGTTGTGCTCCTCCATCTTTGATGTTTTCTGGGCGGACAGGCCCTTTCTCCCCATTTGTAAGAGGAAGAATGAGAAATGCTGTGGCGTGGTTTGAACGAATGTCTAGAGGGCCCAGGTTATTTTGTTACAAATGTATTCTTTTGACTATAAAATCTCTTTCTGCTTCAGCAGTGCTCAAGAGTGGTGACCAGCCATAAGCCTCCCTTACCCTCCATAATTTCTATCTTTGATTCAGTAACTTCCCTCTTGTATCTTTCTCAGGCTCATATCCTGACTGCCCACCTCCCACCTCCATTTCTGAGCTGTGGCCATCACTAATGTGGACACTTCCTCACCTTTCTTTTCTACACTCTGACCCTGGGGATTAAAGGAGGTCATTGTCACATCATCATTGGCCAGCCAATCAGGTGGGCACCTCCCTCCAAGGACCTCCTTGTGCCAGAGGAGTTCTCAGCCTGCTTCAGTGGAAGGAGGGAGCCACGAAGGAGGCCTGGTGTAAGTCCAAAGATGATAATTACAACATGGATTGTGTACATTCTCGCCCGGAAAGGTGCCGGGTTCCCCTTCCCACCGAAAGTCAGTTCGGTAAGTGGGGCTGGTGGTAGCCACGTGGAAAGTGTGTCAGGTATCGTTTCCCCTCTGAGCCCCTGCTGCACTTCTGGAGAGAAGATCTCACAGTGCTAACTGTGGATAATGGAGGGGGGGCTGGGTCTCTCTGTATTCTGAGGGCATCGACTTACCACTTTGTTGCAGGACGTGGAAGTTGTGGAGAGCGAGGCTGTGTCTGTAGTACAGCATTGGTTGAAAAAGGTGAGTGAGATTCCTCTGGGACTCAGGGTACCACAGATTGTAGAGAGCTGACCTCAGTGGGTGCAGGGAGCTGGACTCCCTCCCCCTACAACCAGGAAACCCAAGCTCATTGCCCACCAGCCTGCCTAGAGCCGTGTCTGATTCACCACATGTCCAGAAGGACCCGGGCTGTCCCCTCGCCAGAGATGGGCTGGCGTCACCACCAGCCCCGCCCTGCTTCTCAGGCACACAGGAGGGGAGGGGGTTTCAGATGCGTGGCCCCACTGCAGGGTGTCTCAGGAGGACCTTGGGCCCATGACTTACTGAGTCCCTGGAATTCCACAGGAAGGTAGCAGTAGATGAGCTAATAGCAGGAACTGTGCGATACGGCGTGTTTGTGTGGGCACACATGTGTGTGTTGTGATGGGGAAGAAGAAACAGGAAAAGGAAGAGGAGGGAGAATTGGGGCCAGATAGAGTGACACTTTCTGAGGGAAATTGCTTGTCTTTCAGACTGAAGAAGAGGCTTCCCAGGACATAAAGGAGAAGATGTCCACCAACTGCCCTCCCACGCATGGCCAAGATGTACATGTGACCAGAGACGAGGTAATGGAACCTTTGAGCCGCCCATCCTGGGGAGGGGGCAAGGGGAGGGAAAGGGGGAGGTGGGTCCTACCGCAAAGGGTCCTGGGCAAGTGGGCAGAGCTTGTCCAGGCTGGGCTCCACCCTGGCCGTGGGGTCCTTGCTGGGCAGTAACCACTGGACTCCACCCGGATTTCCTAGGTGAAGCACCACCTCTCAAAGTCTGGTTTGTTAACAAACCAGAGTCAGGAGGTCCTGGAGGAAAGAACAAGAATCCAGTTCATAAGATGGAGGTAAAGCATCTCATCTGCCCCAAGCTCGGCACGCTGTGGGGAGGGGGAAGCAGAGAAAGCACAAGCCCCCCTCTTTGGGATTACTGGCCAACACAAACCCTCGGCCCTCTTTCTCTAGAGACGTTGACTCCTTTGAGTTTTTCAGCCTTACTTTGGGGTCTCTTCTTTTTTTGTCTGCGTTGAATCTTCGTTGCGGTGCGCGGGCTTCTCATTTCTTATTGCGGTGGCTTCTCTTGTTGCGGAGCACGGGCTCTAGGCATGGAGGCTTCAGTAGTTGTGGCACCCAGGCTCAGTAGTTACGGCTCGCGGGCTCTAGAGCGCAGGCTCAGTAGTTGTGGCACATGGGTTCAGTTGCTCCGCGGCATGTGGGATCTTCCCAGACCAGGGCTCGAACCCGCGCTGCCAGGGAAGCCCTTACTTTGGGGTCTTAAGGGAATATTTTTGCTATCTTGAAAGCCCAGCTCATTGCTAAATTTTAAAATGACTAGAGGGGTTGGAAAACTGGGCTTGCTTACCATTTCTTAAATGCTTCTGAATAAATTTCAGATTTCTGTTGTTTTTGCACTTGATTTGTCCAGAAGTGGCTGCACTTTAAAGAGACCTACTAGAGAATGGACTTGAGGATGTGGGGAGGGGGAAGGGTAGGCTGTGACAAAGTGAGAGAGTAGCATGGACATATATACACTACCAAATGTAGAATAGATAGCTAGTGGGAAGCAGCCGCATAGCACAGGGAGATCAGCTTGGTGCTTTGTGACCACCTAGAAGGGTGGGATAGGGAGGGTGGGAGGGAGGGAGACGCAAGAGGGAAGAGATATGGGAACATATGTATATGTATAACTGATTCACTTTGTTATAAAGCAGAAACTAACACACCATTGTAAAGCAATTATACTCCAATAAAGATGTTAAAAAAAAAATAGGCTCATAAAGTGCAAAAGCCAAAGCCCTCGTTTGGGAGGAGGTGAGAGGAGGTTTCTCAGCCCTGAGGCTAGAATTCTGTGCTCCACAGTAGCTGCTTTGTCAGCCCCAGCCTGCACAGACCATCTACACCGCCACCACCTTTCCTGGCTCTGAAGAGCAAGACTCCAGGCAGGGGAGCTGGGCCTGGAACCTGGCTCACTGCCTCGGTACACGCTTCCCTGCCTCCTTCTGGGATGGTCTCTTTTCCCAGTAGAGTCATTGTGGGATTCCACTGGGCTTCCCCCCGCTGTGAAGGAGCCCTCTCTCATCTCTGGACTTGACTTCCTTTCTGTGCCCCCATCGCCAGCTTTGCTGTCTCCTATGAAGGAAGATATGTTTCTCAAGAAATTTGTTTTTGCTTCAGGATGTACAGTTTTCCCGTGTTTACCCCTTCCAGTGGCATTAGCATTTTAAAAGAGGATTCAAATGCTCAAGAATTGCATAAGAGGAATGGTCTAATTTGAGGCCTCCCTGGGAAAGGGTTTTTTTGGATGGAAGCCGGCCAAGGTCGCCCAAATCATGAACATTGGTGACTGTCCCCCGTCCACCACCCTGCATGTGGGAGGCTTGTCCTCCCCTGACCTGGCCACGCTACCTGCTCTAGCTGTTGCAGTTCCTTGGTTTGGACAATCTGAACATCATCCTCTGGTATTTTTTAGAGCTTGGCTGTGTAGCGTAAGTAGGTTACAGCTTTGGAGACACGGGACAGAAATCAGTCAATTTTCTGCATACAAGTTCTCCACTCTGGATATTCTGTGGAGATTTTAAACCAATAAACTCAGCCTGCTTCTCCCTCCGATCCACTGATTTTGGCATCCTCCTATTAGTTTCGTTAAGTACGTAGTCAGGGTTGCATACCCCTTTATTAAGCACCACTGAATGCTCATTTATATGGTAGATGTGTACTGGCCACCTGATGTTTGCTAGGGCCTCTGGAAGAGAGAACAACATAAACCAAGTTCCCCATTTGAAAGGATACAAGTGACCTGCGTGGAGAAGCATGTGAGCACTGAAGGACATGTTGGGGACACCAGTAGGAGGGCACAGTAGGGGGCCGGGCTGCACAGGTTCTCGGCTTTGCTGCCTAGGCTTCAGAAGTGTTCCTAGCAGGACGTTCACCTGGGCTGACCCGTGTCTGGGCAGGGACTGGACACACAGAAGCCCGAGCCAGGTAGGGCCTTCCACACGGGCAGGAGCCTGGCACCTTGGCCCACCCCGTCCAGCCTCTGTGTCCCCTTCTTCTCGGAGGCATCCCCCTGTCCCCTCAGGCCCTCTGTCCTTTCTTCTCTCTCTCTTTGGGCACTGACCAGCTCCATTTTATATGAGCCATATTCCGGAGCACGTTTGGGCTGCGGGTCCTCATAGGCGGTATCAAAGCTGAATTCACAGGGAAAACCCCAAAGCACCTAGAGCAAGGCATTACCCAGAAGGCACTGTCAAGCATGGGGTGGTCCGGTGGGCACAAGAATGGTGGTCCAGTGGGCAGGCTGCTTTTCCTGGAGTGGAGGGTTTGTGAGGGTTTGTTGGGGTGTGGAGTTGGGAAGGGCATGAAGTGGACTGTGGTGAGGAAGGCAAGTCCAGAACAGTGAAATGAAACAAAAACAGCAGCAAAGAGGAGCCTGCAGCTTCTTTGTGACAGAATGTTCTAGAAGGATCTCTAAATCATAGTGACTGTGGCACAATGCTGATGATAGAGAGCTGGTGACGAAGCTGGAGAGGAATTCAGACTCACTCTGTAACTCTAGCAAAGGCGCATAACCTCTCTGTCTCCTTGACTCTCCTTAGGACCATTTGCTACCTGCCCAGGATCATTGGGGGTCTCAGGGGTACTTGGTAGTAAAAAGAACGCTTTGTGTTACTGATACAAGGAGGGTGAAGGTGCAGCTCAAAAGCTCATGGTGACAGGGTCAGAGCTATGGTCCCCCGTGGTTCCAACCCTGGAGGTTCCACGGTGACTGGTTAGAAGAGAAGGAACCCGGGAACCCCAACGTCTGATGGTGTTTTGCAGCCGTACCCGTATCTTTCAAGTGCCAAGCGAGGTGAGAAATGATGCCATGCGAGAACGGATAGAGCAGGTGAGACGAAGGTAAGTGTTTGAGAGGAGTTGATTTGTGTCCTAACTGGGGGCAGGTGGGTGGAGCGCTGCTGGCCTCTCCGTGGGTCTCCCTTAGCTCCAGCCCTGGGCCCGGCCAAGCCAGGGGCCCTTCTGGGCTGAGCGCCTCTTCCCGGGACTCAGCTCCTGGGCCAAGGCTCGGGCTGCCGGCCCACCCGGCCCTGTGCGACGGTCTGGGTGTGTGCGTTCGGGGGGGCTCTGCCACCCTGTGGTCTCCCCACTGCCTCTCCTCTCCTCTGTCCCCTGCAGCATATGCCATCTTACGGATGAGGCATCTCAGGAGCTTCACAAGACAAATTCCTACTCAGACTGCTGAGAGCAGCAGGTGAGAGGGCTGACAGGTGAGGGGCCGGGCCGAGAGGACGGCCTCCCTGGGCAGGGAGCCGGCGCACTGGGTGGCGCTTGAGAATACCAGCAAGGGGCCTGCACCTGGGCCACTGGGGGTTGGGGAGCAGGCAGCTGCCTGAGGCTCC
This sequence comes from Stenella coeruleoalba, assembly GCF_951394435.1. Taxonomy (NCBI): domain Eukaryota; kingdom Metazoa; phylum Chordata; class Mammalia; order Artiodactyla; family Delphinidae; genus Stenella; species Stenella coeruleoalba. The sequence goes on along the minus strand of NC_137154.1, from coordinate 107,503,442 downwards.
TGCCACGCCTCTTAGATTTCCAGAAGGACTTGGAGTCAAGGTCAGGTTTGCGTCTCTGAGTCTTCACTGTGGGGTCGCAGACCAGTGCTTCTCAGTTGTCCACGGGCCCCGGGGTCTCAGGGGCTGGGCGGTCGAGGCTGTGGTGGGACGTGCAGCTCTGGTCTGGGTGTAGCTGCTGCTGGTCTGCTGACCCCTCTCTGAGTCACAGGGTCACACAGCACTGGGGTGGGAGCGAGGGCGCACAGGTTTTGGCCCAGCCCCCGATCAGGGCTGTGACCTTGGCTCGTGTGGCCTCTCGGCCTGCACACGGCACCAGCGGTCATGGCAGCGGCTGTTCGTGCTGCTCTGGAAGGTGGCGTGGTGGCGTGCCAAGGCCAGGAGTTGCCTCTCCAGGAGGTACCTGTCCGGGAAAGGTTGCTGCACCCCTGCCACGCAGTAGAGACCATGCTGATCATCGTGGCGGCTGATGGGGGGGCCACCAGCATGCTTAGAGGAGGGCCGTGGAGGTGTATGCTAGCAGTTATTGAGCGCTTACTGTATGCCAGCTCTGCACAAGACACTTTGCCCAGGTTTCTCATCTGACCCAAATGACTGTAAGAGGAGGGTGTGGTGGTGCAGCTGTACTCACAGTACAGGTTAGGCCACCCTGGGGAGCAGGTGATGGCTTTCTTCCAGCTCCAGCGTGGGCGATTGCTTCATGCCCTGGTGCCTGTTTCCTGACTTCAGGACGTTGCCTTGTGGACCATGGGGTCCAGCACGTGGCAAGCGCCGTGTCAGTGGTTTGCTAACGTCAGCAGGGACGAGGAGTCGGGGGTGCCTGCGGGCACCTCTGTGTTTGAAGGTGCAGAGCCAGGCTCCCGCACCAGCTCTGCCTGACACACCACCCCTCCTCCTCGTGGGTCTTCCCACTCCTGCATCCTGCTCTGTGAATGTCGAGAGCAGCGGGCTTAAGGAGGCATTGCCAGCCCTGCCTGTCAGGCTTCGCACATTTCCGTGATGCGCCCCTGGGCATTTCCCTGCCTCCCAGGTTGATGCCCTTCAGGGTCAAGGAGCTGCCTGTGTCGGAAGGATGTCCAACCCCCCTTGACCTGAGGAGCGACCACACCTGGGCAGAGAGAATCCAGTGGGTGAGCCCTTCCTTGTGACAGTGGCAGCACTGGAGTCTTCTTGCTGAACTGCTGATAAAGAGATGCTCTATTTAACCACCATCCCAGCCTCTGGTGTGAGTGCTTTGCCATCATTCATTCATTGGACCCTGAGCACGTCACGGGCTTGCCTCTGGGGACACAGGCTCTCAGCCTTGCGGGGAGACAGCTGACAGGCCCCTACCATTGTGTGAAGCAGGCTAGCTGGGGCTCCTGGGGTGTTAGGGGCAGGGCTGTGCTGGGGAAGGAGGACTTCCTGGGGAAGGTGTGGCATGTCTATTTCACTCAAGTATTTTATGTTCATTTACTCCTCCTCTAGAGCACTTCCTTTCCTTATGTAGACCCATGTTTCTGACCTACATCCTTTTTCCTCCTGAAGAACTGTTAACATTTCTTGCAAGGCAGGTCTGCTGGCAACAGTTTCCTTTGTCTGAGAAAGTATTTCCATTTCATTCTGAAGGCCAGCTTTGAAGAATACAGAAGTCTAGGGTTTTTTTTTTCCCCCCCAACACTTTGAATATTTTGCTCCACTCTCTTCTTGCTGGCATGGTTTCTGAAGGGAAGTTGGATGTGTTTTTATCCTGCTCCTCTCTGGGTAAGGTCCCCCCACCCCAGCTTTCAAGATTTTTTGTGTGTGTGTTTGATTTTCTACAGTTTGAATATACGTTCAGGTGTAGATGTTTTGGTGTTTATCATGCTTGGTGTTCTGAGCTTCCTGGATTTGTTGTTTGGGGTCTGTCATTAATTTTGGAAAATTCTCAACTATTATTACCTCATATATTTTTTCTGTTCTTTTTGTTTCTTTCCTGGTGTTCCCATTACTCAAATGTTACACCTTCTGTAATTGTCCGCCAGTTCTTGCATATTCTCTTCCACTTCTTTTCATTTTTTTTTTTCTCTTTGCTTTTCCATTTGGAAAATTACTACTGACGTTTCTTAAACCTCACTGACTCTTTCCTTGTCCATGTCTAGTCTGCAGATCAGCCCATCAAAGGCATTCTTCATTTCTATTTCAGTGTTTCTTATTTCTGGCATTTCCTTCCGATTCTTTCTTGGGGTTCCCATCTCTCCACTTATGTTACCCATGTGTTCTTGCATGGTGTCCACCTTTTCCACTAGAGCCCTTAGCCTATTTATCAAGGTTGTTTTACATTCCCAGTCTGGTAATTCCAACCTCTCTGCCATGTCTGAGTCTGGTTCTGATGCTTGCTCTGTCTCTTCAGAATGTATATTTCACCTTTCATCATACCTTGTAGTTTTTTGCTGAAAGCCAGGTAAGATGAATGAGATAGAGGAACTGAGGTAGACAGGCCTTCAGTGTGAGGTTTTATACTTGTCTGGTTAGGGGTCAGGCTGTGTTTACTCCTTCCAGCAGCTGTGGTGTCAGAGGCTAAAATTTCCTTTCATGTCCTTGCTTTTTGTCTTTGGGTTTCCCTAGAGATTCTTCCTTAAATAGGGCCTGAAGCTTGCAGTTCTTTGAGGTGTAATCCCCTCTTACTTTACAGGAGCTCTATTGATGTGGTGAGGTGTGAGGGGCAGGGAGGGGAGCATCCTGTAATCCTCTAACTTGGTCTTGGTCTCAGTTAACCTGTGCGCCTGGCCTGTGACCTTCACATGTGTTTCTCCTCCAACTCCTACCTCAGGAGGGACGGGAAAGCGGGAGGGGGCTACAGTTGAATATTTTCCTTCCCTCGGCCAGGTAGGCTCTGGCAAAATAGTTTTCCTTGAGAGCAGGCCTTTGTTAAGGAAAACAGAATGCTTAAGACATATTTCAAAATGGCTATTTTCCCCTCCTCTTGCTGGGAGATGGGGGTGGGGGAGGTTTCTCTGATCTTCACTGTGAGAACCTGGTGGGGTTCCTTAGGTCCTTCCTAAGACTGGCCTCCTGGACTTGTTAACTCTCCAGCCTGTCCACACTGAGTTACCAGTAGTCCATCAGCTATAGTTTAAGCCTTGCTCCCTGGCCCTGGTTCCTGGAGGTTCTGCTCTGGTACATTGTGAGTCTCTGTATCCACCTGTCTGTCTCTCCTAGTTTCAGGTCAGCGGTTTGCCCCGTGACCTTAGTTCTCTGATGGATCTGGGAAGAGTTGTTGCTCTTTGGTTTATTCAGCTTTTTCTCTTATTGCGAGGACGGGTGAGGACTTCCAAGCTCTTTACACACAGACCAGAGACTGGAGGTACCGTCTCACATTTACTGAGTGTCTAGTAGAATAACAACCAGTGTTTGGTGACCTCTTAGCACGTACCAGAGACTATAAGCACTTAACCCAAGCAGCCCTCTGGTGTAGGTACTTTTATTATTAGCGAGGAGACCACGTGAGACCACGTAAGACCGCGAGGTGGTTACCTTGACCAGAGTCACTTTGCGATAGAGGAGTGATGGAGCCCAGCCTAGCCTTCTGGCTCCAGGCCCCCCTTCCCAGCCACTTTGTGTGTGGGCCCTGGGCTGGGCTGGGCTGGGGAGCATGCAGTGAACAAAACCCCTGTCCCTGTCCTGGTGGAACTTTTGGGTTGACAGGGGAGACAAGTTTTAGACTACATTAGTCACAATTTTCTCAACTACCATAAAGGAGTACTATGTATAATGGGAACTTGCCCTGATCAGAGAAGAGAACTGAGATTTACTTTTGCTTATTTTAAAATCATCACCTCATTTTGCAGGTGAAGAACTGGAAGTTCAGAGAGGTTAAGTGGCTTTCCTGATGCCACACAACCATTAGATGCATGGCCAGGATTGGAATGCAGGCCGTCTCAGGCCATACCACTGTGCAGTACGTACTGTGCAGTATGCTGGGGTGAGGGGTCGTTCCGGTGGACAGTAGTGGTGGTGGTGGTGACCTTCGCCAGCCCGACACTGTGGAGGGGACCGGGTAGAGGTAGGATGGTTCCTTAGCCCCTGCCCCGCTATATCTAGAGGTCAGGAATGCCTGCACTTCCTTCCCATCACTTCCTGTCCCCTCCCAGCTTCCCTCTGCCTGTTCATGTAGCAGAGGAGGGGAGTGAGAAGAGCGGCAGTAGAACTGGCCAGGCAGGAGCTCCAGGACAGGAGGAAAAGCAGCAAGGCTGCTCTGGCTGGACAGGAGCGGAGGGAGAGGGGCACAGAGGAGGGAGCTGAGAGGGGCCCGGGCCAGGCCACGCGGGTGGGGCCTTGCCCCAGCAGAGATGGGAAGCCCAGGAGTGTTACCTGTGGAACCGGGCTGAGGTGCAGGTTGGGGGCGAGGAGCCCGGGAGGGGTCCCCAGGGAGCGAGGGGATGGGCTTGAGACAGGACGGAGGTGACCTGGTGATGGTGGCACCTGCAGAGTAGGGAAGGAGGGATGTGGGGACAGCTGGCGACAGGGGTGCACTGTCCAGGAAGGGTCTCATGGGGTAGGCTCAGTTTGGGTCCTGATGTGGCCTTGCATGTGATGTCCAGGAGGTGGATGGACAGACAGGGCTGGGCTGGAGGGGTGGCCCCTGAGAGTGCCTGGGGCAGGACCAGGCTGACCTTTGCGGGCAGGGCTGCAGTCCAGACCTCGGCAGGAGGATGGAGGGAGGGAAGAGGTCCACGGGCCACTCTCTGCAGTCCCAGAAGCTCTGCCTTCCCGACCTCTCCTCACGCTCCTGGGGAGGCGCCAAGAGACGCTCAGCGGGCCAGGCCTCTCAGCCTCAGGCTCCTGGGTCACAGTTCAGTGAAGGGACAACACCTGCTCCACAGTCCAAACTGAGCGCCAGTTTTGCCGGAAACCACCAGATGGTGCCATTTCCATGCAAAAACAGGTTTCCGAAAGGTGAAGCCTGTGTGCGACTCAGGGTTTAGATCTTATTGCCACTTGGGAAGCATGAGCAGATGGGAGGCCTTTGAGCATCTTAGTTTAATGATGACTACAGTGCACGTCCACATCCATGAACTACGGTAGGGCTACTGACTCGAAGCGTCCTGAGCGTTTACGTGCAGCCGTGAGCGGCTCCCCAGGCGAACATTCTGTGGCGTCCTCAGGGGCTCAGGGTGGTGGAAGGCCGACAGGCACAGACATAACTCAGGGTTGTGTGAGCATAGACGGGAGAGCAGAGGAGGGAGTGGTCTCTGCTTGAGAGAAAGTGTGGACTTCCCTGAGAGGGGACATTTAGCAGAGGCTTCTCCAGGCTTCGGCAACGAGGAGGGGTCTTCTAGGCAGGGGACACCCCTGCGGGAAGGTGTGGAGGACAGTTAGGGACGTAGGCCTGGCCCTGAATGTTTGGAAGGCAGGGTGTGGTGGAGATCACAGCAGGAGAGGAGGCGGGTAGCCTACAGGTGTGTGCAAGAGAACCCCGTGGAACCTGCCAGGGTACCCGAGGAAAGGAGCCAGACGTGCATGCTGGCCGGGGGCGGGCGGCGGGCGGTGTGCCCTCGGCTCCAGCTTCAGGCACCTGGAGGAGCAGGGGCGCTGTAGCCCTCGGGAAGGAAGGGAGACCGCAGTCCTGGGCCCGGCTGGCCCGCCCTCTCGCTCAAGCACGTGGAGTGTGCGGAGCGAGGGACCTGCATTGGTGGTGTAGCCGCAGCTCCTCCAGACCCTGGGTGGAAATGAAATCATTAAGTGGCTCAGATGGAGTTTTGTTCTGTGCATGATTAACCCCAGGAGGGGAGTTTGGGAACAAATATGCCTCCTCTACCTGTATTACAGGGGGACTGAGCCACGGTAAATTAAAAGAAAATCACTGGCAAATTTGGGACCAGTCAGCTGTGACCAAGCCATTAGTGTAGTTAAATGAAGCTGAAAGAGCTAATAAAGGCTTTGTGGGTCATGGATCCTTCCGGGAGGGGAGGGTGGGGTGAGGGGGGGCAGGTGGGCGGGGAGTTGGTCCCCATGCTGCACATGGCGGCCTTCCCTGGGACTTGGCGGAGGTGCTGCTGGCGGTGGGATGTATGTCGTTTCCTAACGCTGAACTTAATTCTAGGAAGAGACAGGACCAAGACCCAGCCTTGGCCTCTGGTGTCTCAGAAGACAGACTGGGTCTCAGCAAAGTGGAGCCTTGGGACACGGACGTGGGAGCAGCACCTCCTGAGTCTGTCGCCCAGAGTGAGGTGCGAGGGGCCCAGCGTCATGGGGACCCCCAGGACGGAGGCCTATTCTGTGCCCTGGATGTCCACCGAGAGCTGGGGTGGCTCTGGTCCATGCCCAGAGGAGGGTGTTGGATGCCCAGGCAAACCAGGACCTGAATGTGGGGCGCCAGACAGGGAGGGGATGGACTCCCGCCTGTGCAGGCGAGTTCTGCAAGCTCCTAGACCACCCCAGGGTGCAGGCGCCCGTGGCTGGAGGGCAAAGCGGGAGCTGGGCTCAGTTCTGTCAAGGAGGGCGGGCCCCAGGCCTGCAGGTGCAGGGTCCCTAGTCAGTGGGCTTGGCTGGGGTGGGGAAGCCTGGGGGGTTCGAGGGGAAGATGGCAAAGGCTGTCTGTGCGGCTGAGCCGCCCTCCCTCTGCTTCGCGGTAGCACTGGGAGGGCAGCCGGCTCAGGTGCTCCCCCCGCCTGTGGAAGGGATGCCCTGCTGGGCCTCAGGCGAGAGTGTGGGCCTCCAGGTTTGCAGTGCCTTTTCCTAGTGCTCCCCTCGGAGCCTCCACCCTTGCGGGGCTGTCACTTGGGGCACCCTCCTAAGGCAGCTCTCTGTGGGTGGGCCTGGAGGCCCGCGAATGAAGGGCTTGGTCCCAGGAGGAGCTGTGTGGTGTGCGGGGGGACCCCCCCCCCCACCCCGAGCCAGGAGCTCCCGCCTTCCGGGGGCGGGGAGATGGCGACCTGTCACTCCCAGAGGGAGGCTCAGCCACTGCCCTCAGGAGTTGGTGCTGGACAGTGGCAGGCCCTGGGTGCATCTAAAGATGCTGGGGCGCCAGACAACGTCTGGTGAAAATAAAGCTGTTGGGAGCGCTTCTGGGAGCCGGTGTGTGAGGGGTGTGTTTTCAGACCCACGTATGGTCGAGTCAGGTTGGCCCCTCAGGTGGGTGAGGTTTGCTAGCTCCGCGGGCTCTGGAGACCTGCCTTGGGGACCAGCTGGACCCGGGGACGCCCCACACCCTGGGGAGGGACCTTCTCTGGGCCAGTGTGCCAACTGAGGAAAGGTACTTCCTCTGGCCTTGAGCTCCCTTGGGGTCTGGGGAGAGGCGCCAGGCTTGGCCTGCTCCAGGCGGGAGGGTGATGTGGTATCCTGTGTCCAGCAGAGGGTGCTGTTGCCCTGGTGTTGCCAGCTGCCGGTGCCTCTGATCACACTGTCCCCCACGGAGGGCACACCAGCTTCCAGCACCTCCGTCAGCACCTGCATTCAGCTCCTCCGCCCACTCGGGGCCCCTGGTTTGGGGAGCAGGTAGAGGACCTCAGTCCTTAGTTTTATGGGGGAGGAGGCCCCTTGCTCTGTTTGGCTGCACAGGCAGAGGCTGGAGGAGGGCGGTCACCTTCCTAGTCCACAAAGCCCAGTCCCTGCCTGCACGCCACTCGGGGCTTCCAGGGCCCCCTTCACGAGGGGAGGGATGGGGGCTACGCAGGGCATAGCAGCCAAGGAAGGAGCGTCACTGTGAACAGTGCTGGGCCTTTGGAGTCCCTTTTCAGGACCTAAGTCCTGTGTCCACTTTGTGCAAAGCTGGTGGGCGTCAGAATCCCACCAGAGTGCCAGGGCACTTGTTAACAGTGGACATTGCTGAGCACCACCCGACTCATTTTACTGGGTGGCCTGGGGACGGAGCCCAGGAACCTGCATTTTTATGAGGCCCATGCAGGTTGTTCTGAGACAGCTGTCCTCAGGCCCTTTGTTGGCAGAAGAGAATCTGGGGACTCCTGGGTCAGCCTGGGAGGGAACGTGCTTCTCTCGTTGCTGCCTCCTCTACCCGGTCTTCGGAAGCATCTTTGGCCAATTAGCTGGTGACCACCCAAGGGCATCCTGCTCTGCTTTGGTCCCAGAATTAACAAAAGGGAGAGAAACAGAGAGACAAGTCATGCAGAGCGTGGTTCCCCCGGGGCCCTCTTCAGCTCTAGTCCCTTCCACACCCTCACTTTCCTGCCTCTCTCACCTTTCATCCCCCGCCTCCATCCAGGGCCCCTTAGGTTTCTAGCACTTTCTGAGTACTTCCTGGAGGGGGTTGTCTCTACTTCCTGCAGGGGAGACGCTCAAGTGTCAGCCTGGGGTGTGTGCGTTTCTCTACGCGGCTCTCCTGCCATCAGGACCAGTGAGGCCTTGGGAAGCAAAGGGTGCACCCAGGTGCTTTCCTTGGGGCTGGCACTGTTTCGGCTGCCTTTTATGGGGCCATTGCCAGCTCTTGGGGAGGGGGGCGGGCAACAGCACTGAGTCCCTGCTCTGCCTTTGCTGGCTGTGTGGCCATGGCTGAGTCCCTTAGCTCCTCCAGTGGTGGGCTGTCCCCTCTGTCAGGTGTGAGTGTCCCTCTCAGGGTGGCGGTATCAGAGGTGGCAGAGCCAGCACACAGTCTGTGCTGTGTGCCCTCCCGCCCCTCCCTGACCTCCACTGCTCCAGCATGTGCAGGAGTCCTCGGGCAAATCAGCCCAGGTGTCTACACCCCCTTCCCTGCACTGCCCTGGGGGTGGGACTGTCGAAGCCCTGCCCAGAACCGATGGTGGTCGTGTTGTTGGAGCGGGGAAAGCAACTGTGATTTGATCGGTACTTTCTCTCCCTCCTGCTCTCTGTGCCTGGCCAGGATTCTGGGGTCCAGCTGGTCTTGGGTCTTGGCTCTGAGGCCTGGGTCCGGTCGCCTGGCCTTGGGAGCCACGTAGGAGTCCCTCAACAAGGTGCGTTGAGGGACTCGAAGACTGGGCTGACTGTGGCCTTGGGCTCATGGGTAAAATGGGAGTCAAAGTAACTGAGCAGGGCCGGAGCAAGGCACCTGCAGCTTCTGATGGTGTCCTGCACGCCGCTGAGATCCCAGTGATGTGGGTACAGTCAGTGCAGCACAGAAAGAATGGTAGCTTTCCCTTGCCTCCAACTCTCAGGGGTCTTTTTCATCAGAAAAGCTGTGTTTCCATCTAGGCATCCACCACCCTGGGCTTTGAAGGAGTGGGGAGAAGCCTGGGGGATGTTGTCAGTGACCAAGCGTAATTTCGCGACAGGCAGAAAGGCCCACGAGAGGAGAGGAGGAAGCTGCACTGTGGGTCGAGGCGGCCTCCCTGCCAGACCCCCAGATCTGAGACCCTCCCAGCTTCAACCCCAGGACCCTCCAGGTTTTGCATCGGGAAGTTCGGTTTGGACAAACGTTCCTCAGTGAGCAGGTGGTAGGCAGGATTATATGTATGTCATTCCCGTCTTCGGTCCGTGCATTTCTTTACTTCCCAGAGTTATTGTGAATGACGAGATGGGGCCTCCAGTTTCTCCTAATCCACACCCCATGCCCATTAGGTCAGACCCAACCCTCCCAGATGGTGAGGGCCCTGCTTGTCCACACGCCAGTGGGCTGTCCTGCAGGCTTCATCCTCTCCTACGACTCGGTGTGGACCTTGGGTCTTCAGGCTGGAATGCCCCCCACCCCAGTCCCTGTCCTGGACATTCCACTCGCCCTTTGAGGCCCAGCTCAAATGCCACATCCCCTGGAAATGTTTCCTCTTTCTCCTTGCTCCTAACTTGCTAATAGGATCATGTTTAGTTCCATATCTCACTGTCTCTCTCTTTAGCATAATTTCTTTTCATACTGTATTTAAATTTTTTTTTTTTTCATTTGTGGTCCTGTCAGACTTGCTAGATGGTAAGATTCTTTAGGGCAAGATTGGTGTTTTGTTCATCTTCAGTAGGTGCCCAGTAGGGGCTGAGCTGATGCAGTGCAGCCTAGCCGACCCCCTGGAGGTACAGACCCTGGCTGGCCCACACCCTGTCTGTGGTACTGACCCCTGCGTCTCTCCACAGTGCCCCTACCCACCACCGCCCCCGGGCGTGGAAGGTCTGACGTACAGACTGTGGGCCTCCTCTCCGAATGGAATCTCTCATGGGTGTGTGAGGCCCGAATGAACCCCAGTGGAGGAAGCATCTCCCCAAGGTCACTGGGGTGAGGGTCCCTGTAGCGATGAACAGCCTTGGGGGCCGTCCTCTGGGATTGCTGTTTACATTTGTCACTGAACACGAAAGGCCGTCTAAGGAACACAGAGGCTGACAGAGCAGACGGGCATGAACAGCTCTCGCAGACTTCCTCCTCTCAGGGGCCTCTCTCGTTCTCTCTTCCTGTCACCTTCAGCATCACAGGCCCCATCAGGGCTCCTGCTCTGTTGCCAGGAGTAAGCCCTCTCCTGCTCTTCATGGACTGGGTACAATGACAACAAATATGGGCAAAGAGGCAGAAGAGTTCCCCAGAGAAGGATCCTCGGTGTGGGGTCTTGCGAGTTTTGGTTACTTGGACATGATCCCCTGAGTACGGGCCCAGTTCCCTCCCATCCCCCCACCCTCGGTCACCGCAGGTGCTGCTGGACGTGAGCGGGTGGCTGTGTGAGTGGCCTCCTCCATCACTGTGGGACGTCTCTGACCCTAGGAGTCCTCTTTGAATTGTATTTCTTAGAATTTAAGTTTTCCTGTGGTAGAAAGAACACCAAACTTGAAGTCCCAGCTCTGTTACTTTCTAAATGTGTCTAATCAAGGGCAAGTGGCTTAATTTCTCTGAGACTCATTTAAAACATTTAAAGAAACACACACACACACACACACACACACACTCTCTCTCTCTCTCTCTCTCTCTCTCTCTCTCTGATTTCTGCTCTGCCTGTCCCGTAGGGTGGTTGGGAGGCAGTTTGAAGACTGAAGCAGGGCTCTGAGCTGCTGAGAGCAGTGTAGCCACCTTCCCAAGGACAGGGATGGCCGCCCTGTCACAGCTGCCTGTCCAGCAGCAGCCGGGTGCTGGGCACGGGCAGGTGTTGATGAATGAACGAACGAAGGCCCCGGAGAAGGGTCCAAGCTGGACGCGAGGCTGTGAACGTGGTGGGTGATGACAGAGAGGGTGGAAGCTTGGAGTCCTTTTTTCAGGAGATGTGAGGACAGCTGGCTGAGGGACAGTGTGTCTGGAGCGGACAGTGGGTGGGGTCCTGTAAATTCCCCCAAGGCTTCAGCTGCATCCCTTTACGTCTCACTGGCCAGGAATGGCACAGGGGAATTCAGGTTCTGTGATTGTGTCAGGGCAGTGGGTGGCTCATCCCTGGGCCTGGCTGCATGGCTGTCCCCCCAAATGAGGTTCTGTTACGGGAAAGAAGAGTGGATGTGGCGGCTGGACGGGCGGCATGCAGCGTCTGTTTCAGGACGGGGAGAAGAGAGTGTGTGTGTCTGTGGCTACGGCCGCTCTCTGCAGGGTGGGGTGGCACCGGGGCAGGAGTCTGCCCGCGTGTCCAACTGTGGTGAAGGGGGCAGCAGGGGATGGCGGCAGCAACCCTGGCTGTTAGCCGGTGGGGCTCTGGTTCCTGTCCTGCTGGAGGCTCGTTTGTGACTTTGTGCTGTTAACTTCTTGGAGTCTTTATAAATTTTTAAATTTTATTTTTAAAGGATCATTTGTTGTGCTGACTCCCAGGGTTAATGCTGATGGTGACGGTAACGATCATCACAGCAGCAATAGGTAACACCTACTCAGCCTTTGATGTAAGCTCGGTCATATTGTTCACTTCTCTCAACAGCCGTACGCTGTTGTGCTGCCAGTACCCACGCTTCACAGGCGACGAGTCAGACACGGGGAGGTGAAGACACTGGTGCAAGATGGTAAAGGTCGTACACGGAGGGGCCAGGACTGTAGCTTATACTGTGTGGCTCCCAGCCTGCTCATTTAACCATTAAACACCACCTCTATGTGCGTGAGATTATTATGAGGATGAAGCATGAGAGCAGCAGTGATGACTCCTGTTGTCTGTTGAGCACATTTTGTTTGCCAGGCACTCTTACAGGATCTGACTTAAGGGTGGTGGGTAAAAGGAAGTCTTAGCTCTTCCTTCTAGTGAGGGCAGGGGGTGGACAGTAAGCAAACTGATAGATAGATGGTAGATAGTTAGATAGGTAGATGGACAGATAGATGGATGGATAGATTGTTAGATAGACAGGTAGGTAGGTAGATAGGTAAATAGATAGGCAGGTAGGTAGATAGGTAGATAGGTAGTTAAGTGGATAGATAGGTGGATAGTAGATAACTGGTCTGGTGACGCTCTATGCCTTGTAGGGAAGAAAAGAAGAAAGAGGAGAGAGGGAGTGACTGGAAATTGCTCTTCTATGTGACACAGCCCTGGGTGGCCTTGCTGCAGAGGTGAATGTTGAGGACGGACTGCATGATGTGAGGAAGTGAGCCCCGGACGTCTGGGGAAGAAGGTTTCAGGCAGAGGCCCCAAGGCACAAGTGGGCTTGGCCTGTCCACGGAACCGCTGTATGGCTGGAGCGGGGTGAGCAGAATGGCAGAGGATGTGGGAGATGGCAGCGTCCACTGGGAGATGGACAAGGCCACGCAGCTAGTTTGGAGAGTGGGGACGGATGGCGCAGGAGGAGGCCGTGAGGATGTCCCGGGTCAGGTGAGGTGGGCCTTAGCCCTGACTGCGATTCTGCTCCTCCCTCCTAAGGCAAAAGCTTAAAGCAGCGGCAGAATGACTCGATCAGCTTTGCGTCTTAGAAGATCTCTTGGTGCTTCTGTGATCCAGTTTCTCATCTACTAAGTGAAGACAGTGACAGCTGTGCTGCCAAACCTTATAAGATTTTGTCGCGATCAGATGAAATGGTGGAGAAGGGCCACTTGGAGCTGTGACGCGTGGTGCAGGTGCCCGCTGCTGCTGCAGGAGTTGGGCTCGCTGCTCATTGCCGCACGGCTTCCCTTTCTCCAGGCCAGTGGCCAGATAAGAGTCTCAGTCTCAGAACTCAAAGAGCGCTTTTCCCATGGATTGTTTCACTTACTGTTTGTACCTCGTCCAGAGCAGATGAAACGATTGTCCTTCCCATTTAACAGAAAAGGAAACTGAGGCTCGGAGAAGTCCAAGAGGTTAATACACAGCTACTAAGTGCTGGGGTGGGTTTTCACCCAGCACTGCCTGATTCTAGATTCAGTTCCCGAGAAGAGGCTGCTAGGTGCTGTGGAGGTGGGCTGTGGAGAGGTGGGTGGGAGGTCAAGGGTTAGACTTAAAATTTGGTTGTATGTGCGCAGACTGGATCTACTTGGAGTGACAACTGCTGTTACGGTCACACACACAGTCCCTGGGAAAGAACACAGCATCGTAGACAGCACAGATTAATACACAATAGAAATTGCTGAAAATAGTCCAAGCAGATGCTAGCTATATAGCACAGAAAGCTTAGCAAAATAAGGTGAAGTCCTAACATACCAGCTGATGGCAATTAAATGCAGAAGACAAAAGAACAACCTAGTTCAGCTAAGATCTGAGAGCCTAGCTCTGTGACAGTGGCCACTGAGAAAGAAAAGCGTGCACAGTGGGGAGGGGTGCAGGGGTGGTGCTTCCACCCACCAAGAGACTCCCCCCAGCCCCCTAAGCCAGAGGAGCCAGGAAGGAGCCACAGGTGTCTCCAGGAATCTCACCCCAAGCCCCACTGGTCTACACTCTTAAGGAGTTCCTGGTGTTCTTTGAAAACTGAAGTCCCTGGGGCTTTTGCTTTACTTCTGGAAGTGTCAGAGGGCTGGGGAATTCTGCGAGTGTCCGGCCCATGATGGGCAACCTAGCAAAGAACATCTCCACAGATGTCACTTAAGGCAGCCCTCGCCTCTGGGCAAGACTTTCCTCCACTTGAGGCAGTGTGCATCTGGCCACTCTCAGAGATTGCAGAGAAGGGCCTTCTGTAGCCTTGATGTTTCCTGCTGACACAGAGACTCACTTATTCCTCTTGTTCATTCTTCGTCTACTGTCCTGCCTCTAGTCCTTCTCAGGAGAGCACATGGATGCTGAGTTTGCATGCTTGTGGGGAACAGAGTGCGGCCGGAGTTGGGGTGAAGAGCAGAAGGGAAGGGAGCGGGGACGAGCGCGGGGCCGCGCTCACTGCAGTTCAGGGCCACAGACGTGGGGGCCTCCCTGGTAAGCCTTTATCAGCATTACCACGCAGTATTCCCCGCCGGCTTTGTCTTTGCTTTGCATTTTATCAATACCTCCAGCGGACCCTGCTGTCCCTTTCTGTGGGTTTATTAATATTGCCCTATGATCTATGGGTAGCTGCCATGCTTTATATTCCAGCCCCATCCCGGCTTCTCCAAACTCAGACACCATATTTAATTAGATTTTCTCCTTGGCTCAGGCAAACAGAAATTGAACTCCCAGTATATCTCTATTGCTCTGGAGCCCGGGCCTGACAGAAGCAGACAGCTCTCTTTCCCTCCCCGGCTTCTTCCACCTCATCCCCTCCAGTCCTCCTCTGACACTTATATTCCAACACAAGCCCATTTCTAGGTTCATTCTTTGGCCCCAAACTCTGAAATTCATCCTCACATCACCCCCTGCCATTAAAAAATGACCCATGTGCTGAGGCTTCGCTGCTCTGTTTGATCTCCCTCCAGACTTTGGGCAAATCTGAGAGCTGATGGGTGGGCAGAGAGTGGAGGAGATGGAGGGGTAGAGGGCTGTCTCACTCTGGATGCCAAGCTGACGGGTGGTTCTGCCTGAAATTGAGGAGACATGTGAGATGTCCTTTCAAGATGACTCCACCCTTGGAAAAGTCTTAGGGAAAAGTCACTTTACTGTGTTACAACTTTTCCATCTGGAAAATGGAGAACACAACAAGAATTGGGCTTTATTGAAGTTATGAAGAATGAAGATGTCTGATCTCACTTTCTGTCAACAAAATGTGAGGGGACGGAGAGGGCTTCAGAAGAGATGTAGAGAGGAGAGCTCCCAAGATGACCGAGTAGGAAGACCTGAGCTCACCTCCTCTCACAGACTCGCCAAAACAACAAGCAGAGATGATAAAAATGGGAACCTACCAGAAAAGATCGTCTGCAACTAAAGGTATAAAGAAGGAACCACAATGAGATGGGTGGGTTGGGAGGAGCCATGTAGTCAAGTCCCACACCCCCAGGTGGGTGACCCATAAACAGGAGAATATTGCAGAGGTTCTTCCTGAGGAATGAGGGGTCCAAGCCCAACGTCGGGCTCCCCAGCCCAGGGGTCCTGCTCAGGGAAGATGAGCCCCCAGAATGTTTGGCTTTGAAGGGCAGCAGGGCTTCTTTTGGGAGACCCAGAGGGCAGTGGGAAATAGAGACCCCACTCTTAAAGGGCACACACAAAATCCCACGTGCTCCGGGACCCAGGGCAGAAGCAGTCATTTGAAAGGAGCCTGGGTCAGACCCAACGCTGATCTTGGAGAGGCTCCCAGAGAGGCAGGAGGCCACTGCAGCTCCCCTGGGACACAGGCACTGACAGCAGCCATTTATGGGAGCTCCTCCTACCACATGGACACTGGTGCTGGCGAGTGTCATTGTGGAATCCTCCCTCTCGGTTATTAGCCCCGGACCCAGCCCCATCTCCATCCAACAGCCTGTAGCTGCCAGTGCTGGGACGCATCAGGCCAAGCAGCTAACTGAACGTGGACACAGCCCCACCCACCAGCAGACAGGCTGCCTTAAGATACTCTGAGCCCATAGCTTCCCCTGGACACAGCCCTGCCCACCAGAGGGCAGGAACCAGCCCCAGAATATGTGGCCCTGCCCACCAATGAGCCTGCTCTAGTCTCAGGACCAGCCTCACCCACCAGCAGGCTGACACCAACCCCAGGAAAACTGCAGCCCCACAGCCACCAGCAGGCCAGCACCAGCTCTGGGAACAGCTTGGCCCTGGCTCCATCCAAAAGCAAGCCAACAGAAGTTTCAGGACCCCACAGCAGTCAGCTTGCCCCAACAGAAGGGTCCATGCAGCCCACACAGGGGCAGCCTTAGAGCATATGGCTTTGGAGACCAGAGGGGAGTGGGCCGCTGGGACCCATAGGATGTCTCCTACAGAAGGCCACTTCTCCAAAGTCAGGAAACAGAACCAACCTACAGATACATAGAAATAAAAACAGCAAGTTAGGCAAAGTGAGACAACAAAGGAACATGTTTCACAAGGAGGAACAAGATAAAACCTCAAAAGAAGAACTAAGTGATGTGGAGCGAGGCAGTCTCCCTAAGAGTTCAAGGTAATGATTATAAAGATGATCAAAGAGCTTTGGGAACAGAATGGATGAACACAGTGAGAAGTTAGAAGTCTTTAACAAAGAGTTAGAAAATATAAAGAACAACCAGAGATGAAGAATACAATAACTGAAATGCAAAATGCACTAGAAGGAATCAACAGTAAACTAAATGATACAGAGGAACGGATCAGTGAACTGGAAGACAGAGTAATAGAAATCACTGACGCTGAACAGAAAAAAAAAGAATAAAAAGAAATGAAGACAGTATGGAAGACTTCCAGGACAACATCAAGTGCACTAATATTCACATTATAGGGGTCCCAGAAGGAGAACAGGGAGAGAAAGGGGCTGATAACATATTTGAAGAGATAATAACTGAAAACTTCCCTAACCTGGGAAAGGAAACAGTCACCCAAGTCCAGGAAGTGCAGAGTCCCATACAAGATCAACACAATGCCAGGACACATTGTAATCAAAGTGACAAAAGTTAAAGGTAAAGAGAGACTATTAAAAGAGTCAAGGGAAAAGCAACAAGTTATATACGAGGGAACTCCCGTAAGGCTATCAGCTAACTTTTCATCAGAAACTCTACAGGCCAGAAGGCGGTGACAAGATAAATTTAAAGTGATGAAAGGGAAGAACCTACAACCAGGTATTCTGTACCCAGCAAGTCTTTTTTTTCTAATTTTTAAAAAATTTTAAAAATTTAATTTATTTTTTTATACAGCAGGTTCTTATTAGTCATCAATTTTATACACATCAGTGTATACATGTCAATCCCAATTGCCCAATTCATCACACCACCACCACCCTCACCCCCCACCGCTTTCTCCCCTTGGTGTCCATACGTTTGTTCTCTACATCTGTGTCTCAATTTCTGCCCTGAAAACCAGTTCATCTGTACCATTTTTCTAGGTTCCACATATATGCGTTAATATACGATATTTGTTTCTCTCTTTCTGACTTACTTCACTCTGTATGACAGTCTCTAGATCCATCCACGGCTCAACAAATGACCCAATTTTGTTCCTTTTTATGACTGAGTAATATTCCATTGTATATACATACCACATCTTCTTTATCCATTCATCTGTTGATGGGCATTTAGGTTGCTTCCGTGGCCTGGCTATTGTAAATAGTGCTGCAGTGAACATTGGGGTGCATGTGTCTTTTTGAATTGTGGTTTTCTCTGGGTATATGCCCAGTAGTGGGATTGCTGGATCATATGGTAATTCTATTTTTAGTTTTTTAAGGAACCTCCATACTGTTCTCCATAGTGGCTATATCAATTTGCATTCCCACCAACAGTGCAAGAGGGTTCCCTTTTCTCCACACCCTCTCCAGCATTTGTTGTTTGTAGATTTTCTGATGATGCCCATTCTAACTGGTGTGAGGTGATACCTCACTGTAGTTTTGATTTGCATTTCTTTAATGATTAGTGATGTTGAGCTCCTTTCATGTGTTTGTTGGCAATCTGTATATCTTCTTTGGAGAAATGTCTATTTAGGTCTTCTGCCCATTTTTGGATTGGGTTGTTTGTTTTTTTAATATTGAGCTGCATGAGCTGTTTATATATTTTGGAGATTAATCCTTTGTCCGTTGATTCGTTTGCAAATATTTTCTCCATTTTGAGAGTTGTCTTTTTGTCTTGTTTATGGTTTCCTTTGCTGTGCAAAAGCTTTTAAGTTTCATTAGGTCCCATTTGTTTATTTTTGTTTTTATTTCCATTACTCTAGGAGGTGGATCAAAAGAGATCTTGCTGTGATTTATGTCAAAGAGTGTTCTTCCTATGTTTTACTCTAAGAGTTTTATAGTGTCCGGGCTTACGTTTAGGTCTCTAATCCATTTTGAGTTTATTTTTGCGTATGGTGTTAGGAAGTGTTCTAATTTCATTCTTTTACATGTAACTGTCCAATTTTCCCAGCATCACTTATTGAAGAGACTGTCTTTTCTCCATTGTATATCTTTGCCTCCTTTGTCATAGATTAGTTGACCATAGGTGTGTGGGTTTATCTCTGGGCTTTGTATCTTGTTCCATTGATCTGTGTTTCTGTTTTTGTGCCAGTACCATATTGTCTTGATTACTGTAGCTTTGTAGTACAGTCTGAAGTCAGGGAGGCTGATTCCTCCAGCTCCTTCTTTTCCCCTCAAGACTGCTTTGGCTATTTGGGGTCTTTTGTGTCCCCATACAAATTTTAAGATTTTTTGTTCTAGTTCCGTAAAATTGCCATTGGTAATTTGATAGGGGTTGCATTGAATCTGTCGATTGCTTTGGGTAGTATAGTCATTTTCACAATATTGATTCTTCCAGTCCAAGAACATGGTATATCTCTCCATCTGTTGGTATCATCTTTAATTTCTTCATCAGTGTCTTACAGTTTTCTGCATACAGGTCTTTTATCTCCCTAGGTAGGTTTATTCCTAGTTATTTTATTCTTTTTCTTTCAGTGGTAAATGGGACTGTTTCCTTAGTTTCTCTTTCAGATTTTTCATCATTAGTGTATAGGAATGCAAGAGATTTCTGTGCATTAATTTTGTAGCCTGCAACTTTACCATATTCATTGATTAGCTCTAGTAGTTTTCTGGTGGCATCTTTAGGATTCTCTATGTATAGTATCATGTCATCTGCAAACAGTGACAGTTTTACTTCTTCTTTTCTGATATGTATTTTATTTCTTTTTCTTCTCTGATTGCTGTGGCTAGGACTTCCAAAACTATATTGAATAATAATGGTGAGCGTGGACATCCTTGTCTTGTTCCTGATCTTAGAGGAAATGCTTTCAGTTTTTCACCATTGAGAATGATGTTTGCTGTGGGTTTGTCATATATGGCCTTTATTATGTTGAGGTAGGTTCTCTCTATGTCCACTTTCTGGAGAGTTTTTAATATAAATGAATGTTGAATTTTGTCTAAAGCTTTTTCTGCATCTATTGAGATGATCATGTGGTTTTCATTCTTTAATTTGTTAATATGGTGTATCACATTGATTTGCATATACTGAAGAATCCTTGCATCCCTGGGATAAATCCCACTTGATCATGGTGCATGATCCTTTTAATGTGTTGTTGGATTCTGTTTGCTAGTATTTCCTTGAGGATTTTTACATCTATATTCATCAGTGATATTGGTCTGTAATTTTCTTTTTTTGTAGTATCTTTGTCTGGTTTTGGTATCAGGGTGATGGTGGCCTCATAGAATGAGTTTGGGAGTGTTCCTTCCTCCGCAATTTTTTGGAAAGATTTGAGAAGAATGGATGTTAGCTCTCCTCTAACTGTTTGATAGAATTCACGTGTGAAGCCATCTGGTCCTGGACTTTTGTTTGTTGGAAAATTTTTAATCACAGCTTTAATTTCATTGCTTGTGATTGGTCTGTTCATATGTTCTATTTCTTCCTGGTTCAGTCTTGGAAGGTTATATACCTTTCTAAGAATTTGTCCATTTCTTCCAGTTTGTTCATTTTATTGGCATAGAGTTGCTTGTAGTAGTCTCTTAGGATGCTTTGTATTTCTGCGGTGTCTGTTGTAACTTTTCCTTTTTCATTTCTAATTTTATTGATTTGAGTCCTCTCCCTCTTTTTCTTGATGAGTCTGGCTAATAGTTTATCAATTTTGTTTAACTTCTCAAAGAACCAGCTTTTAGTTTTATTGATCTTTGCTATTGTTTTGTTTCTATTTCATTTATTTCTGCTCTGATCTTTATGATTTCTTTCCTTCTACTAAGTTTGGGTTTTGTTTGTTCTTCTTTCTCTAGTTCCTTTAGGTGTAAGGTTAGATTGTTTATTTGAGATTTTTCTTGTTTCTTGAGGTAGGCTTGTATAGCTATAAACTTCCCTCTTGGAACTGCTTTTGCTGCGTCCCATAGGTTTTGGAGCATTGTGTTTTCATTGTCATTTGTCTCTAGGTCTTTTTTGATTTCCTCTTTGATTTCTTCAGTGATCTCTTGGTTATTTAGTAATGTATTGTTTAGCCTCCATGTGTTTGTGTTTTTTACGTTTCTTCCCCTGTAATTCATTTCTAATCTCATAGCATTGTGGTCAGAAAAGATGCTAAATATGATTTCAATTTTCTTAAATTTACTGAGGCTTGATTTGTGACCCAAGGTGTGATCTATCCTGGAGAATGTTCCGTGCACACTTGAGAAGAAAGTGTAATCTGCTGTTCTGGGATGGAATGTCCTATAAACGTTAATTAAATCTATCTGGTCTATTGTGTCATTTGAAGCTTCTGTTTCCTTATTTATTTTCATTTTGGATGATCTGTCCATTGGTGTAAGTGAGGTGTTAAAGTCCCCCGCTATTATTGTGTTACTGTCGATTTCCTGTTTTATAGCTGTTAGCAGTTGCCTATGTATTGAGGTGCTCCTATGTTGGGTGCATAAATATTTATTATTGTTATATCTTCTTCTTGGATTGATCCCTTGATCATTATGTAGTGTCTTTCCTTGTCTCTTGTGACATTCTTTATTTTAAAGTCTATTTTATCTGATATGAGTATTGCTACTCCAGCTTTCTTTTGATTTCCATTTGCATGGAATATCTTTTTCCATCCCCTCACTTTCAGTCTGTATGTGTCCCTAGGTCTGAAGTGGGTCTCTTGTAGACAGCATATATATGGGTCTTGTTTTTGTATCGATTCAGCAAGCCTGTGTCTTTTGGTTGGAGCATTTAATCCATTCACATTTAAGGTAATTATTGACATGTATGTTCCTATGACCATTTTCTTAATTGTTTTGGGTTTGGTTTTGTAGGTCCTTTTTTTCTCTTGTGTTTCCCAGTTAGAGAAGTTCCTTTAGCATTTGTTGTACAGCTGGTTTGGTGGTGCTGAATTCTCTTAGCTTTTGCTTGTCTGTAAAGCTTTTGTTTTCTCCATCGAATCTGAATGAGATCCTTGCCAGGTAGAGTAATCTTGGTTGTAGGTTCTTCCCTTTCATCACTTTAAGTATATCATGCCACTCCCTTCTGGCTTGTAGAGTTTCTGCTGAGAAATCAGCTGTTAACCTTATGGGAGTTCCCTTGTATGTTATTTGTCATTTTTCCCTTGCTGCTTTCAATAATTTTTCTTTGCCTTTAATTTTTGCCAATTTGATTACTATGTGTCTCGGCATGTTTCTCATTGGGTTTATCCTGCATGGGACTCTCTGCGCTTCCTGGACTTGGGTGGCTATTTCCTTTCCCATGTTAGGGAAGTTTTCGACTATAATCTCTTCAAATATTTTCTCTGGTCCTTTCTCTCTCTCTTCTCCTTCTGGGACCACTATAATGCGAATATTGTTGTGTTTAGTGTTGTCCCAGAAGTCTCTTAGGCTGTCTTCCTTTCTTTTCATTCTTTTTCCTTTATTCTGTTCCATAGCAGTGAATTCCACCATTCTGTCTTCCAGGTCACTTATCCGTTCTTTTGCATCAGTTATTCTTCTATTGATTCCTTCTAGTGTAGTTTTCATTTCAGTTATTGTATTGTTCATCTCTGTTTATTTGTTCTTTAATTCTTCTAGGTCTTTGTTAAACATTTCTTGCATATTCTCGATCTTTGCCTCCATTCTTTTTCGGAGGTCCAGGATCATCTTCACTATCATTATTCTGAATTCTTTTTCTGGAAGGTTGCCTATCTCCACTTCATTTAGTTTTTTTTTCTGGGGTTTTATCTTGTTCCTTCATCTGGTACAGAGCCCTCTGCCTTTTCATCTTGTCTATCTTTCTGTGAATGTGGTTTTTGTTCCACAGGCTGCAGGATTGTAGTTCTTGCTTCTGCTGTCTGCTCTCTGGTGGATGAGGCTATCTAAGAGGCTTGTGCAAGTTTCCTGATGGGAGGGACTGGTGGTGGGCAGAGCTGGGCTCAAGCCAAAGGGTACTTCCCAAAACTTCTGCTGCCAGTGTCCTTGTCCCCATGGTGAGCCACAGCCACCCTCCGCCTCTGCAGGAGTACCTCCAACACTAGGAGGTAAGTCTGGTTCAGTCTCCCCTGGGGTCACTGCTCATTCCCCTGGGTCCCGATGCGCACAGTACTTTGTGTGTGCCCTCCAAGAGTGGAGTCTCTGTTTCCCCGAGTCCTGTCAAAGTCCTGCAATCAAATCCCACTAGCCTTCAAAGTCTGATTCTCTATGAATTCCCCCTCCCGTTGCTGGACCCCCAGGTTGGGAAGCCTGACGTGTGGCTCAGAACCTTCACTCCAGTGGATGAACTTCTGTGGTATAAGTGTTCTCCAGTCTGTGAGTCACCCACCCAGCAGTTATGGGATTTGATTTTACTGTGATTGTGCCCCTCCTACTGTCTCATTGTGGCTTCTCCTTTGGCTTTGGATGTGGGGTATCTTTTTTGGTGAGTTCCAGTGTCTTCCTGTCGATGATTGTCCAGCAGCTCCTTGTGATTCTGGTGTTCTCACAGGAGGGAGTGAGAGCATGTCCTTCTACTCTGTCATCTTGGTTCCACCCAGCAAGTCTTTCAATTAGATTTGATGGAGAGATCAAAAGTTTAAAGACAAGCAAAAGCCAAAAGAGTTCAGGACCACCAAAACAGCTTTATAAGAAATATTAAAGGGACTTCTCTAGGTGGAAAAGAAAAGGCTACAACTAGAAACATGAAAATTGTGAAAGGATAAAGCTCATTGGTAAAGGCAAATATACAGTAAAGGTAGTAAATCAATCATGTACAAAGCTAGTAGGGAGGTTAAAAGACAAAAAGCAGCAAAATCAACTATATCCAGAATAAGCAGTTAAGGGATACACAAAACAATTCGATGTAAAATATGATGTCAAAAACAGTAATTGTGAGGCAAGGAAAGTAAAAATGCAGGGTTGTTAAAATAAGTTTGAACTTAAGAGATGAGCGACTTAAAATAATTACACACATACACACACACACACATATATATATATATTGCTATATATAAAACTCATGGTAACTAGAAACCAAAAGTCTGTAATAGACATGCAAAAAAGACAGAGGACTCCAAACATAGCACTAAAGACAGTCAACAAATTGCAAAAGAAGAGAACAAAAGAAGAAAGGGAAAAAAAAACCCCTACCAAAACAGCCCCCAGACAATTAACAAAATGGCAATAATAACATCCATATCAATAATTACTTTAAATGTAAATAGACAAAATCCTCCAACCAAAAGACAGAATAGCTGCTACTAACTACTACTAGAGCCTATCAATGAATCCAGTAAAATTCCAGGATACAAAATTAATATACAAAAATCTGTTGCATTTCTATTCACTGACAATGAAATAGCAGAAAGAGAAATTAAGGAAACAATCCCATTTATTATCACATCAAAAAGATTAAGATACCTGGGAATAAACCTGCCTAAGGAGGTAAAAGACCTGTACTTGAAAAACTATAAGACGCTGATGAAAGAAATTGAAGACAACATAAACAGATGGAAAGCTATACCATGCTTATGGATTGGAAGAATCAATATTATTAAAATGACCGTAATACCCAGTGCAATCTACAGATTCAGTGCAGTCCTCATCAAAATACCAATGGCATTTTTCACAGAACTAGAACAAAAATTTTTGAAATTTGTATGGAAACACAAAAGACCCCAAATGAAGAACAGAGCTGGAGAAATCAGGCTCCCTGACTTCAGACTATACTATAAATTGACAGTAATAAAAACTGTATGGAATTGGCACAGAAAGAGTCATATAGATCAATGAAACAGCATAGAGAGCCCAGATATAAACCCACACACTTATGGTCAAATCTATGACAAAGGAGGCAAGAATATGCAACAGAGAAAAGACAGCCTCTTCAATAAGTGTTGCTGGGAAAAGTGGACAGCTGCACGTAAAAGAATGAAATTAGAACATTTTCTCACACCACATAAAAAATAAAATCAAAATGTATTAAAGACCTAAATGTAAGACTGGAAACCATAAAACTCCTAGACGAAAACATAGGCAGAACACTTTGACAGAAGTAGTAGAATTTTTTTTTTGTTTTGTATATGTCTCTTAAGTCAAAGGAAGCAAAACCAAAAATAAACAAATGGGACCTAATTAAACTTATTATTTTTTTTTTTTTGCACAGCAAAAGAAACCTTTGACAAAACAAAAAGACCTACTGAATGGGAGAAAATATTTGCAAATGATATGACCAATAAGGGCTTAATATCCAAAATATATAAACATCTAATATAACTCAATATTAAAAAGAAAACCCCTAAACAACCTGATAAAAAAATGGGCAGAAGACCTGAATAGACATTTTTTCCAAAGAAGACATACAGATGGCCAACGGGCACATGAAAAAATGCTCAACATCACTAATCATTAGGGAAATGCAAATCAAAACCACAGTGAATATCACCTCACACGTGTAAGAATGGCTATTATCAAAAAGAACACAAATAACAAATGTTGGTGAAGATGTGGAGAAAAGGGAACCCTAGTACACTGTTGGTGGGAATGTAAATTGGTGATAAGTCAGATAAAGACAAATACTGCATGTTATCACTTATATGTGGAATCTAAAAATTAAAACAAACTAATGAATATAACAGAAAAGAAACAGACTCACAGATACAGAGAGCAAACTAGTGGTAACCAGTTGGTGGGGGAGGGGGGGAATATAGGGGTGAGGGATTAAAAGGTATAAACTGTTATGTATAAAATAAATAAGCTACAATGGTACATTGTACAGCCAATATTTCATAATAACTATAGAATATAATCTATAAAGTTTCAAATCACTATGTTGTATACCTGAAACTAATATAATTTTGTAAATCATCTACACTTGACTAAAAAAAGAAGACGAGATGTAGTGAACACAGCAAGGAGTTGCTCCTGGGCCAGCTTCCGGTGTCAAGGAAAGTCCTGCTGGCAGGAGCTGGACAGCCAGGGTCCCTGGCAGCCTGTGACCCTAGACGCCTAGACCGTGGAGCCTGGGACACAGCAGAGCTCACCCCCCAGCCCCACCCCGGTCACTCTTGAGAAATTAATATGTTTGAGAGTCAGGCTCCTCGTCAGTTAAATGTGGATAACGGCAGCTGCCCTGTGTGCATCTCACAGCTGTCACACTCAGGTAAAATTGCGCATGTGAATGTGTCTCATAAGCTGTGAGGCCCTCCACAAGAACAGACATTCCCCTTCTTGGCTGAGTCTTGATTTGTACTTGCTGTTGGAAGAGAACAGGGCATGGGTGATGTAAAATAGATCACAGGATATTTTTTACTTGGCTTTGAAATGTTTTTTATTTTCTTTAGCAGGGAAATTTGATAATTAGCTTTCCTTGCCTGAGCACTTAGACTGATGTCAGGAGGAATTTAAGCTGTCAGAAAAAAAAAAAAAAAGAAGGAGGGGAAGAAGGGAGTAAGGAAGGAAGAAAGAGGAAGAATGAAAAAGAGAGAGAAAAAAGGAAGAAGGCAAGCAAGCAAACGGCAGAGAGGGTGGTTTACCTGACTTCCTTGGGTATGTTTGAAGTGGCGTTATACCAAGATGTGAAAATACGCACATTTACTTTACATCATGGTGAATATTTACTTATTTATTTTTAGTGGGGTATAATTGTTTCACAGTGCTGTGTTAGTTTCTACTGTACAGCGAAGTGGAGTTCCCTGTGCTATACAGCAGATTCTCATTAGTTATCTATTTTATACATATTAATGTATATATGCCAGTCCCAATCTCCCAATTCATCCCACCCCACCCCCTTTCCCCCCTTGGTATACATACGTTTGTTCTCTACATCTGTGTCTCTATTTCTCCCTTGCAGACAGGTTCATCTGTACCATTTTTCTAGATTCCACATATAAGTGATATTATACAATATTTGCTTTTCTCTTTCTGACTTACTTCACTCTGTATGACAGTCTCTAGGTCCATCCACGTCTCTACAAAGGACACAGTTTCGTTCCTTTTTATGGCTGAGTAATATTCCGTTGTATATATGTACATCATGGTGAATACTTAAGAAACTTAAGTGTGAGAGCTGCAGAGCATTCCACAGAGGGTAGGAAGGGCTGGGGCTGGGAGGGTCTGCATGCCGCCCTGAGGACTGCAGAGGGAGAAAGGAGCTCTGGAGGGTGACCTGCCCGCACTCAGGGGTCATCCTGGTCCCCACCTGGCACTGCATCCCTGGCATCCTCGGAGGAACTCCTGGGTAATTATGGGGAAGGAGAGCTCCTCCGTGCCTTGGCCACGGAGAGGGCGGTGAAGGGCACGTGAGGGGCCTCACCAGCTGACCAGATGGGGGCATGGTGGATGTGGTGCTGGGCTGAAGGAGAAGGCTTTGGAGTCTGGTGGGCATGGGCTGGATTCTGGCTGTGTCACTTACTAGCAGCGTGGCCTCTGGCCAGTTGTAAATCTCTCTGAGCATCAGTTTTGTCAGCGGCTTCAAAGGGAAATAACGCCTGCTTCATGGGGTTGCTGTGAGGATAGAGGACATTCTGTGCAGAGCACCCTGGGCGGACGTCCGTCCTGAGTGTGCCCGGCCCCTCCACTTGATCCGTGTTCTCTCCTGCCCAAGTATCCAGGGCCCCCTGTGGCAGGGCTCAGGAGGCTAGGTTGGTACATGCTCCAGTCAGATTTTCAGAGAAGCCACCTTTGCGTTCTGACTCTGAGATCAGACAGTTGGGGAGCTTGGTGGGAGGGGGTCAGGAGAGGGTCAAGCATTTGAGTGCCCAGGGCAAAAATAAAGATGCTCAGATGCTCGGGTGGAGCAGGGCGTCTGGCTTTATTCTTATCAGCACACCCCTTGGGATCTCGTTTCTTCAGACAAAAGTCCTACCTGGAAGCCCACAGGCACTCACCAGGTAAAGGTGAGACAGTTCTGTGGTGGAGCCCCTCCCAGAGCAGACCCGCCCTCCCTTCCCAGGGGGAGTCCCGAGACTTCTGGGGCACAGAGCTGGTTAATTCAGAGCCACTTCTAGAACTAAATCTTAATCCAGGGATTATCTCCAGACACCATGATGTCTCTTGGCAGAGGGGTTCTTGCTATTCCCTCCTTGACTGGGTTGCTGCATATTTTAGGTAAGATGAACTAGCTACTCCCAGACATCAGTGCAGTAGAAGTTTGCTTCTTGCTCACATGACGGTCCGCTACAGAATTTCTGATCAGCAGGTGGCGTTCCATCCCGTGATGGTGGAGGAACTCAAGGTCCTTCATCAGTGGTTCTATTTCAGAAGGCCTTGCTCCCTCTTTATCTAGAGGCGGGGGCGGGGGGGGGGGAGAACCACGGCGGGGGCACAGATACTTCCTAGAGGCCAGGAAAAGGCACCCTGTGTTCGCTCGTGTTCCATTGGTGAGAGCTTTGCACGTGGCCACGTTTAATGGCGAGAGAGGCTGGGAAGTTGAGTCTGGCCGTGGGCCCAGAGAGGAGGGCACAGCAGAAACCTCAGTGTTGCTGGACAGCCGGCCAGCTCTCCCACAGGTGGCCCTCTGGTCCCCGAATACCTTTTGGGGCTGTCCTTCCCACGCAGAGACCCTCGCACGCCCTAGCCTCTGAGGACACACGGTCTTCCCTGCCAGGATCCCCTGTGGTTTCTGAAGGTCTGTGAACTAAAAGGCAAGCTCTCCACCCCTCACACTTGCCCCCAGTACCACCGGGGTCCCCCCGCCCATTCGGATGGTGCCCAATGGCAGGCACTCAGCATCCACAGGAGTGGTGACGTCTTGCTGGGCGGGCAGAGTGAAGACGCTCTACGCCTGGTTGGACCCTGCTTCTGCTCTGGGAGAAAAGTCCTTGTCTGCTGCTCTCAAAGTGCCTGCTCTGCCCTTTGTCCACGCCTGCTGTGGTCATGTCTGAGGCGGGCGCTGGGGAGACTGACCTCTTGGGAGCGGCACCACTTGCCCAGCCTGCCCCCGTCTGGGGCGGGTTTTCCACTCTCAGGCTCCTTTGGTATTCAGTTCCCTTAAAAACTTTGGTGGGTTTCTGAGCTATTTGCTTCCAGTCAGTGCCAAATGCTGGTAACAGCACCTGAAGTTCTTTCCGAGGTACAGTTCTCAGTGGGTTTCATTTTTTCTTCTTTACCCCTACCTCGCGGGCTTCCCTGGTGGCGCAGTGGTTGAGAGTCCGCCTGCCGATGCAGGGGACGCGGGTTCGTGCCCCGGTCTGGGAGGATCCCACATGCCGCGGAGCGGCTGGGCCCGTGAGCCATGGCTGCTGAGCCTGCGCGTCCGGAGCCTGTGCTCCGCAACGGGAGAGGCCACAACAGTGAGAGGCCTGCGTACCGAAGTAAAAAAAAAAAAAAGGTCACCCCTACCTCGCACCTAGGGCTCCTCCCACCTCCCCAATTTAATAGCAGCCACCGTGAGCAGTCGGAAACAATAGACTTGGAAGGTGATTGGTTTGCCAGGGCTGCCGTCACAAAGTACCGCAGGCTGAATGGCTTATAAAAAGGCACTCATTGTCTCACGGTTTTGGAGGCTGGAAGTCCGAGATCAAGGTGTCAGCAGGGCTGTTCCTCCCGAGGGCTGTGAGAGCCTGTTCTCTGCCGCACCCCAGCTCCTGGCGGTCTGCCGCCAGTCTCTGACGTCCCTTGGCTTCTGCTACATCACCCTGGCCTCTTCTTTCATCTTCACATGGCATTCTTCCCGCGAGGGTATCTCTGTGTCCAAATTCTCCCTTTTCATAAGGACGCCAGTCATATTGGATCGGCCCCCCTACTCACCTATGGCCTCATCTTCGCTGATCTTATCTGCAGTGACCCTATTTCCAAATAAGAGGTCCTGGGGCTAGGACTTCAGCGTCTGAATTTTTTGGGGACGCAGTTAACCCACGGCAGAAGGCAGACAGCCTCTTAAATCTGATCTCTGTTACAGGGCTGAGTCCCTCTGCTTCACTGAGGATTCTTAACGAGACTTTGCTACTAAAAGCCCTTTCAGTTTCATCCCTGTCCCAGCTGTTTGTTGCCCCAATTTCTGAACTCTCTTCAAACATTCTTCCTAGAAAGAAAACTAATCCAGAGGAAAGGAGATTATCATACACTGAAGACCTACTAAGTGCATTATATGAGTTTCGGGTGTACGATATAATGATTCAATATTTGTATATATTGTGAAAGGATCACCGCAGTAAGTCTAGGGAACATCCATCACTATATACATAGTTACAGATTTTTTTTCTTGTGATGAGGGCTTTGAATCATGTACCCTCCTAGCAGCTTTCAAAGACACAGTGCAGTATTTTAACTATAGTTACCATGCTGCACATCACACCCCCAGGACTTACGTTTTTGACCCTCTTCACCTATTTCACCCAGCTTGGTTTTTGCTCTTTGTTTTTTATTTTAGATTCCACACAAAAGTGAGATTATACGGTACTTGTCTTTCTCTGTCTGACTTATTTCACTCAGCATAATGCCCTCGAGGTCCATCCACGATGTCACAGTCCACAAACAAACTCTGAAAAACATGTCCCCTCCCTAACCTCAATTCTTTGTCCAGATGTCAGCTCCTGGGGGAGCGTTCCCTGAACACTCCATTTAGAATTTTGCTGCTCCAGTATTTCTGATCTCAGACCCTTTCTTGCTCTTTTTCCTTGTAACACTTGTCCTGATCACCTTCTGATGAAGTGTGTCATTTTCTAATCTTGTTTATTGTCTGTCTTTCTAGGTGTTTACTCCTTGAAGACAGCAGAGATTTTTGCTACTTCGTTCAGTGAAGTACTCTCAGTGCCTGGAACAGTGCCGGGCACCTCGTTGAATGAATGGATTGAAGATGTCTCGTGGAACCTGGGAGACTGGGGCCGAGGGCAAGTTCCCAGGGGCTGAGCCAGTGTTACAGGTAAGCAGATGGGCGAGTCCCAGCCCAGTGGTTTCCCAGGTGTGGACCTGAGTTGAGGAAAGTTACTTCATCTTTCTGTCCTTTAGTTGCCTCGTTGGAAAATGGGGGCAATCACCGTCCTTTCCCTACCGGACTGTTGGAGAATTAACTAACAGAACACACAGCGTGCGCAGGGGTGTGGCATGCTGGTGGTGCTGACAAATGTTGGGTCTTACTCATCCCGTGTTGGTGACACTGATGCTCACAAAAGAAAATCGCCCTGCCTTTTCTCCTGTCGCTTCACTGTTGATGTATTTTTTGTTTGACCCCTTATGTTGGAGAATGCGAAATGATGCCCCTGTAGGTAAGAAGGCAGAAGGTGGCTTTTGCTATAAGATACTCAGTGTTATTCCACTTGGTTTCTTCCTGGCCCCGTGGACAGTCACCCAGTTGTGTGCACAGCTGTGAGACCACTGGGCTTGCCAACAGCCTGCCTGGTCCCGGGTGTTGCCCTGCCCCAGCCCCACCCGGCCGGACACCTCGGTCCTGGAGTCTCATCACGCCCCTTGCCTCGTTTCTTTATTTGTGAAATAAAGGGGTTTCTTTCTTGGTAGGTAATTTGAAGAGAGTTCTGGCATGGGGCATTGAAGGGTTGTGATAGAGATGAAACTGGAAGGGACTTGAGTAATAACAGCCCATTAATAGTTTTCATTAAACAAAGTGTGTAAAGTTCCTTCAGTTCCGACTTTTCCTGATACTGCCCTCTATGGTTTAGCCAGAACTATTTCTCCCCCGTTACTGTCCAGCCGCTAAAGTCTCTAGGTTCTATAGGCTGTCATGCTTGCCAGACTCCCGTGTCTCTCCTGGTGCCACCTGGGCAGATTCTCCTTTGGCCTCGGGACCGTCTTTCCATGAACCGTCCTGGACCAATGGGATCAGCCTTGGTTCTCCAGCTTCAGAGTGCAGGAGATCTGGCACTCGGCAGGCTCCTCTCCACCCAGGAGGGCTGGGATGTGCGGGCGCAGAGAGGGTGCAGGGAGATGGGAGGTCAGGGACGACAAGGCACTGACACCCCAGCCCGCAACCCCCACCCTGTCCCTTCTGCACATGGGAGCTAATTCAGGGCCAGTGAGGACAGGACCGGACAGCTGTACTCTGACTGACTGTGCGCTCATTAACGAAGGGAGCAGACAGCGCTGGAGTGTAATGACATCACAGTGTGTCGGGTCTGATTATGCTAATGGATTCCTTTGGCTTATCACAGGGTCTCCTGGTTGGGTTCGTGTCAGGGATTCCCAGAGTATTTGGAGAGGCTGTCGGGGTGGAGTGGGAGCTGCTCCTGCGGTCCCCATTGCCTGTCCAGGGCAGCGGCTGCGGTGTTGCCCTGGGATTCGGGCTGAGCCCATCCTGGAGAGCATCCTGGAGCTCGTGGTCCCCCAGGAGAGGCAGAGCTCGCACCTCCGCACCCTCACCATGGTGGCTGCAGGCCAGGGGCCTGACCCCAGCATTGGTCCAGCCACCCCTGCCTCCACCCACAACCTGTGAAGCACCTCTTGACCCCCAGAGGGTTCATCGCTCATACTTTGGCCAGAACATTATCCCGTTCTGTGCCTGTGTCTTCAATTTGTATCTCTTTCCAGCTCTCTTTCTCCATCTCTTCCTCCAGTTGTGGGTGTATTTTCATGATGGGGCTAGACTTCACGTTTGGCTGGGCAGGTAGCATATTGCCTATTTAAGGCATCTTGAGAAAACTCAGAAACCCAAATAATCGTACTCTCACCTCACCAGCTGCCTAAAATTTTGGGGGGCTTAAATCATAGATATGTGTTAAAGGGGCCCATCTCCCATGGGTAAATGTGCAGTGCTTTAAGCTCTTATCCATCATACCCATTGGGGGATAATCTTCAGGTCCTCTCTTTAGGGGAGTTATCAAAGGTGGTGGAGCGAAGGGACATTGAGAGCCTTGCAGAGAGGGTGGGGTCTCTACAAGAGACAAGGGGAAAGAATAGTGAGACCAGGGGTCGGGACGCTACATGGTCATACTTTCTCCAGAGCTGCTAGGGCTACATCTCCAGCGGTCACTTGTAGGACACACCAGTGTATCCCTCTGTCCTACTCCGGAGGGTCCCGCTCGAAGCTGTGTCTCTGGACGGACCCTGGCAGATCCCGAATTCCAGGAGGCAGGGCCGCGTCTCACAGCGTGTGGACAGAATGGTGTTCAGAACCAGCGTTTAGGGCAGGCCACCTGAGTCTCAGAGGACTGAAGAGGATGCGGGTGGAGCCATGGGGCGTGGACAAGTCGCGTCTACGTTCTGGCAGAGATTCAGGACCATGGAGCGCATTTCTCTGGGAGCTCTGGACATGATGCAATATTGCAATAGGAGACTCAGAGTTTGGAGCTGACGGCATTAGTTTTCTACTGCTGCTATGCAAATGGCCACCAGCAGTGGCCTGAAACACACATCGGACAGTTCTGTGGGTCAGAAGTCCAGCACGGGTCTCAGAGGCTAAAGTCACAGCGCCGGCAGGGCCGTGCTCCTTCCTGGACTTTCCTCCTGTGCCTCTTGCCTCTTCCAGCCTCTCGAGTCCCATGGCTCACAGCTCCCTCCTCTGTCTCCAGGGCCAGCAACGTTGCATCTCTCTGACCTTCTTCTGTGGTCACACACTGTCCCCCCATCCCCACCCCTTGTGACCAAGGCAGGGGAAGGTTTCTCTGCTTTTAAGGACTCGTGTCATTAGGTTGCACTCGGCTGGATGATCCTCATGAAGGTCCTTAACTTTACTGACCTGGGCACAGTCCCTGTTGCCATGTAAGGTCACATACTCACTGAGTAGGGGGATGGGACACAAACATCTTCGGACCGTTATCCTGCCGCCACTTGGCAGTACTTAGACAAACCTCGAGCAGGTGCCTAAGGACAAGCTGCTGGGAGGGTCTGGTCCTCAGAGCAGAGCCTCGGGGGAGGGGTCCGTCAGGGCCCAGTGCTGACCTTTCTCTCTGACTCTGGGCAGACGGGAGAGGACTGGCGGGATGCTCGTTTCTTCTTCCTGGGGGCATAGCCGAGCCAGGCTACGCTTTCCTCATAGTTATGTGGGGACAGTGGTCTGTGGGGAGGAGTGAAGCTGGCAACGCCCAGGCCTGGTGCATGCTCTCCATGCTGGCGGGATGCAGACGACATGGGAGGAGGGCTGCCGGGCACTGCCGGAGGGGAGTCTACTGGCCCGGCAGGAGCCTGAGTTGGAGCAGGGGCCCTTCCCCTGCCCACACGCGTCAGGCTGTGATGTGAGTTCAAAGCAGACTTTAAAAAAAAAAAAATCTATCTGTCTATCTATCTATCTGTGCTGGGTCTTAGTTGTGGCACGCGGGATTTTTTTTTAGTTGCGGCATGCAGACTCTTAGTTGTGGCATGCATGTGGGATCTAGTTCCCTGACCAGGGCTCGAACCCAGGCCCCCCGCATTGGGGGTGCGGAGTCTTATCCACTGGGCCACCAGGGAAGTCCTGAAAAGCAGACTTTGAAGAGTTAAGCTGCTGAATTGTGGACTCTCTGTTACAGGGTTAGGTCACCCTGAGTGACACAGAAAGTGATCCCAGGAGTGATGCTTCCAGAACAAAAGGTCTAAAACATGGGACGTTGACTTACTAGTCAGGTGGCAGGTGGTGAGGGCTCGGAGGTGGGAGAGCCTGTGAGTGGGGATAAAGCGCTTGGTAGGGCTTCATGGCGATGACTTGGAAGGGAGGAGACCTTGTGCCTCCTGAGGGGTCAGATCCAGGAGGGTTGTTGGGAAAGGATTAACTAACTTTGAAGAAAAATAAAAGGGAGTGGAGAAAATGTGGAATTCGGGGCATCAAACGTGTTCCAGCTGTTACTGCTGTGTAAGAAATCACTCCAAAATATAGCACATAACCCTAGGTTCATCCGAAGCGCAAAGATTTCTTTTCCTCCCAGAGATTCTGGGCTTCTGGAATTCAGGCAGGACATCGCAGGGGCGTCTCGTGTCTGCTCCACAGTGTTTGGGTCTCAGCTGGGAGGCTGGAGGGCAGGGAACTGGGATCTTGGGATGCTCACTCACTCAGAGGTGTGGGGCTGGATGGGGGCCTCTGCATGAGGCAGTGAGCGCGTCCTTACAGCCTAGACAAGCCAGCCGCCGGGCATGAGCGTCCCGTCCTCCTCCTGTTGGCACTGTCACCAAGTCACTAAGGCTGCCCGTGCTTAGAGGGAGGGGAGCGAGGCCCTCGCGCACGGTGGGCTGGGTGTCAGGCTCGGCAGAACAGAGAGCCTGGCTGGCAAAATGGCCAGGCGAGACGCGCCCACTTCCAGTTCCCCTCTGACCTTCCCTTCGTCCTGCCAGCTGGGCTCAGAAGGGCCGGGGCAGACTC
The DNA here is from genome assembly GCF_951394435.1 of Stenella coeruleoalba. NCBI lineage: Eukaryota > Metazoa > Chordata > Mammalia > Artiodactyla > Delphinidae > Stenella > Stenella coeruleoalba. The sequence goes on along the minus strand of NC_137154.1, from coordinate 107,469,154 downwards.
CGAGTGATCCAGCAGCAGTGCCCCTCCTGGCCTCACCCCCGACATCCCTGCCACCCACAGTCGACCGGGATGTGAGCAAGAAATAAGCCTTCGGGGTTTTGTAAATAGCAGTTAGTCTGCCCTGACTAGTGCGGACTGTTTTCCTGACATACCCTTTGAAGAGACAGTGAATGATATTTGTAGGTAAGTCCATTTCTTTAATGCACTGGCACGTCAATTCTCTGCCTCCCCCGGTCCCGCCAGCCATGGCTGACTGCTTCGAGGGCGTACAGATGACCTAAAGTGAGTCGGCCACCTCACCAGGCTGGGGCATTTGGGCTAGGAGTTTAGTAGGCTGCTGTTGTGTGTTGTGGATGAGAGGGGCCCAGGAAGGCAGCCGTTGGTCGCTGCTGGGCACAGAAACAGGAGACTGGGCAGCGGGAGAGGACGGTGCAGAGAGAGCACGGTCAGGTGCCATGCACCGTGGAGAGTGAGGAACTGGTGCTGGGCCTTCCCGTCCCAGCTGTCCTTTCCTGGGTTCTAGCACAGATTCCTGGTTTATATAATCAATTCTCTTTGCATCTACTTTTAGTGGGTTTCATTTGTCATAAACCAGCGTTGACTAAGACAGAAGCAACATGGAAGAGTGTTCATGGAATTCCAGGTGGAGGGAGCAGGGCACACAGTAGATTGTATGTATGTTATGACCTGGAACTTGTGCTGGTCATTGTATATACATGTATAAGAAATGTAGAACGTACACCAACATATAAACAGTGGTTATCTCTGGGAGAAGGGGCAGTATAGGGAATTTTTAAACGTTCTTGTGCTTCTGGTATTTAAGTTTTGTACCACCAGCTCTGGACCCTGGATGTTCTACTCTCAGCCCCTGACTGGCTCTTCTGAAGGCTTGCTGGCGGCTGGCTTTTACCCTTTGGTGCCTGTTGAATTCTTTCTCTTTTGTTCCAGTCTTGTCCATCTGGCCTGGCCACATCTGCTTCCTAGGAGCCAGTTGGCTTGATCTGTCTCATTTCCCAGAGCAGACATGATCATCCTACTCCAGCCCCACCCACGTCCCCTCTCCTTCCTGCTTGCCCCTCAGAGGCTTGGTATTACAGAGCTCTAGCAATCACACTGCAAAGGCAGCAAACTAACAGTGCGGGGAAGACCTAGGCCTAGAGAACACAGGCCTCTCCTGGAGCTCCCAGGGGACCCAGCCAGACTCTCTCCTGGAAGGACACGGTGGTCTCCCTGCTTCCGAGATTGGGGATGTTTGCCAAAATGGAATTGCCCCAGCTCCATGTACAATGCTGTTGGTTGAAACTCATGTTTTGAAAATGCTGATGACATTTTCATTTTATTGTTTAGTTTAATTATCATCCTCTTATTGCCTTGAAACAGTGTTCTCTTTCCCCTGCAGGAGTGTTAGCCCAAACACAGCTGCATCCTTGGATTATGTGGGAGAAGGGCCCTGGAAGGAGTGAAACAGACTGCAGGCAGGAAATGAGTTTGACCCGCAGTCTGTGTGCGGGATTCCCAAATCTGCCCTGGATTTGGGAAGTGTCTCTGTCATTAGAACAGGCATCCCTGAGAGGGGGCATTGACCCTGGGGCCCAGCACAGCTGACCAGTACTCCAGGCACAGGGATATCTACTCTCAGAGATGATTGTCCTTGAGGGGAGGCAGAGATGTGTTTTCAGTCCTCTTTTTGGGAGACAGGGGGATTTATTAGGAAATTAGAAGTCGAAGCTATGTAGGAATCCATAGTTCAAAGTGCTGAAGCACAGTTCAGAAATAACTTTGCTGCTTTAAATGATATCTGTGTTTACACATGAGGCATCTTGTACGATTCATGAGGATTTTGCATCATTTACCAGGAAGGATCAGCAACTATAACTTTCACCTTCTTGTAACTTTGCAGGTCCTAGGCATGCACGGCCTCACCTGACAGGCACATTTGTACCACTGCAGGGACTTTGTGATGAGCGTGGCAGCACTCACAGGGTACAGATGTCATTGATAACAGCAATTCTTGGCTTCCAAACAAACCAGGGAAGTCAACATTATTCCCATTTCTACTCCTGTTCCTACCCCAGGAACCAAGGCTCTGAGAAGCTGCGTGTTTGAGCTAAGGTCACAGCACTGTGGGGCTGCAGTAAAACTCAAGGCCATCTGGCTCCAAGGCTCATGTCTTATTTCTCTAAACATGGCAGCGATGGAACCAAAACGCACAGCAACCCAACCCAACCCCACCCAACCTAACCCAACCCAACGCAGTGCAACACAATACAACCCAACCCAACATGACTGGACCCAACACAACCTAACTCAAACCAAGTCAACCCAAGCCAACACAACCCAAGCCAACACCACCCAATGCAATCCAACCCATCCCAACCTGGCCCAAAACAACAACACCCAATTCACAACCCAACCCAATGCGACAGTACACCCAACACGACACAACCGAACCCAACCCAACGTAAAACCCTGTTGCTTGGAGGACAGGAGAGAGCTCTCCCCCCTGCACAGAGGGAGGCATTTACATCCTTCAGTTTTCCAGTTCCCCTTGGATTTACTCTTGTTAGGCTGTTAGACTGTGACATTTCAAGGAGAGAGACATCACTTAGGGTATCCAGATCCTCCAGATATTTGATACTTATTTTGATATAACGGGATTTGGTGGGGGCTTTGCTAGGGAAACCCTGGGGTAGCGTGTGTCGATGGCTGTCAGTTTGTAACATGTGACAGGTGGAGAAAATACTGTCAATCTTGAGAAGGATTAGGGCAAACATTTCATATTTTGTTCCATGGAATTGCTGTTCAGCATTTACCTTGACACTCGTTTGGTCATTTTTCTGTCCTTCTGATTCTCTCTCTGTTCACAGGTCCCCCAAACTCCACTGTTGCTGGGGAGATAGTTATACAGACGCACTGTTCTGTTTTCAGAGCACATAGGGCTGTGTGCTGAAGGCTGTCCTCAGCCTTTCCTTGTGGATCCTTTGAAATTTCGTTGTCTTATCAGAGGATCGAATCCAGTGAATCCTTTACAATTAGGTTTCTATGGATAAGAGACGGTGAGAGGTACTAGTATTACAACATCCACTTGCAAATATCAATTATTAATCTGACAAGCTGGGGGATTTGGGGCTTTCTGAGCCAGACACTGAGAGGCTGAACACTTTCAGTCTCTAAAAGCTCGGGATCTGGGTCCAGCAGTCCAGCAGGATCACTTCCTTGCCATGTAAATTTGTGTTTTGGCCGAAGGTCCTTCTCAGTGTAGGCAGAGGCCTCTGTCAAAAGCAGGCTGAGCATGGCAGCTGTCCCAGGCCTGGCTCCATTCCCTTCCCTCCCCCTCCTCCTTTCTCGTGGGCCTTTCTGTGGGGCTGGGCCCTCGTGGGGCTTATCAGGTGCACCTCATTCACTGGGCCCCACTGTATGAGATGGGTCTCAGCTGGAGGCAGCCGTGTAGGGGGAAAAAAGGGCTGATTGAATTTGGTTTGGGATCAGCTCCAAGTCCCGCAAGGCTTGCTAATATTTGGGGGTGATTTCCATATCACTCTAAAGTTGCTTGTCTTTCTCCCAGAGGCAAAGGCTGCTGCCAAGAGTGGAGGACCTAAAGCTGGAGGCTGCCCTAAAGATGGGAAATGAGGCAAACTCCGCTTCTGGAGCTTGTGCTGTGTGTGTGCGTGCGTGTGCGTGTGTGAGCATGACGGTCCTTGGCTCCCTGCTAACTCCCTGCAGTAGAGATCACAGTGCTGAGGAGAAGACCAGGGCTTGGCTAGGCATCTGGCCAGTGACGAGCACACGGTGACACCGTGTGAGGGGGAGAGGGGGTTCCTGGGAGAAAATGGAACGTGGCAGCGTGAGCCTTGGCTACTCTGGAGAGATGTGCAGGGCAGGGTTGACGATGAGTGTGGAGTGACCCTCAGTGAAACAGGAGGAGCCAGGACAAGCTTGTTTGCAGCTGGATCTGGTGGAATCCCTTTATGCAAGTCACTGGCTGCTCTGTACCCCATAGGTTCTAGGCTGTGGATGGAGACAGTGGTTCTCTTGGAGCTCTCTGGTCAGTGATCACATAGTGGAAGGAGGTACTGGGATGAATGAGCTGCTGCCCTGGTCCTCGAGGAGCTCCCTGCTGAGCTGGGGGACAGGTGCAACGTTTGGAAGAGGCTGTGACATATGTGACTGTGCATTTGGTGGGAGGAAGACTAGGTGGCTTCTGAGGTCCTTTTCAGTTTGAGGGCTGAGTTTCTACGAAGCCAAGTCAGACACATTATCCATTCACTTGATTCTTCAGCAGTTATGTATGAAGCACGTTTGATAACCCACGTCCTGGGGTCCAGTGAGAAGGAAGACAGAAGCGCCCCTGCACGTATGGAGCCTGGTGTCTAACAGACATTGAAGGGACGATTTGTATGACACACAGACCTAGGCAGGCCCTCTCCTCGGGGCGGCAGGCGTGGCTTCTCAGAGAAAGGGGTGACTAAGCGATACCTGACAGTGATTGGCTGGATGACAGGGCGAGGGAAGGGGGACAGATGAGGGCGTGGCGTGCATGCAGGTCCTGCCATGAGGGAGAAGGTGACATCTTCAGGGCTGGGAGGGGTCCAGGCTGCTGGGAGGAAGTGGAGATGAAGTTAGACAGGAAGGGAGGCAGGAGCTGAATTATGTCTGGCTCTGCCACATGTTATCTTTATCCTAAAGAAGGAGACTGTGACCCTGTCAGCCTCAGGTCAAAAGGGAAGCCTTTCCCGAGTACCTGAAAGTACAGGAGGCTTCCCTGGTTACACAGTCTCAAAGGACAGATCTTTTCCTTCAGAGCTCTTATCCAACTTATAATTAAAATGATTTTCATGTTTGTTTTTTAATGGCTGTCATGCTTGCTGTACCACTAAAAATGCAAGGGTCGTCACGACTTTTCTAACCAGTCTGTATCCAGTGCTCGTTACAGCGGCCGGCACATTGTGGAAATGTCATAGATGATGATTGCCTGAATATATGCGGCCCGGTGGGAGTGTCTAGGGATTCCTTTGCCTGCATTGTGGGCAACTCTTGCAGAAGACCAGGTGAGATAAGGGCAGGTTGAAACAGGTGGGAGGTGGTATTGACAGATAGAAAGAAGTGGGCAGACAGTGAGAAGCACCCAGGATGTTGTGGTGGGTTAGCTGGGAGAGAGGGGGGACGGGCTGCCCAGGTTTCTGGCTGGAGCAGCTGCATGGATAGGGTGCCTTTACTGACGTGAGTTCTCGAAGAGGAGCTTAATGAGTGGCCTGGGGTGGGGATAATGCGCCCAGTTGCAGAGGCCCACGCGGTGGCACGTCTGGCCTCTTGCTCGTTACATGTAGATGGACCACTTCCTGTCTCCCTGTTCTCTGCACATGGATGCTTTTCCATTGGGCTCTCGTGGTGCACGAGTCCGTTGTCCATGCAAATAGTATGAAGTGAGGAATTCTCTGTTGTCGGCTCTTCAGATGGTCACTTGAGAAGTCGTGTGGGGAAGACAGGACGAGTGCTTCAGCGCAGCGCACTGTCTTCACTTCTGGGCAGCTCTGTTCTGACTCCATGGACTTCCCTCCCCACTTAAACCGGGTTGACAGGCTGGACGGGGAAGTTGGTGTGCTTTACCAAACCATCCTTGAGATCCTGTCTAGCCCACAAGCCCTGAAAAGACATCCCTATTGATTGTATTACTTCTTTTCTCTCAGCCCAAGCTGGCTGAGTTAGAAGTAGACACTTGGTCCAAGGCCAGCTTACCCGAGCAGTGGTCAATCAGATTCTCTCAGGGATCTGGTCAGTGGAGGTATTTGAGCAGAAATGTCTGTAGGCTTGGCACTGGGGTACTCTGAGGGACTAGGAGAATATAATGAAGTGAAGAGACAGAGAAGGACATAGATACACAAGTGGCGATGAAAGGCCAGTTGGAGGGAGGGGGCGCAGAGACCGATTTCCAGTTCTTATTTCAGTGGAATTGAAAGGACCTTATGTCCTTTCTCCTATGTCAAATGCAGCCCATAGAGAATGGGAATTTTGCCTTTTCTCCTTGTAGGAGCAAGCTGGGGATGAAGTCTCTACTACTTGTTCCTACTTGTTTACCTGAAATATTTAGGAAGTACAGTCAAGGAGAGTAATAGCAAATGTTTGTGTACTCACCAACTAGATGGGCCAGATCTCAGCATTTTCTCTTTTGCTATATTTCGTTGACATCCCCACACTTCTCCCCTGTTCCATCCTACTCCTTTCTCTCTCAGAGGTACCCACTGCTCTATATTTGTTGTTTATCAGATAATTTTTCCATATTCAATATACTTATTGACATTATAAAGTATTGGGATTTTTTGCTTGGTATTAAACTTTATATAATTGGTTTTATTCTGTAAAAAATTTTGTAATGTTCTTTTCACTTAATGTTATGTATTTTAGATTTGTCCATGTTACTCACTGCAGGTCTAATTTTTTCATTTGCATTGCTGTAGATTATTGGGTTGCATGACTATATTCCAATTTATCCATTCTTCTATTGATGATCTTTCAAATTGTTTTCCTATATTTTTCCAATTACAAAAACGTTACAATGAATATTCTCACGCAGGGCTCCTAATGAAGACACACAGGGTTTTCCTAGGGAAGATACTTAGAGTTGTAGGTGCTACATCTTAAGGCCGTGCACATCTTCAACATAACTAGACTTAGCCAGCTTGTTTTCTAAAGTGGTTTACTAATTCTGCCTGCTCTGTATTCTCACCAACATTTGGTATCATTAGACTTTTAAATCTTTGCCAGTAGATGGATGTGAAAAGATATATCACTGTTGTAATTTACATTTCTATGATTACTGGTGAGTTGGCTATACTTTCTAATGTTGGCCATTTCAGCTTTTTTTCCCCCTAAGATTTGCCTGTTTATTCCAGTTGCCAATTTTCCTCCATAGGATTGTTAGCTTTTGCTTATTTAGTTTCTATATGTTCTGGATATAAATCCTTGTTGGCTATATGTATTGCATAAATCTTTTCCTTATTTGTGGTTTGTCTTTCCAATTTGTATATGGTAACTTTCATAGGTTTTAAGTTTTAATGTGAAATTTATAAGCCTTCTTTATGGCTGGTGCTTTTTGTGTCTTAAGAAATCCTTTTGTACCTGAAGTCATAAAGATTCTTTAATTTTCTTCTGAAGCTTTTTAAAGATTGATTTTGTATTTAGTTTTTAGATCCACGTGGAATATATTTTTGGTCTGAAGTGCGGAACATAATTTTGGTTTTCTCCAAATGAGTACCTTGTGGTCTTGGCATCATTTATTTATTACCCTGTACTTTACCCAGTACTCATCACTCTGTCCTATATACCAACTTTCATTATATTCAAGGTTCTGTCCTGGGCCTTCTATTTTGTTTTCTTCATTTCTGCAGCAGTGTCACATTATTTTAACTTCAGCTTTATATTAATATCTGATATAATGATTATGCCCACTTTGTTCTTCTTAAAAGTTTTTGGTCAATTTTTCATCTTTTTCTTTTTTTTTAACATCTTTATTGGAGTATAATTGCTTTACATTGTTGTGTTAGTTGCTGCTCTATAACAAAGTGAATCAGCTATATGTATACATATATCCCCATATCCCCTCCCTCTTGCGTCTCCCTCCCACCCTCCCTATCCTACCCCTCTAGGTGGTCACAAAGCACCAAGCTGATCTCCCTGTGCTATGCGGCTGCTTCCCACTACCTATCTATTTTATATTTGGTAGTGTATATACGTCCATGCCACTCTCTCACTTTGTCACAGTTTACCCTTCCCCCTCCCTGTGTCCTCAAGTCCATTCTCTAAGTCTGCGTCTTTATTCTTGTCCTGCCCCTAGGGTCATCAGAACCCTTTTTTTTTTTTTTTTTTAGATTCCATATATATGTGTTAGCATATGGTATTTGTTTTTCTCTTTCTGACTTACTTCACTCTGTCTGACAGACTCCAATTCCATCCACCTCACTACAAATAACTCAGTTTCGTTTCTTTTTATGGCTGAGTAATATTCCATTGTATATATGGGCCACATCTTCTTTATCCATTCATCTGTCGATGGACACTTAGGTTGCTTCCATGTCCTGACTATTGCAAATAGAGCTGCAATGAACATTTTGGTACATGACTCTTTTTGAATTATAGTTTTCTCAGGGTATATGCCCAGTAGTGGGATTGCTGGGTCATATGGTAGTTCTATTTTTAGTTTTTTAAGGAACCTCCATACTGTTCTCCGTAGTGGCTGTATCAATTTACATTCCCACCAACAGTGCAAGAGGGTTCCCTTTTCTCCACACCCTCTCCAGCATTTGTTGTTTGTAGATTTTTTGATAATGGCCATTCTGACTGGTGTGAGATGATACCTCATTGTAGTTTTGATTTGCATTTCTCTAATGATTAGTGGTGTTGAGCATCCTTTCATGTGTTTGTTGGCAATCTGTATATCTTCTTTGGAGAAATGTCTGTTTAGGTCTTCTGCCCATTTTTGGATCGAGTTGTTTGTTTTTTTTGATATTGAGCTGCGTGAGCTGCTTGTAAATTTTTGAGATTAATTCTTTGTCAGTTGCTTCATTTGCAAATATTTTCTCCCATTCTGAGGGTTGTCTTTTCATCTTGTTTATCATTTCTTTTGCTGTGCAAAAGCTTTGAAGTTTCATTAGGTCCCATTTGTTTATTTTTGTTTTTATTTCTATTCTCTAGGAGGTGGGTCAAAAACGATCTTGCTGTGAGTTATGTCATAGAGTGTTCTGCCTATGTTTTCCACTAAGAGTTTTATAGTGTCTGGCCTTACATTTAGGTCTCTAATACATTTTGAGTTTATGTTTGTGTATGGTGTTAGGGAGTGTTCTAATTTCATTCTTTTACATGTAGCTGTCCAGTTTTCCCAGCACCACTTATTGAAGAGGCTGTCTTTTCTCCATTGTACATTCTTGCCTCCTTTATCAAAAATAAGGTGACCATATGTGTGTGGGTTTATCTCTGGGCTTTCTATTCTGTTCCATTGATCTATATTTCTGTTTTTGTGCCTGTATCATACTATCTTGATTACTGTAGCATTGTAGTACAGTCTGAAGTCAAGGAGCCTGATTCCAGCTCCATTTTTTTTTCTCAAGATTGCTTTGGCGATTCGGGGTCTTTTGTGTTTCCATACAAACTGTGAAATTTTTTGTTCTAGTTCTGTGAAAAATGCCATTGGTAGTTTGATAGGGATTGTATTGAATCTGTAGATTGCTTTGGGTAGTATAGTCATTTTCACAATGTTGATTCTTCCAATCCAAGAACATGGTATATCTCTCCATCTGTTTGTATCATCTTTAATTTCTTTCATCAGAGTCTTATACTTTTCTGCACCCAGGTCTTTTGTCTCCTTAGCTAGGTTTATTCCTAGATATTTTATTCTTTTTGTTGCAGTGGTAAATGGGAAGGTTTCCTTAATTTCTTTTTCAGATTTTTCATCATTAGTGTATAGGAATGTAAGAGATTTCTGTGCATTAATTTTGTATCCTGCTACTTTACCAAATTCATTGATTAGCTCTAGTAGTTTTCTGGTAGCATCCTTAGGATTCTCTATGTAGAGTATCATGTAATCTGCGAACAGTGACAGTTTTACTTCTTTTCCAATTTGGATTCCTTTTATTTCTTTTTCTTCTCTGATTGCTGTGGCTAAAACTTCCAAAACTATGTTGAATAATAGTGGTGAGAATGGGCAACCTTGTCTTGTTCCTGATCTTAATGGAAATGGTTTCAGTTTTTCACCATTGAGAATGATGTTTGCTGTGGGTTTGTCATATATGGCCTTTATTACGTTGAGGTAAGTTCCCTCTGTGCCTACTTTCTGGAGAGTTTTTATCATAAATGGGTGTTGAATTTTGTCGAAAGCTTTCTCTGCATCTATTGAGATGATCATATGGTTTTTCTCCTTCAGTTTGTTAATATGGTGTATCACATTGATTGATTTGCATATCTTGAAGAATCCTTGCATTCCTGGGATAAACCCCACTTGATCATGGTGTATGATCCTTTTAATGTGCTGATGGATTCTGTTTGCTAGTATCTTGTTGAGGATTTTTGCATCCATGTTCATCAGTGATATTGGCCTGTAGTTTTCTTTCTTGGTGACATCTTTGTCTGGTTTTGGTATCAGGGTGATGGTGGCCTCATAGAATGAGTTTGGCAGAGTATATAGCCAAACTATATACAGAGGGAGTTTTCCTCCCTCTGCTATATTTTGGAAGAGTTTGAGAAGGATAGGTGTTAGCTCTTCTTTAAATGTTTGATAGAATTCGCCCGTGAAACTATCTGGTCGTGGGCTTTTGTTTGTTGGAAGATTTTTAATCACAGTTTCAATTTCAGTGCTTGTGATTGGTCTGTTTATATATTCTATTTCTTCCTGCTTCAGTCTCAAAAGGTTGCGATTTCCTAAGAAATTGTCCATTTCTTCCAGGTTGTCCATTTTATTGGCATATAGTAATATGTAATATTGTAGTAATCCCTCATGATCCTTTGTATTTCTGCAGTGTCAGTTGTTACTTCTCCTTTTTCATTTCTAATTCTGTTGATTTGAGTCTTCTCCCTTTTTTTCTTAATGAGTCTGGCTAATGGTTTATCAGTTTTATCTTCTCAAAGAACCAGCTTTTAGTTTTATTGATCTTTGCTATTGTTTCCTTCATTTCTTTTTCATTTATTTCTGATCTGATCTTTATGATTTCTTTCCTTCTGCTAACTTTTGGGGTTTTTTTGTTCTTCTTTCTCTAATTGCTTTAGGTGTAAGGTTAGGTTGTTTATTTGAGATGTTTCTTGTTTCTTGAGGTAGGAATGTATTGCTATAAGCTTCCCTGTGAGAATTGCAAATTAAGGACGTTTTCAACTATAATCTCTTCAAATATTTTCTCAGTCCCTTTCTTTTTCTCTTCTTCTTCTGGGACCCCTATAATTCGAATGTTGGTGCATTTAATATTGTCCCAGATGCCTCTGAGACTGTCCTCAATTCTTTTCATTCTTTTTTATTCTACTCTGCAGTAGTTATTTCCACTATTTTATCTTCCAGCTCACTTATCCGTTCTTCTGCCTCAGTTATTCTGCTATTGATTCCTTCTAGAGAAGTTTTAATTTCATTTGTTTTGTTGTTTATCATTGTTTGTTTGCTCTTTAGTTCTTCTAGGTCCTTGTTAAATGTTTCTTGTATATTCTCCATTCTATTTCCAAGATTTTGGATCATCTTTACTATCATTACTCTGAATTCTTTTTCAGGTAGACTGCCTATTTCCTCTTCATTTGTTTGCTCTGGTGGATTTTTACCTTGCTCCTTCATCTGCTGCGTATTTCCTTGTCTTCTAATTTTGCTCAACCTACTGTGTTTAGGGTCTCCTTTTTGCAGTCTGCAGGTTCGTAGTTACCATTGTTTTTGGTGTCTGCCCCCAGTGGGTAAGGTTGGTTCAGTGGTTTTTGTAGGCTTTCTGGTAGAGGGGACTGGTGTGTATGTTCTGGTGGTTAAGAATGGATCTCATCTTTTGGTGGGCACACCGCATCTGGTGGTGTGTTTTGGGGTGTCTGTGAACTTAGTATGATTTTAAGCTAATGGGTGGGGTTGTGTTCCTGTCTTGCTAGTTGTTTGGCATGGGGTGGCCAGCACTGGAACTTGCTGGTTGTTGAGTTGAGCTGGGTCTTAGCATTGAGACAGAGATCTCTCAGAGAGCTCTTGCCAATTGATATTACATGGGGCCAGGAGGACTCTGGTGGTCCAATGTCCTGAACTCGGCTCTCCCACCTCAGGCCTGACACCCGGCCGGAACACTTAAGACCCTATCAGTCACACAGCCAGGTATGTGGGGAGTTTCTTGCCTTTTGGGAAGTCTGAGGTCTTCTGCCAGCATTCAGCAGGTGTTCTGTAGGAGTTGTTCCACATGTAGATGTATTTCTGATGTATTTGTGGGGAGGAAGTTGATCTCCACATCTTACTCCTGCACCATCTTGAAGGTCCTCCTCATCTTTTTATTTTCTATACACATTTTAGAATCAGTTTGTCATAGTCCTCTAAGATCCTTGTTTGAGTTTATTGAAATTACATAAAATATTTAGATTAGTTTCAAGAGAAAGATCAGTTTCATAATATTATCTTCCCACTTATGACATACCTCTTCATTTATGCTTTCATTAACATCTTTCAATAACATTTTATTATTTTTTTTAGAAATATAATGTATAGCTTTTGTTATTATTATTTCTCTATACCATTATTATTTTCTATTATTTTTATATACTTAAAATTTTTCTAAAATATTATTTTAAAGCTACCTTTGGGCCCGTGGCCATGGCCACTGAGCCTGCGTGTCCGGAGCCTGTGCTCCGCAATAGGAGAGGCCACAACAGTGAGAGGCCCGCATACTGCAAAAAAAAAAAAAGCTACCTTTGCTTATACATAGGGCCACTACTGACTTTTAGAAATTAATTACATGTGTAACAAACTTGCTGAACTTTCTTGTTGGTTCCAATTTTTTGTTTTCTGTTTATTAATTTTGTTCTTAGTTTTTATTATTTTGTTTTTCAAAAAAGCTTTGTGTATTACCTTGTTATTTTCTACATTCTTCATATTCAGATACAACTCAATCTTTATTTTCTAGTAAATGTATTTTAACACTATACATTTACCTCTAAGTACAACTTTAACTACAGTTACAGTTGTACTTAAAGCTGTGTAAGTTTTAATATACTATATCTTTTTGCTCAATTCTAAATATTTTGTTACTTAAGTAGTAATTTACTATATCCAAGGGTTTATTTAAGAATGCATTGAAATTTCTAACATATTTATTTCCGGGACTGCATTGGTCTATCTCTTTATTGTTCTTTTTCATATAAATACAATTTGTCAGAACATTTGTTCTATGATATTAGTACTTCTAAAATTTCTGAGATGTTTCTGTACTAGTTCAAGTTCAATTTTCATGAATACTCCGTGGATGTTCTTCATTTGTTGGTGCAGCATTTCATGTTCATGTCTGTCTGATCAACCTTGCTTGCTTTGTTGAGTGAGTCTTTAATGTCTTAACTTTATCTACTTGCTTTATCTATTTTGGATAGAAATATTCTGAAATTTTCAAGTATGATTGTAAAATATTCATTTCTTAATGTAATTTTGTCAGTGTAAGGTATATTTTGCAGCAAAATCATCATTTACATAAAATAACGATTTTTACAACTTCCTGGTGAATTGTTTTGTTGATCATTCTGCAGTGGCCCATTATGGTAGACTGTATTATTATTAAAATATTCACTCCTCCCACTAAGGCAAGATTCTACTTCTCTTCCCTTGTCATAAAGTTTACTTGTGTAACTTGGCTGGGGCAGTGAAGTTGAGTGGAAGTGAGAAGCACTACTTTCAAATAGAAGATTTAAAAGCCAGCACATGGTTCATGATGTCTTTTTCTTTTCTTCTATCGTGGGACCAGCAAAGTTTTGGATAGAGATTAACCCAACAGCCAGGGTCCAAGGGTGAAAGCATTATAAAGCAGAGCTGCTCCCACCAGTGATGGGTATGTTCCTGAGTGGGAAATAGACCTTTTTTGAGTGAGTTGCTGAGATCTTTTGGGTTGTTTGTTACTGCAGCCTAACCTAACCAATCATGACTAATGCGTCCAACTAACTCTTATGAATGCCGTCTGCCTTAAGGTTGATTTTTGTCTATCATGACTACAGCCACTCCAGCTTTCTTTGGAATAGTGCTTTCCTGGTGTATCCTCTTTAACCTTTCTCCCTTCAACCTTCTTTAGTCTCATAATTTTGGTATGTCTCCTCTAAACCATGTTTAGCTACATTTTGTTTCCATTCTATTCTGAGATGCTCTGGCCATTTAATTTTACTGTTTTTACTGATGCATTTCTTCCATCTTAATTTGTGATTTCTGCTTAGCTTACTTTTTACTTTTGCCTTTGCCATCTTTCCCATCATCCATAAACTGTTGTAGTGTGCTGATGGGAGCATCCAAAAAAGATATGTTCGCTTCCTAATCCTCAGAACCTACGATTTATATGGCAAAAGAGTGAGCATTACCTTATATGGAAACAGGTATTATTAAGTTAATGATCTTGGGAGAAGAAGCTTATCATGTATTATCCAGCTGGGCCCTAAGTACAGTCATATGAATCTTTATAAGACAGACACACAGAAGAGAAGGAGGCAGTGTAACCATGGAGGCAAAGATTGGAAAGACGTAGCCAGAAGTCAAGGAAAGTGGACAGCTTCCAGAGGAAAGGACAGTTTCTCCCCTAGAGCCTCCAGAGGGAATGTGTTCTTGCCAACACCTTTAGTTAAGACTTCTGGCCTCCAGAACTGGGAGATGATAAATTTCTGTGGTTGTAAGCCATCCAGTTTGCAGTGATTTGTTACAGCCACCACAGCAAACTAACACAAGTGGAAATAATAGTGTTCATATCCCATAGGATCATTGTGAGAATTAAATGAGATAATACAGATAAAGGACCTATCAGTGCCTGGCCTACATTAAGTGCTTGATAATTTTGAGCCATTATTCTAATTATTATTGTCAGTTAAAATATGTCTTAGGTCTGGTTCCCTAGAAGAGCCTGAGATGGAGACTTTTATTGAAGGGTAAACCTGAAAGATAGTGAGGGGGCAAGGGGGGCAAGGGAACCGTGTAGAGTCTAGCTGCTAGACAAGTAGCTGCTAGACAAGAGCTGAAGGCGAGTCTCAGCCTGACCCTGTGAGAATCTATGAACGACACCTGGAGTTTTCCTACCTTGGGACAACAGAGCCAAACTTTTCTTTTTTTAAAAAAATTTATTTAGTTACTTTTGGCTGCATTGGGACTTTGTTGCTGGGTGCCGGCATTCTCTAGTTGTGAGTGGGGGCTACTCTTCATTGCAGTGCGCGGGCTTCTCGTTGCAGTGGCTTCTCTTGTTGCGGAGCATGGGCTCTAGGCGTGTGGGCCTCAGTAGTTGTGGAGCATGGGCTTCAGTAGTTGTGACTCACAGGCTCTAGAGCATAGGCTCAGTAGTTGTGGCACACGGGCTCAGTAGTTGTGGCTTGTGGACTGTAGCACGCAGCCTCGGTAGTTGTGGCGCATGGGTTTAGTTGCTCTGCGGCATGTGGGATCTTCCCGGACCAGGGCTCAAACCCATGTCCCCTGCATTGGCAGGTGGATTCTTAACCACTGCACCACCAGGGAAGTCTGAGCTAAACTTTTCTATTCCTACATTAGTCAGTCACTGGATGGGGTGCTAGGGAATGGGGTGGGATGGGGTAGTGAGGGGTGGAGGCAGCATAGCCTTCCTCTCACTTCAGGGTGAGCAGGTTCTTCCCATCCCAGGGCATATCTCTTGAGAAGGGTGCAGCTGTGAGCTGCTGGCATCCAGTCCTCACAGCAGCTGGGGAAAGAAGCGCAGCCCATGTAGTAGGGGTGTGGCTGGACACCACCAGTGTCTCCTATACAATAAAAGCTGAAAGACAGTAGTTTATTGTCTTCAAAGTGATAAAGAAAAAATAACTGTCAACTCAGAGTTTTAGCCTCACTTCAAATAGTATTCAAGTGCTAGGAAAAACACAATAGCATTTTCAGACAATAGAGTTTTCCACCCACAGGCCATCACAAAAATATATTAAAGGATGTATTTCAGCAAATAGAAAGGTGAATCCAGCAATGAACCAGTAGAATTTGAAGTTAAAAACACATTACTATTTACATTAGCACCCCCCAAAGTGAAGTACTTAGGTATAAATCTAAAAATATATATATATAGGACCTATATGGGGAAAACTGCAAAACTCTGATGAACGATATCAAAGAGGAAATAAGTAAATGGAGAGAGATTCCAAGTTTACTCAGTATTGTCAAGATGTCAGTTCTTCCCAACTTGATCTATAGATTCAGTGAAATCTCAATCAAAATGCTAGCAAGTTATTTTGTGGATATCAACAAACTGATTCTGTAGTTTATTTGGAGAGGCAAAAGACCTGGAACAACCGGCACAATCTTGAAGGAGAAAGAACAAATTTGGAGGACTGATACTACCCAATTTTAAGACTTACTATAAAGCTATATTAATTAAGACAGTATTGGTGAAAAAATAGACAAATAAATCAATGAACAGAATAGAGAGCCCAGAAACAGACCCACATAAACATAAGCAGATATTACTCAGCCATAAAAAGGAACGAAATTGGGTCATTTGTAGAGACGTGGATGGATCTAGAGACTGTCATACAGAGTGAAGTAAGTCAGAAAGAGAAAAACAAATATCATATATTCACGCATATATGTGGAACCTAGAAAAATGGTGAAGATGAACTGGTTTGCAGAACAGAAATAGAGACACAGATGTAGAGAACAAATGTATGGACACCAAGGGGGGAAAGTGGCAGGGGGTGGTGGTGGGATAAATTGGGAGACTGGGATTGACATATATACACTAATATGTATAAAATGGATAACTAATAAGAACCTGCTGTATAAAAAAATATAAGCAAATGATCATTGACAAAGGAGTAAAAGGCAATACAGTGGAGCAAAGACAGTCTTTTCAACAAATGTGCTGGAACAGCTGGACATCCACATGCAAAAAATGAATCTAGACACAGGCCTTGTACCCTTCACAAAAATGAATTCAGAATAGATCAGAAACTTAAATGTAAAACAAACTGTAAAACTCCTAGAAGATACATAGGAGGGAATCTAGATGACCTTGGGTGTGACCTTGGGTATGGAGATGAGCTTTTATGTACAACACTCAAGGCACAGTCCACAAAAGAGATAATTGATAAGCTGGACTTCAGTATAATTAAAAACGTCTGCTCTGTGAAAGACAATGTCAAGAGGATGCAAAGACAAGCCACAGACTGCGATAAAATATTTTCAGAGACACATCTGATAAGCAACAGGAATTTTCATTCAGTACTGGTGGGAATGCAAAATGGTGCAGCCACTTTGGATTGTGTTTTGGAAGTTTCTTACAAAACTAAACATGGTCTTACCATAACATCCAGCAGTCACACTCCTTGGTATTTACCGAAAAGAATGGAAAATTATGTCCACACAGACAAATGCGTGTGCATATTTATGGCAATTTTATATAGACGCAGCCAAGATGTCCTTCAGTAGATGAATGAATACATAAACTATGATACATCCAGACAATGGAATATTACTCATCTCCAAAAATAAATGAGCTATTAAGCTATGAAAAACCATGGAGGAACTTAAAGTCATATTACTAAGTGAAAAAAGCCAATCTGAAAAGGCCACGTATTGTGTGATTCCAACTTCGTGACTTTCCAAACAAGGCAAAACTATGGAGATGGTAAAAAGATCAGTGGTTGCCAGAGGCTAGGGGGAGTGAGGGATGAATAGGTGAAATACAGAGGATTTTTAGGACAGGAAAACTACTCTGTATGATACTATAAAGATGGCTACATGTCATCATACATTTACCAAAACCCATAAAATGTACATCACCAAGAGTGAACCCTAATGTAAACTATGGATTTGGGGTGATAATGACGTGTCATGCAGATTCATTGATTGTAACCAATGCACCATCTGGTCGGCGGGGGGGTGTTGGTAGTAGGGGAGGTTGTGTGTGCCGGGGCTGCGGGGGGAGGGAACATATGGGAATCTCTGTACTTACAGCTCAGTTTTTCTATGAACCTGAAACTGCTCGAAAAATAGTTTATTAACTAAAAATAAGTGAATTGAAGAGAGATGAATGGGATACAAGATACAAGGCGGAACGTGGCAGAGAGGCAAGATTTGAAGAGATAGTGATATTTCTAATAAAATTAAAGAAAAAAATGAACCTTCACACTGAAAGTATGTTCCAGAACAGAGCAGAATACATACAAATATGAATCCACATCGAGAGACCTCACAGTGAAATAGCAACATATCAAGGATAAAAAGAAAAACATATAGTTTAAACTTCTCATCTCAGAGAAATCAGACTGCTTACAAAGGAATCAAATTAGAATGAGAGCATATTTATTATCAACAGTCTTTGTTATGAGAGCAGGGTTTCAAAGGTGAACAGAAAGTGAGTTGTATGTCTGTGTGTGGGAGTGTCTAGGGCGTGTGGTAGGGCCAGCGTGAGACAGAGACAAGAGGAGGGGGAGAGGGTTCGTGGTCAGATGACGAGCTCACCTGGGACGAGCTGGGCGCGAGGCATTGAGGAGACCACAGGGACCACAGGAATGGTCAGATGTGGCCATGGGGCCAACATGGGGTAGTGACCACATGGGCCACTGTGCAACCCACTGGTGAGGAATGCTGGGTGCCTCTGTGCTCTGAACCACCACTCGGGCCCTATTTCCATGAATTTTTCAAGTGCTACTGGCTTGGCAGTATCTGAAGAAGTCTGGGTGGAGGTGTGTAAAGATCTTAGCAGAAAAGTGGGGGTGAGGAGAGAGGAGAGCAGCGGTGGAGGCAGGTACCAGGAACTTGATGTCCCTGGCGCTGGAGCATTCCTGGACACCCCATCTCTGCGGGCACGTCCCTATGAGTTCTTTGTGCAGGATAACAATGGGAGCAGTTGATGACTGTGGTGGACAGAATTCTAAGGCGACCTTCTGATATTCCTGGCCTCTGGTGTACCCATACACCTCCCAGGTTATTCAAACATGAGTCTAGATACTGCTGTGAAGGGTTGCAAATGTAATTAAGGCCCAAATCAGTTGACCTTAAGATAGGGGGGTTATCCAGGTGAGTCTGACCTAACCACCTGAGCCTTATAAAGGAAGCCAGCGATTTGAAGCAGACGCACAGGAGAATTGGACACGGAAGAAATTCTCTGTTGCTGACTTTGAAGATGGAGGGGGGCACTTGATGAGGAATGTGGATGGCCTCTGGGAGCATGGCAGCTCGCAAGGAAATGGGAACCTCAGTCCTATAACTACAAGGACTTGCACTCTGCCAACAGCCTGAGTCAGTAGCAGATTCTCCTCTGCCCCAGATGAGAACCACAGCCTGGGAAACACGTGGATTTCACCTTGTTGGACCCTGAGTGGAGAACCCAGCCACACCAGGCCCAGACTTCTCTCTTCAGAGACTTTGAGGTACTAAGTCTAGGTGGTTTTAAGCCGCTTAGTGTGGTAATTTGTTACATGAAATAGGAAACTAATCCAGTGATGCTGATGATGATGAAGAGAGAAAGAAGGCTCAGGAACGGCTGGAGCAAAGAGAGAACCAGAGAAACCCAGGTCATCAGTGCAGTCTTATGACTCAGGCTCTCCGTCGTCTGAGCTCGGGAGCAGCCCCGGGTCTTGATTCTGCTCTCGGCCACTTCAGGCAGGCTGTAGAAAAGAGGATTCAGACCTGCTTAGTGAATGAATGTCTTCCTTTTGTCTGGTTTTCCCTTTTACTCTGAGAACAGAGGCACATGCTGTTTTTCCACTGATCCCTTCTCTAATAAGTGTGCCGACCTGAAACAATTGACCTTAAAAAATAAAAATAAGTAACCAGTTCCCAGAGCCCTAGCAGGCAGCATTAGCATTCTCCCGTCTTGCTGGCTGTGTCCTGGGAGTCTCAAAGAAATGAATCTTATTATTAGTCTGCTGCCAGTGACTGCTCCTGACGGCTTCTTCCTGCCAGCCGCAGCTGCCGAGCCTGGCACAGGTGTCATGAGCCTGACGGCTCCGCAGGGCGGGGCGGGGCGGGGGAGGCACATTGAGCCGTCAGCCCCAAGCTCAGAGCAGGCTGTCTGGGTTCCCCCAGACAGAGGAGCCTCCAAATCGATGTTTCCAGGACTTTCTGGCAGATAACTGATAAACCATTATCATGAATGGTGATAAGATACACCATTCAAGCCTTCAGACCCTCTCTTTTTGTTGTGAGATATATCCTTCACTTAGAGGAGCACGTATAATGTGTGTGTACAGTTATAAAAAATTATAAAGCAAATGCCAGTGTGAAAGGAAAGACAGACATCGCCAGTACCCCAGAAAACCCCCATTCCCCTGTTCCCATACACAATGCCTTCTTCCCCCAGGGGAAGATTATTGTTATCCTGATGTTCAGGAAAATTATTTCCTTGCCTCTAAAAATACTAGTTAATGCCTCTCTCTTCCCATGCCTGGATAGGAAGTGTCTAGTTTTGCCTGCTTGCAAACCTTATGAAAATGGAGTGTGTTCCCTTGTGCATCTTGCTCCTTTACTCAATACTACGTTTTTGAAATTCATCCATATTATTTATCATATAACTGTAGTGTGTTCATTTTCATTGCTGATTAGTATTCCATTTTATACCATGATTTATTTGTTCTCATGGTGGACATTTAATTTAGGTTGTTTTTACTGTCTGGATATTTAAACCACACTTCTGTGGACATTCTGGTAGCTGCACACCTGGCAGGAGGTTATGTAGGGTTAGGTACCAAAGCACAAAATTGAATGGACACAGCATACGTGTCTTCAGTCTTCCTAGATAATGTCAAACTGCTTTCCAGATGGGATCCAAGTGCACTTCCATAAACAGTAGGTACAATTTCCTAATTCTCTGCATCTTTGCCAGCGCTTGGTATCCTAATTTTCTATCACTGCATAACAAATTGCCGCAAACTTGGTGGCTTAAAACAACTTAAATTCATTACAGTACAGTTCTCATGAGCCAGAGTCTGGGCACCGATTACCGAGTCCCCTGCTCAGAGTCCCACTAGGCTGTAATCAATGTGTTAACCTGGTTTGGGGGCTCATCTGACTCTTGGGTTCTCTTCCAAGCTCCCCCGGTTGTTTGTAGAATTCATTTCCTCGAAACTGTAGGACTCGTGGAGCCTGCGTCTTCAAGGCCAATGGGAGGATGCCTCTGACACTTACCTTCTTCTAAAGGAGCCTCTGATTAGGCAGGCCCACTTGGATAAGATCCCTTTTGATTAACTAAGTCAGTGGGGCACTTAGGTTGCTTCTATAGCTTGGCTCTTGTCCATAATGCTGCAGTGAACATGGGGGTGGACATATCTTTTTGAATCAGTGTTTTTGTTCCTTTGGATAAATACCGAGAAATGGTATTGCTGGATCATATTGTAATTCGATTTTTAATTTTTTGAGGAGCATCCTTACTGTTTACCACTGTGGCTGCACCAGTTTACATTCCCACCAACGGGGCACAAGAGTTCCCTTTTCTCCACATCCTCGCCAACATTTGTTATCTGTTGTCTTTTTGATAATAGCCATTCTGACAGGTGTGAGGTGATATCTTCTTGTGCTTTTGACTTGCATTTCCCTGATGATTAGCGATGTTGAGCATCTTTTCATGTGCTTGTTGGCCATCTGTATGTCTTCTTTGGAAAAATGTCTGTTCATATCCTCGGCCCTTTTTTTTTTTTTTCGCGGTACGCGGGCCTCTCACTGTTGTGGCCTCTCCCGTTGCGGAGCACAGGCTCCGGACGCGCAGGCTCAGCGGCCATGGCTCACGGGCCTAGCCGCTCCGCAGCATGTGGGATCTTCCCGGACAGGGGCACGAACCTGTGTCCCCTGTATCGGCAGGCAGACTCTCACCCACTGCGCCACCAGGGAAGCCCCTCGGCCCATTTTTTAATCAGACTGCTTTTTTTTTTTGCTATTGAGTTCTATGAGTTTTTATATATTTTGGATATTAACCCCTTATTGAATATGTAATTTGCAAATATTTTCTCCCATTCAGTAGGTTGTCTTTTCATTTTGTTGATGGTTTCCTTTGCTGTGCAGAATCTTTTCAGTTTGATGTAGTCCCACTTGTTTGTTTTTGCTTTTGTTGCCTTTGCTTTTGGAGTCAGATCCAAAAAAATCATTGCCGAGTTTGATATCAAAGAATTTACTGCCTATGCTTTCTTCTAGGAGTTTTAGGGTATCAGGTCTTACATTCAAGTCTTTAGTCCATTTTGAGTTAATTTTTGTGTATAGTCTAAGATGGTAGTCTAGCTTCATTCTTTTGCACGTGGCTGCCCAGTTTTCCCATTTATTGAAGAGACTGTCCTTTTCCCATTGTATATTTTTGCCTCTTCTGTCATAGATTAATTGACCATATATATACGGGTTTATTTCTGGCTTCTCTATTCTGTTCCATTGATCTATGTGCCTGTTTTTATGCCAACGGATAAAGAATAATGTAAGATTGATCTGTCTGTCTATCTATCTATTTATCTATCTATCAATGGAATATTATTCAGCCATTAAAAAAATGGAATCTTGCCGTTTGTGACAACATGGCTGGATCTTGAGGGCATTGTGATAAGTGAAATAAGTCAGATAGAGAAAGACAAATACTGTATGATTCCACTTATATGTGGAATCTAGACAAAACAAACAAACAAGCCAAGCACATAGATACAGAGAAGAGATTGGTGGTTATCAGAGAAGCAGGGGTTGGGAATAGGAAAAATGGGTGAAGGGAGTTAAAAGATACAAACTTTCAGTTATAAAATAAAATACTTCATATGCTTCTCATTTGCAGATATTTCTGACCTGGTGGAGCAATATTCTTTAATAAAAATATTGTATGGGGCTTCCCTGGTGGTGCAGTGGTTGAGAGTCCGCCTGCCGATGCAGGGGACATGGGTTCGTGCCCTGGTCCGGGAGGATCCCACATGCGGCGGAGCGGCTGGGCCCGTGAGCCATGGCCACTGAGCCTGCGCGTCCGGAGCCTGTGCTCCACAGCAGGAGAGGCCACAACAGTGAGAGGCCCGTGTACCGCAAAAAAAAAAAAAAATGTATATATATATATATATATATATATATATATATATAGTATAAGACTTTTTTAGTGCTTATTGTTTGTCAGCCATTTACACACAAACCTCTTTTAATATACTTAAACCCTTTATAATAGGTCCTGCGAATTTCTCCATTTTACAGATGAGGAGCTTGAAGCTCCAAGGAGGTAAGTGACCTGGCAGGGTCCTGTAGGAACCGCTGCTTTGGTCTTAGAGCTTTGCATGGCTCGAGAGCCCATGTTCTCAAGCTCTAAGGACATCTAGCACGCTGACTCAACGGACAAGGAGATCTGCTCTGTGCCATGTTAGAGGGGCAAGTGCTTTCTTATTCCTTTTATGATTAAAATGCTGCTTTTATGGAGAAGAGTAACAGTTTATATTGCCATTCTCTTCCTCCAGCTAGCCTCTTCTCCCTTCTCCAATCTACCCAATACACTGCTGTTAATTCCTCTTCTCCAGTCTCTGAGTTCATCATGTTAGCTCTGCCCCAAAGCCTGTGGGATCAACTGGGAATCTGGTGTCTAAGGCCTTTCTCCCATCTTTGGGAGTCTGACTCCAGACTCATTCCCAGCCTCATCTCCCACAGACCCTCTCTTCTGGCCCTTGCACAGCACTGGAACATACACAACCCAGTGCTCTACTCAGACCACTGCCCCTAGTTGTATAGCCTAGTCCCACTTTCTTTCTCTTCCAAATTCTAGTAAGCTTTCAAGGCCCACTTCAATTCAGACTTTCTAGATGAATCACCCTTTAACCTCTCTGTCCCAAGAGATCTTTTCCTCTGTCGTTTGAGTTGCTATATCATTTATAATTTTTACCATTTGACCCCTAGTCAGGTCCTTCATTATAATGCTACTTAAATGTTCATGTCTCAATAAAATTATATACTTATTGCTAGTTAGTGAATCTGCTGAATCTTTCTCAATTCCTGTGTTATTTGAACTTTGCGTGGCATCTAATACTGTTAAGCAAGGAATTATTCTTCTCTATCAGTTTTTATGACATATTTATTTCCTAGTTTTCTTCTTTCTTTGGATTCTCATTTTCACCTACATCCTAAATGTCTGTTCTTTGGGATTCTGCTTTTGGCCCTTTTCTCTTTCACCCTGTACTTCTGTGTGCAGCTCTTACTATACTGTCACTTTATTGGATTCTCTCTTCCATTGATCCATTAGCTCCTTGAGGTCAAGGACAGCATCCTGTCTTCATTGCATCCCAGGGGGCTTGACCCAGAGACTAGCCTCATGCATTCCTTGTGAATTCCTGCAGTTGCTCTGACGCTGCAGTGTCAGAGGTGATGCTCGTGGATGGAGGAAGGCAGAACTGATGCTTGTGGATGGACAGGATGTCTAACTGATGAGACCAGGATGGAGGTACAGTGTTTTCTGGAGAAGACCCTCTTGGGAGTTTCTCTTTTCTGGGATTTTTTCCTTTTAACTTGGGGTGTGTCTATATGGGGAATGCTAGTTGTCTTCAAATATTTAAAATAAATATTCAGAAAGCTCTCATGCCTTTAGTCCTGTTCATGCATTTCAGATTGTGTCAGATCTATTCTGATCCATCGCTTCTAAGATAACCAGAGCTCTCTGACTTGGCTCCCAAACCAGACATAGAAAGTTAAATCAGATAACTCACGTTTGGACACAGATTTTCTGTCTTCAACAAGTTTCCACATCTCATTTTGTCTTCATTAGAATACCCTGTGTATGAATTCATTCACTAAAAGTATTTCTTTTTTTTTTGCGGTACGCGGGCCTCTCACTGTTGTGGCCTCTCCCGTTGCGGAGCACAGGCTCCAGACGCGCAGGCTCAGCGGCCATGGCTCACGGGCCTAGCCGTTCCGCGGCATGTGGGATCTTCCCGGACCGGGGCACGAACCCACGTCCTCTGCATCAGCAGGCGGACTCTCAACCACTGCGCCACCAGGGAAGCCCCTAAAAGTATTTCTTGATCCAGGCACTGTCCACGGTGCTGGAGGAGCCGTGGAGAACAGCTCCAGGCTTCAGTGGCAGCACCTGCTGCCCTTATTCCCATTCAAAGCTGAGGAAGTGGAGGCCCTGGCAAATTACAAGGTTTCTAAATGTTCCTCTGATGGTAAATGAAGGAGCTGGAGCCTCCTTATCTCAAGCCTGTATTCTGCCTGTTACACCACCTTGCTAAGTGACCTTGCTAAATGACCTTGCTAAGTAACTTGCTGAACTCTAAAGTTCAGTGGAAATGTGCTTTTATTGCCACGTTCAGTTTGCAAGTTTTGTCTTTTTCTGAAAGAGAAACTCGGAGGAGACCAATGGTAACATTTGAAGCAATGCTTCGCTTTTCCTTTCAAGTTCTTTCATGTTGAATGGCCCAGGTTCCAGGGAGCTGTTTCCAGGAATGACACCCAGACTCCTCGGCCTCTCATTGCTGACATACTTCCCCTGGAGTGGGGCAGAGGGCAGGACGCTGTAAGAAGTGTGCCAGCCCTGCCCAGCTCACACCCTTACTGGTTTTCTCTGAGTCCTGAGGGCCCAGCTGCCTGGGTCTCTGCCCCAACCCTGCTAACTTTCCTTAGAAGAAAGCAAAGGTTAGCTGAGATCACACAGCCAGGTGGATGCCCGGATTCGCTTTCCCTGGGGCTAATTATGGAACCACATTAGATAAAAGTCAACATATGTTGTGAAAGGCACTGTGTATCACTGCTTGACAGTTTCTAACAATGTGCTCATGTAACAGCTGTCAAAGGCAGTGCTAGAAAATGAGTAATATGTTGATTTATGTATATCAGATCTGTCCTGCGCTCTGTGCTGGAACAGACCAGGCTCTGTGGGTGGAGACTTGGGGAGGGCGCGGAGGAAGGAAGGAAATTCCCTCATCTTCAGAAGCGCCTGGAAGGCATGGCTGAAGCCTGTAGCAGCTGTTACTTTCCGAGGTCCTTTGGAGAAAAATTGCCAAGGGGACATCTGCTCCCTTTCTACAACAGTGGGAAGAGTAAAATCTGAGCCTCCTTAGGCGACGGGGGCTGCTGAGGTAATCACCTGTGCATTCCTTGGCCTCTGCACGGGGCTGAGGGTGACACCGTCGGGCCCACTCTAAATGGCTTTTGGAAAAGGGGGTTTCTCTCCAAGTAACCAGTTTGGATTTTCTTTAGAGTTAGGGCATTTTCTTAATGACCAGATCGGTTTTCTTATTTGTTTCGTAAGTATCTCATTTTGTTTCCAAAGTACATTGGAAGAGGAAGTAGAGTAAGTTTTCTCTTTCATTTGAAATGCTGTCTCCACTTTCTGTGTTGTTTTCTCTTGAGGCCATTCAAAGGGCCCACTCGATTCCCAAAGGGCCTGATTAGTATGCAGGGGAGGTCACTTTGGTGTTGCCCTTGGGATCTCCGCTAGGTTCCAGATTTACCATCAGCTCCTCTCTCTGGCCTCCTTCTCTTGCCTTTGCTAAACTGTTCGCTCACCCATAATGTTCTGCTTCTCTAAATGCTAAGTGACTTAGTAAGAGAATTAGGTCTAAATCACAGAGCCAGCCCCTGAAAGCTAACAGCAAATCAAAACTCTGAAATAATCACTACTTAATGTGTAGTTTGGGGGAATCTTTCACAAATAAACATAAACAAATACTCTACTTACTTGTTGGTATTTGTTGGGACAAAAATAGAAACTCCCTGCTCATTTCTATAGCCTTCGGAATAGTATCCCCACAGTGAGATTGGGGCTGGAGTCCAAAACACACTTGCCTTGTGTTTAAGGTGGGAAACATTGATCAACAAAGAAGCCTTGAGGGCTCTTCCTGTGGGTCTGAGGGTGTGAGTAGATGGGGCACGCTTTCCTCTCTCGAAGGTTGTGGCATTGATTGTGTTGACAAAGGCACACCCCTGCTCCTCTGGCCACACACACCGCAGCTGCCATGTTGGCTGGCAAGAACCTGGCGGATGCCAGGTGTCTCCTGCCGCTGCACTTCCCACCCCCAAGGCCTGGATGCTGCCTCCATGGAACAGGACTTCATCAGGCTAGTGTCCTCCAGCTCTAGATCTGATGCGCTCCCAGGGGCATCCAAGTCATATCCAGGGGTAGCCAACCCCCTACAACAGAATCCGCTTCCAGCAGGCTAGGTAATGGAGAAAGCCGCTTGCAAACCGCTCCTGGTCACTAAGATGCTGTAGGAGTAGTTGACTGCACACCCAGTTAGTGAAAGTTCATGGGCACTGCACACATGCTCGGCCAAGGGTTTAGAAAGAAGTGAAGATTCACAGTAGACCAATGGTAATTAATGTAGCCGATTCAAAATTTCAACCTGCAAAAGCAGGTGTCCTTTCCCCAGAGAGCTATAATGAAGTGAGCAGTGTTGAGCCATTTACTCCAGGATCCATTAGACCTTTCAGTGATGCAGATCTGCTTTTGGGAGGCTGCACCTTTGGGGGACAGCTGTATCTCTATTTGACCCATCAACTCACAATGATTACAGAACTTGACTTGTACCAACTCGATTACAATTGGTATGAAGGCAATCTTAGCTAAGAGTGAAGGAATCTCTGGAGCAGTTAGGAAGAATCTGCTGTGGCAGTCTTTTTAAAAATTATCTTTCCTTACTAGTGATCAGCAAGATATTTTAGATTAAAAGGTTCTACTAGTTTAAGACAGAAAGGTAACATGGGGTGGTGGAAAGAACACAGAATTAGAACCAAAGAGTCAGCGTCCTGGGTTAGTAGCTGCGTGATCTTGAGCAAATTCATTAACGTCTTGGAAGCTTGGCTTTTTCAGTCTATAAAATGAGAATAATAATCGTAGCTACCTTGTGAAACTGTGGTAAGATTACATTAGTTAATGAATACAAGAGCTCTTCAAACTGAGTTTAAACTTGCTGTGTTTTCTCTCTTCTAAGACACATTTCGCCTGTGTTTGAATGTTTCTAAAATCCATGGGTTTCTTATAATTGATATATATATATATTCAGTGGTAGTACTTTCCTTTTTCCCCTGGAAAGTTATTAAATTGTTGGCATGTGTTGCAATCCATGGCTGTTTAGAGACATGAACATATGGTAGTTCAATAAAAAGAGGTCAAATTTATTACTTTTCATTTGGTATTTAGAGTCACTTGTTCATATGGTGTAGTCACCATTTATTAAGTGCATTTCATTATTTGCAACAAAATACTACGCTAACACTTGTCTACAAAATTTCCATCTCCTCTGAATTATATTTGACTTCACAGTTGGCACGATACTTGCTTGTCAACATTGCCACCTGGCAAGTCACTGCGGAGTGGCGATGGCTGGAATCTGCTGCGTAGCAGAGGCCACCTTTACTGATGGAGGTTAGCTGGATGGCTCTGGGCAGAAAACCCCATGAGCTCTGAGTCGGCAAAGTCTTAGAGATCTGAAGAAAGAGCCCTATAAGTTGATGGTTTTATTACTATTAAGAGGTGAGATTACTTAGACACCGAAATGCAGGTTGCTTTCCTCTAGATTGATTTTTTTTTTTTTTTTGTGGTACGCGGGCCCCCCACTGCCGTGGCCTCTCCCACCGCGGAGCACAGGCCCCGGACACGCAGGCCCAGTGGCCATGGCCCACGGGCCCAGCCGCTCCGCGGCACGTGGGATCCTCCCGGACCGGGGCACGAACCCGCGTCCCCTGCATCGGCAGGCGGACTCCCAACCACTGCGCCACCAGGGAAGCCCTAGATTGATTTTTATTAACTTGAATGCAAACTGTTTTTGTACCTGATTGTACCATTTTATTTTCAAACACACTGCGTTGATAAACCTCGCTCCCTCTTCGCATTTTCTGCAGGCTTTTGTTGTCTTTCATGAGGCTATTCCAGTGAGGAAAAAAGTAAAATGGACTTGATGGTGATATATTTACCTGGCTAGATTATAACTACTGCAAAAATAAATAAAAGTTTTAAGACAACAAAACTGAAAAAGTGCAGATATCCACTGAAGCCTTCTCACCTCCCCTGGGAGGGATAAAAACACATCCCACTTACAGCATTCCTTTTTCTAAGGCCCTTTCTGGTTTTCCCAAATAACCATTGTCTAAATAGAGTAGCTTGTATGAAACTGTACACGTGGTGGGTGGTCCTATACATATTCATTAGTAAAATGTACATAAGGCACTGATCCATGGGTTTTTTTAGCCAAAGATATGGTTTCGGCAATAAAAAGTTCAATTCGGCCCTACTGGGTAGAGTCCATGTAGTTCTGAGATCATGATCCTGAACTCCATCCGCTCCCATCCTTTCAGAACTTGAAAGATATATTAACAAATTTGGCCCAAAATGAAGCTGGGAAGACAAAAATGAAGCAATAAATGCTGGTAGATGCCAAGTTCAGAATTCATCTGCTCCTGTTGAGGGCCTCATGGTGTTTGCAATGCAAATCTCAGACTCATGCCTTAATCATTACCGCAGGGAGACAATTAGGGTTAAAGTATAGATTTCTAGATAACGAGAGCAAATAATAAAGAAATAAATACACAGAACAAAGCGAGCTAATGTGACTCATTTAGAGCAATGCTTTGTTTACAGCTTGCAGGGCCTTTGTAGCCAGGAGATGGGCTTTCTGGACGTGAGACTGTGTAACTTGGCTCCAGATTGTTTATTCATAATTCATCAGTTTAATACTTTCTTGAATTGAGAGAAATACGGGTTTTATTTTTTGGCTCCGGATTTTATGAAGGGAAGATGGGAATATCCCCTCAGGACCATGGGTTCAAGGATTGTGCCCTAAAATCAAGGCACATGAGTTGTTTGATGTTTTCCATTTTATGCTTTAGGGGTTAAATACTCAGGCCCTGGAATCAGACAGGCCCAGCTCAGCAGATTAAAGCTCTGGCCTTGGGCAAATTATTAAGCCTCTTCAAGAGCTAAGACTTGAAGGCTCCTCGTCCAAAGGGTTATCAAGCTCATGGGCTCACTGGGGAGACTGAAGGGGGGAGTGCGTGTGGAAAAACCCAGCGTAGCTGTTCCTGTTAATCACGTTGCTCTTTTCTCCTGAGACAACCTCCTTCAATCTGTGCCTCCTCACTGTTGTCCCTCCAGCCCTCCTTCCTGATCAGAACTTTGAATGATCAGTCTCTGCTGCTCATGAGCACCTGTCTTGGAGCAGAAGTGGATACCTGTCACTGGGGATCACGTGGACGTCCCCTCCTACCCGTGGTGGTAACAGCTACCCTCCTGGGGGTCATCCACCCATCTGCTCAGACAGAAGCGCTTCTGAGTAGGTACTGCCCTGGACAGGAGTTCAGGGACACGAGGTTCCAGGCTTGACACAACCCTGACTATGGTGTCTTTGCTGTGTCACCGCACATCCCTGGGCTTTCGTTCTGTCCTTATATTAGGGGAGTTGTTCTAGATGGTGGCTTCCAACCATGGCTGCCTTTAGAATCACCAGGGGAGCTTTGGAAAAATACCAGTGCTCAGACCCCATTTCAGCCCCATTCAACTAGAATCTCTGGGGTGGGGTCTGGAGTTGATATTAAAAAAAAAGCCCTGCCAGGTAATTCTAGTGTGCAGCCAGGCCTGAGAGTCACTTGGAGAGGTTGCTGGTCTCTGAGCTGTGCCTCTCCGGCAGGGAGGGAAGCTGGTGCCGTGGGTTCTGGGCCCACTGCATCCTCAGACAGGGCAGCTGGGTTCCACAGACAGTGCTGTTCTGCTTGAGGTTTAGGTTAAAGAAAGTTCCGCTGCTACAAACCAAATCAAAACCTTTGAATGGTAGTGATGACAAAAATTTCTTCTGTCCACAGTACAGCAAAACTCAAAAAAAAAAAAAAAGAAAAAGAAAATTAAGGGACTCAATTGTCTCTGATGTTATTTGGCACTATTCTCATGATCTGGAGCTCATTTGTTCTGAAGGTTACAATTGATTTTTCCACTTTTCATCATGGGGTCTAATGAATCCCTTTACATTTTCTGATTCATCTTGGAAATACCTACTTAATAATTACGAAAATAATGTTTTGTTTACATAATCATTATTAAAGGCACAATGTGGTATATTAACATTACATTTATAGCACATCCTGCTATATGCATCCATCAGTTATTTACATATATGAATTGAATTAGAAATTTATAACAGATGTCCTCATCCTACACCAACAGGAAATAAGGTTGTATTTACATATAAGCTACGTATCTATATATTTGTATATGTGAATACAAGTTTTTTATTATTAATGTATTTTATTTGTTTATTTTTGGCTGCGTTGGGTTTTCGTTGCTGCGTGCGTGCTTTCTCTAGTTGCGGCGAGCGGGGGCTACTCTTCTTGCGGTGCCCGGGCTTCTCATTGCGGTGGCTTCTCTTGTTGTGGAGCACGGGCTCTAGGCACGCAGGCTTCAGTAGTTGTGGCTCACGGGCTCAGTAGTTGTGGCTCTTAGGCTCTAGAGCACAGGCTCAGTAGTTGTGGCGCACTGGCTTAGTTGCTCCGCGGCATGTGGAGTCTTCCCGGACCAGGGCTCAAACCCGTGTCCCCTGCGTTGGCAGGCGGATTCTTAACCACTGTGCCACCAGGGAAGCCCCAGTACAAGTTTTTTATCTTTTAGTTTCATCTTCTGTGCATCCATCCATGTATGTGTTCATTTATTTCTTCCTTTAAGAATTACTTCCTGTTGGATGTCTGGTTTGTATGAGACTTTGTGCTGTGGGGGTTGTGTGTTTGTCATGTGTTCGTGTATGTATAAGAAATGAGGATATCTGTTTGTAGATAAATACAGGAAAATATTTATACGCATAGCAAGCACATGCTTATAATTGTAAAAGATGCCAATTCATTTCCAGATGCTACGGAATCAGTTTTCTGTTAACCGGGTAAAAAGAAATAATTTTCAAAACTACCCTGGAAAAATGTTTACAAAAAACTTTTACTTTGTTCACTTGCTTAGTTCAAGATATCCAAAATATATTTAATTAAGAAAGAATAAAATCAAATGAAAATGCAAATATATGTAGAACATATCTGAAAAAGACAATGATAAAAATCATAAGAGTGAATAATAAAAAATATAAAATAAGGATCTACTGTTAGAAGAAGCAGGTGCCAACTAATCCAGAAAAATGCGTCTATAATGAAGAAGGAGGGGCGGAAGTTGGGGTTCAGAGACTCCAGCTGTCTCTGTGGGTAAATTCACACACCCCACTGTTTTTCAACCCTGGGGATATTTTAAAAAATACTGATGCCTGGACCCCCAACTCAGACCAGTTGAACCCGACTCTCTGGGCATGGGGTCTAGGTCTCAGTGATTAAAACTTGCCCAGTGAATTGTCAAATGCAGCTGGGGTGGACGAATGCAGAGGCACCAGTGGCTTCTGTCCTGGGGCACGTTCTACGCTGGAGTCAGGCCCAGATGCACACTATTTTTGCAAGAAGCAGACAAGTTCTACAAGGAATTTTGGTGTCGTGGGAGGTTAGTTGGGTTATAATTGGCTCTAATTGGCTCTCCCAGCAGCTGAAACATTCCTTGCCTTAGCTGAGTGATATTCCAAAGGGGAGCGTAGTGGTCCGACCTTTGAAAACATCAAAGGAGTCACTTCCCGCTGGTCTCACAGCCCAGCGCCCTACAGCTCAGCAGGGCTGGGGCCAAGCCCAGTGGAGCTGAGAGGAAAGAACTTATGCAGAGTCAGATTTTTATCTTTGCCCCCAGATCAGCAGTGCCAGCAGACTCGCAGGAAAAGAATGGGGCTGGGAAGGAGGCCGAGCCCTGACGTAAAGTCAGCATCTGCCCTGTAACTTACTCAGCTACCACCAGTGTCTTTGGGCGGCTTGTTCCCCTTCTGGTGGTGAAGCTAAACTCCATTCACATGTGTTTTAGTGCAAATGTGGAAGGGTTAACATAGGTTACATGCCAGGTGATTAACATGACTTGTGAGGTATCTGTGATGTTCACTCATGTCTCCAGTTTCATCTCTTACGACTCCATGTACCAAACATATGGAACCATTTCTCTTTCCTTAATTAAGCCTGGTGTTCTCTGTCTCTCTCTGTCACTCGTCTGCATTCTCCTCTACACAGGTAGCTCTGCGTGGACAGGGACATTTGCTATCCTGTCAAACACAGTAGGGTTCAAATATTTGCTGAATGAGTGGAACGTGTACGATGAGGTGAAGTGCTGAGACGTGGCCTTGATTTTCATGTGGCTTGCTGTCCAAGTCAGGACTGAAAGACTCAGAGTCAGCACGGCCCTGCCGTCTGGGTGGCTGCAGTCCAGGGTGGGAGCAAACCTGAGGATAAGTACACGAGGAAGCACAGTGCAGTAGGGGTAGGAGGGGATTTCTTATTCCTTCTCTCTTGGGGTGGGCCTGGTAGGGGGCGAGGAAGGGCTGAGACCCCAGTGGGTGGGAACAAAGGATCAGGGCCTGCCCAGATGTGCTGGTGATCGAGGGGAGTGGGGCCAGAGGCCAGGGGTAGCTGTCTGGAGGAAAGAGCAGGATTAAGAAGGAAAAGGCATATTTGCATTAGAGTCCAGGTTATGGGAACAAGCCAGGAATGCACTAGAGTATGGAGAGAGGAGGATGAGGAGGTAGCAGTTCTGGAGAAGATCCACGGCCTTGAGCAGCCCGGATGCCAAACACCACTTCTGTTAAGTGGAGCCCACACCGCGTGGTGGGTCAGAGCCCTGGATCTGGGTTTGGGTGGGCTTGTGTTCAACTCTCACTTCTGCTACACGTTAATTGTGGGTGTTCGGGCAGGAGACGTCACCGCCCCCCAAGCCCCCCAGGAACGGGAATGGCATGCTTGCTGCTGCAGAGTCTGTCACAGGGGTTAGGGGACCCTGCCCGCCTCAGCACTCCTCCTGGACCTGCCCATCCTTGTGTTGCCTCCCCTGAGGCTTGTACGAGGGTCCTGAGCATCAACGGTGGCAGCGTGCTTCTTTCTCACAGCCAGCTGGGGAAGTGGAGGGGCTTCTTCCTGATTTCCTGAGAAGCCCCCTCTAGTGCCCTCAGCCCAGGCTGGCTGAGGACAACCGACTGCACATCCTAGGGCTGCTGTCCAAGCCGACCACAACTGGGAGGCTTAGAACAGCTGACACTTGCTGCATGGTTCTGGAGACCAGGAGCCTGAAGTCGAGGTATGGGCGGCCCCCCCGAAGGCTCCAGGGAAGGCTCTGTCCAGGCCTCTCTCCCGGCTTCCTTTCTAGTGGGTCCTTCGCTCGTGGCAGCATCTCTCCAGGCTTCACATGGCATCTTCCCTGTGCTCACGTCTCAGTGCCCCAATTTACCCTTGTAATCAGGACACCAGTCCTATTGGGTTAAGGGCCACTCCAATGACCTTGTTTTAATTCGATTACTTCTGTGAAAACCCGAACTCAAATTAAGGTCACATTCTGAGCTACTGGGAGTTAGGATTTCAATGTATCTTTTAGGGGAGCTCAATCCAACCTGTAGCAAGGCCCACCCCTGAACTGAACGCCGCAAGAGAGAGACTTGTCATGACTGTTGTAAATCATCTGCGGGGGGGCTGGACACTGGAGTTGTCTGTGTGCCCACACCCTCTACTCTCGGGGTGCTGGGAGAGGGACGGAGGCCCAGCGCCTGCAGAGGTGAGGCGCCTAGAGCCTGTGCTTAGTCCACATGTCACCTGGACCAGGTGCTCGGCCCGTCTAAGCTTCAGCTCTCGAGGCTGTAGAAACGGTGACCTGGCCGGTGGTTCTAGGAGCTGAATGAGCTGATCCGTGTTAAGAGCCAGGCCCTGGGCCAGGCCCCGGAGTGAGTGCCCGAGTCACAGGGCTGTCACTCGCTGTTGTTACTATGACAGTTAACACTTGCTCTGGCCATGGTGAAGGAGCAAGAATGTCACCGTGTCACCAGAGGAGCAGAGGAAATGAAAGCATTTGGCTTTGGAATCTTTGAA
Source organism: Stenella coeruleoalba (assembly GCF_951394435.1). Taxonomy (NCBI): domain Eukaryota; kingdom Metazoa; phylum Chordata; class Mammalia; order Artiodactyla; family Delphinidae; genus Stenella; species Stenella coeruleoalba. Next base: position 107,434,650 of record NC_137154.1, on the reverse strand, counting down.
TTAAGGCCCTTAGAATGTTCACAGAGGATCCCTGGCAAAGATTCAGGCCTGGAGCTCTGGAGAATGTTGGGGACCAGAGGCTCTGTCAGTGGGTAACTGACACCTGTGAGTGTAAACCTGTGAGCTCAGGGACAGGCGGGGAGCAAGGGGGGGGCGATATGGACAGAACCCAGGTGCTGCTGTGCTCAGGAAGGTGCTGGATGGAAAGAAATCGGGGAGCCCAGAGGTCCTGACAGCACTGTCTTATTTGGCGGTGCAGGGTGCAAAAGAAAACGCTATAATTGAGCGGCATGAGTTCCAAAGAGAAGGAGTTGTGGGGCAAAGTAAGGGGCCAGCTTCCACTCAATCCCCGTGGAGGGCTGAGTCAGCGTCCCTCTGCCTCAGGGCATGCAAGGCTTGGAGGGGAAATTGGAGCCCGGGGAAAGGGGAGCAGACGGAGTGTGGGAGCTGAAGGGGAGTGTTCAGCACCAAAGCTGAACACTGGGCAGGAGGCTGGGGTCCTGGGGCAACTCGAAGAGCAGGGGTAGAGCACGGGGCATGTGCTTTGCCCTACAGTGATGGCACCGTGAGATGCAGCCAGCGTGGGCCCAGTCTCGGCAGGATCCTGAGGAAGATGCCGCGTTGGGAGCTGTCTTTGGTCACCAAAGCCCTGGAGGGTGGAGGAAGCCCCGGGGCTCTCAGAGGGGGTTCGGGTATCATGGCAGGTGCTGCCCCAGCAGACACAGTCCGGTGTCGGGGGCTGAGGAAGCTGGGTTGGTTCTGGCCCACGTGGATGTGATGACAGAGCGGCTCAGAAGGCTAAAATTGTAGAAGCACATTTGGGGCTGGGGGTGGAGAGATGACTCCTTACAAGGAATATGCTATAAAAATTCTGGGCTTTTTTCCTGTAGCCTGGACCAAGTTGAAGGCTCTGCAAATGTTATAAACCAAAAAGAAGTTGTTTCCAACTTTGTCATAATACTTTGAATTGGTAAAAGGAATGCATACTGTAATTATTTAGTGGTTTATTCTTAATTTCTGGGTTTAAGCATCATGCTTTTGTGAAGCATCTGCGTTTTTCATGGTTTACTTTTCCACAGTCTGTGCTAGCATATAAACCCCTGGGAATAGGGGGTCTGTTTCATTGGACTCTGAACTGTCTAGCAAGGTTTGTAACTACAGATAATTCGGTATATTTCTTTTGGGTGGTGCAAACTGTTGGAAAGACTTTCTTTTCTTATTTTTTGTAAATTTATTTATTTGTTTATTTATTTGTTGGCTGCTTTGGGTCTTCATTGCTACACACAGGCTTTCTCTGGCTGTGGCGAGCAGGGGCTACTCTTTGTTGCAGTGCGTGGGCTTCTCATTGCGGTGGCTTCTCTTGTTGCGGAGCATGGGCTCTAGGTGTATGGGCTTCAGTAGTTGTGGCACACGGGCTCAGTAGTTGTGGCTCGCGGGCTCTAGAGCACAGGCTCAGTAGTTGTGGCACACGGACTTTGTTGCTCTGCGGCATGTGGGCTCTTCCTGGACCAGGGCTTGAACCCCTGTCCCCTGTATTGGCAGGCGGATTCTTAAACACTGTGCCACCAGGGAATTCCCATGAAAAGACCTTCTTTTATTAATGGAAATTGTTTCCAGCGCTGGAAGCAGGAATCAGGTATCAGTATGCCTGTGTTTGTTCTGCCAGTGAGGACCTCGGGGGCAGTGGAGGAACTGCCGTGGAAACCCCTGGTTCCTGGTCTCTTCCTGAGGTGGTAGTTCCTAAACTTTGCTGCACTTTGGAATCATGTGGACATTTCTAAAATTACGAGTACCTGGTTTCCACCCGCAGACATTCTGACTTCATTGGTGGCATTGAGTGCAACTTGAGTGTCATTGTTTTCACAACCTGCTCAGATGGTTGTAATGTTCTGAAAAAACTGGGCGTCACTGTCCTGAGGGCTTCTCTATGACAATTCAAATGAATATCATCATTGCATCTTTCAAAACACAAGTTATAAAACATATTATAAATCTGTATGATACTGATTTATGAACCAGTATCATGAATAGAATATCGTAAGTATCATGTTTACCTATAGTATGTAATTGAATGAATCAATATCAGGAGTAGCACATACAATAGAGTAAAACCCCGAGGCTTAAGTATATAAATATTCAAAGATGTAATGAATATTCAAAGCTATAAAATGAAGGAAGACTCATGGATTGGTGAGGATGGGACTATTATTTAGTTAGAAATCAGTTTAAATTTGGGGGACCTAGGGGGCTTGACAAATGACCTCCTCTTCACTGCCCACATTCAAAAGGAGTGAGTGCCGGACATAGAGTCAGAAAGATGAGGATCAGTGTTATGCGGGTCACTGGTGAAGACTGGGTGGGGAGTGTGGATCTGGATCTGCTGGGAAACGAGGCTGGCTACCACTCTGCACCTGGGCTGGGTAGACTTGCCCGGGTAAGACCCTGGCAACACTGAACACCTCAGGTCTGCCCTGGGGGCCAGCTCTTGTGGAGCTGCCGGGTGGAGGAGCAGACCAGAACTGAGAGCTCTGGATGGGAGGGCAGGAGCGCAGAGGGCGAGGGAAGGGCTGAGCATTCACCCAGGGCACTTGCTTACGGTGGGATCTGGGCAGAAGAGCAGGAGGGAGAGAACTCTCCATGGGGAAGCAGGAAGGAACTGGCAAAGGGGCTCCACCCCAACGGGAGAGCCCTCCTGTCCCATTCACTAATTTCTAATGGGTTGTACAGTTCGGTGTAAGACAGTGAAAGCCTGGAGAACAGAATGATTATCTAGGTGGCTCTTTCTCTTCCGTTTGAATGAGCACGGTCTTTCTCAGTGTTGGAATGGTGGAAGAAACCACAAAGAAACAGATCAATACTTGACGACACACCATTTGGGGACTATCAGATTATTAAAGATTTTTAAACATGAGGATAATACATGAGGGTGGGAGCATAAGTTGAAGCAACCTTTCTGTATATGAATTTGGCAACTTATTTTAAGAGCTCTCACATGTTCATCCTTTGACTCAATACTCCACCCTTAGAAACCTGAGAATGTAATCAATGATAAGGTCAAAGATTTATGTCCAAAGATATTAATTCCAGGTTATTCATCATAGTGAAAAGAATGGAACCACCTGAATGCCCAACAGTAGGGGAATGATTAAGTAGATGAGGGTGACTCCATTCTACAAGAGTGTTATGTTTTAACTAAAATGGACCTTTTGAATACTTTTCAATGGGGAAATGCTTGCAAAGAATTAAGTAAAAAATACACAGGACAAAAATAAATATACCCTATAATTATAATGGTGTAAGCAATTTTATTTTAAAATATTGGAAGGAAGTGCATCCAAATGTTAATAGTGATTGGGATTGTATTTTTTGCTTTATTTTTTAAAATGGAGATTCTGGTTTTTACATTATTTTTATTTTCTTTATTTACTTAATTTATTTTTATTTTATTATTCTTTGGCTGTGTTGGGTCTTTGTTGCACACGCAGGACCTTTCGTTGTGGCGTGCGGGCTTCTTTCTAGTTGTAGCGGGTGGTCTCTAGAGCGCATGGGCTCTGTAGTTGCGGCATGTGGGCTCTCTAGTTGTGGCGAGCTGGCTTAGTTGCCCCACAGCATGTGGGATCTTAGTTCCCCGACCAGGGGTGGAACCCGCGTCCCCTGCATTGGAAGGCAGATTCTTAACCACGTGACCACCAGGGAAGTCCCTTTACGTTATTTTTAGATGAATGCTTACTAATAATGTTTTTTAAAGCACATATTCTTTTATTTTTAACATCTTTATTGGAGTATAATTGCTTTACAATGGTATGTTAGTTTCTGCTTTATAACAAAGTGAATCAGTTATACTTATATCCCCATATCTCTTCCCTCTTGGCGTCTCCCTCCCTCCCACCCTCCCTATCCCACCCCTCTAGGTGGTCACAAAGCACCGAGCTGATCTCTCTGTAAAGCACGTATTCTTTGTGGAGGTCTGAATGTCATGGGCCTTCAGCATGCCAGCCTGGTGGCATTGGGACTGAGAGTGAAAACTACCTCCAGACCATGAGTGGGAGAGGAGGACATGACAGCTTCGCCCCGGGGCCAGTGGCCTCACAGCCACACACAGCACCCCCGAGATGGAGATGGACGTGGAGGGGGCTGCTTGTCATCACCTCTGTGCCAGCGCACGTGCTGTAGGATACAAGGAGATTTATAAAGAATAGACGATACTTGCTCTTTGATTAATTTCTTAAAATAGGCAGTCAGCCAGTTAGACATAAATGCCTGTTAGGACTTCTAGGCCTTGGTGGAGGCCATGCCCGTGGAAGTTTCTGGGAAAGAGCACTTTGGGAAGAGGCATGCCGGAGCCATCCCAGCAGTTAGAGCAGCTGGAGCGAATATGGGTACCTGATCCCTGACAGGTGCAGCTGAGCACCTGCCGCACACCTGCCTAGGGCGCAGCCCACACCTGCCCCCCGCTCCCTGCAAGTGCAGGGCCAGGACGGCTCCGCACAGGGGAGCGTCCAGAGTAGCCCCCATCGGCCTCTCCCCACGGAAAGCCAGGTGGCTTGTAGGCAAACTAGGTTATAAAATTCCTAACCATGCTATTTCATCCAGGCCTGGAGAGTTTGGCCTTGTTCAGATTCAGATATAACCACAACAGAACCTGGTTTCCTAAAAGAAAAGGCTTAGAGATTTGAGCGCAGGGTGAGGCTGAGACCAGGACAAACTCATGGTGCAGAGCACAAGTTCCCAATGAAACATTTCCTCCACAGTTAGGCTTTGCTTTCAGTCTTGGCTCTTCTACATTTTTTCAAATATGTTTTTTTTTCTTGAGTTAATTTTTTTTTTTTAAGGAAAAAAATTCCTGAAAACAAAAGCATGTTTACTCAGATTGGTACTTGACTTTGATGAATCACTAGTTGAAATTAAGAATATTCAGGGACACTTTATTTCTCCTATTTGAAAATTTGCCCTTTTTCAGAATTTTGGTATTCTTTATTTAAAAAAAAAAAGCTGGGAAAAGTGTGCTACCAGCTCCGCTCTTTGTATTAAGATCTCTGTATTTTCTGTACAGCACTGAGCAGTATTGACAGCGACCTTGAAAGATGAGAGAGAGAAATAACTGCTGTGTTAATACCTTTTCCCTATTTCCTTAGACCTGCACTGCCCTCTCTTCTGCATTGTGCTGCTAAAGCCCAGTTTGCTTTGTGATGTCTAAATTATTAAATGGTGCAGGATGTAATCAATGCAGGACTAGGGAGGCTCCGTGACCTGAGAGGGGAGGTGGCTTTCACCACGTGCAGTGACGTTTCAGAAACGTGTAACAAAGCAGGTGCCCTGATGTTCCTCAAACTGCCTCTTGCTGGGTTTCTTCCTTTGTACCCGGGGAAGATGTGGGTCTGTGGCTGTGCAGTTGGGCCTCCCGGGAGGTCGTTCTCCAGGCTCAGGGCACTTTCTCTAGCATTGGGACTGGTTTGGATTTGGCAAGCAGCAAGGGGAAATGCTTCCTGCGTCAGTGTCTCGTATGCATTTCCGCACTGACTCCCACAGGTGTGAGGACCTAAAGTAACCAGGGAACGGTAGGAGGGGGGAAGGGATCAATCTGTGCCGAGGTCTGTCTCACTGATCCTTCTAGCGGAGATGGTGTCGCGTCTGAGCCCGAGCGTTCTTGTATGGGAAACGCATCCTTTTAAAGAATTAGTCTTTAGCGTTCTGTCAATTATGGCCTGCAAATCTGCCTGAGTAATTCAATGCCAGCTGACAGTAAATATCAAACTGCTTGGGAGCTGTAGCGAGATACAGACAAGTGGGTCTGTGTGATTGCATTCGTAATTTGCTTTTTAATCTTTAATACCAATTAAATGCAGGGGAGCTGAGCCTGAGTGTCGCCCAGCTGAGACAGCCCACATCAGCTGATGCTGTGAGTGTCCAGCACGGAGTTCTTGGCTCCCGTGACTGCACCGGGTCTTGGGAGACGGGGAAGTCTGATGGGCAGTGACTGGTGGGCCCTGCACTGTCAGCAGGCAGAAGAGCCCCCTGCCCTCAGGGCACATCCTCAAAGGCTTGTGTCAGTTACTTTTCCTGTACTTTCTCCTTTTGGGTGTCCCCAGCACCACTGTGGGTTCAGTTTAAGGCTTGATGTTTTTTTAACCTTCTTGCTTTGGGGGAAGGCAGAGGAGGAAGAGAAGCAGTACTTGACCCCCATCAGGTGCACTTACAAAGTGGAAACTGCTCTTCGGTGGTTTCTGGCAAGACACCAGCCAGTACGAGCGCAGGCTCCTGGCCCCAAGACCAATCCCAGAGGGACTTAAGGGCGGTGGTCTCAACCAAGGATGAGCCCCCGCCCCACCCCAGGAGACCTGTGGCAGTATCTGGAGGCCTCTCTGGACGTCTCAGCTGGGGAGGGGATGCCTGTGGCCTGTAGTGGATGCAAGCTGGGATGCTGCAGGGATCCTACAATACAGAGGACAGTCCCCACAGCAAAGAATGATTCGGCCCCCATGTCAGTGGTGCCAAAGTTGAGAAACTTGCTCTAGAGTGAAAACAGGAACTCAAAGAGAATTGAGAATATTCTTGGGGTTATAGAGGGTTTTGAACTGTGCGTGGGCGGGAGTGAGTCTCGGGGCAGGACGGCCGACACAGCGATGGGAGGGTAAGAATTGTTGGGGCAGCTTCTGTGTCCCCTCATCGTTATTTTAGGAAATGCAGAGCCTGTGCTGTACCCTGGGTAGCCCAGGCTCCAGCCCAGGTGTTCTCCAGAAATAGACAAGGGCATCTCAGGAGCCCAGTGCTCCTTGGAGCTGACAGAATAGGTGGACATGCACCTCCTTGGGCAGCTGCCTCCTACCGCTTCCCTCTAACCTTCCCCACCCTCTCTCCTACCCCTCGGTGAACTGTTTACTATCTAAGGAGTGTCTTTTTTTACTGTTGTTCCTTTCGGGTTGACAAAAAGTAAAATACCGAATGAGGTGGTTGTTTGTGGAGCAGAGGATGATTGACTGCAGTTCATTGTACCTAAAGTTCTCCAATATAGGCTTCATTTTAGCTAATTAGGCTAATATTGACGGGGGCTCTGGCTTTCCCACCCTCATTGATACCCTTAGGGAGCTCACTAGCCAAAACATGAGACATTTGAGAAGTATAGTTACTGCAAAAAAAAGGTGGTGTAGTGCATTACAGATTGCAGCAGAAGCAGATGTATTAAAACATTTAGACCAAGATTTTAAAATAAGCCTAATAAACATGCTAATCACTTATATGTGGAATCTAAAATATGACACAAATGAACTTATCTATGAAACAGAAACAGACTCACAGACATGGAGAAGAGACTTGTGGTTGCCAAGGGGGAGGGGGCAGGAGAGGGTTGGATTTGGAGTTTGGGACTAGCAGATGTTAGCTATTATATACAGAATGGATGAACAACAAGGGCTACTGTATAGCACAGGGAACTGTATTCAATATCCTGTGGCAAACCATAATGGAAAAGAAAAAAATGAGCCTAATAAACATTATAAAAGAGGCAAAGAGACATAAAACAAGAACAGGAAAACATAAAGTGGACAAAGTAAAAATCTAGGTATAAAATAATGGTTGAATAATGATGGGTTATTTAGCAAAAAGGATATAGCTGAGGAATGAATTAGTGACTGGGAATATCGGATTTAGGAAATTTCTGAGAAGAAAGGACAAGGAATTAGAAAAGCTGAGAAAGATGGGAAAAAGAAATAGAAGAGTGAGATACAGTCCCTGGGGGTTACACAAAGCCAGCCATGCAGAGGAGGTCACAGGATACAAGAAATAAAGGGAGAAAAACTCTTGGGAGAAATGATGGATGAAAAAAAATTTTTAAACTTTCTTTAATATTTTCTGTAGTGTAGTCTGCTGGCAGTAAATTTTCTCAGTTTTTGTTTATCTACAATAATCTTTATTTATCATTTATTTTTGGAAGATACTTCACTTGGTATAGAATTCTGGTTTATAATTTTATTTCTTTCAGCTCTTTGAAAATGTTACTCCATTGTTTTCTAGCTTTCATGGTATTTGAAGACAAGCATAATATAATTCTTATCTTTGCTCCCCCATATACAATGTGCATTTTTTCTCTGGCTGCTTTGAAGATTTTCTCTTTGTCTTTTGTTTTCAGCAGTCTGACTGTTCTATGACTAAGTATGCTTTTTATTTACTTGCTTGTTTTGGTATTTATTCTGTTTGCTGTTCTCTGAGCTTCTTTAGATCTGTGGTTTGGTGTCTGTCATTAATCTTGGAAAATGACAATTCTTTATTTTTGACAATTCTTTATTTTTTAAAAAAATAATTGATTTATTTATTTTTGGCTGTGTTGGGTCTTTGTTGCTGCATGTGGGCTTCCTCTAGTTGCGGCGAGCGGGGGCTTCTCTTCGTTGTGGGGCGCAGGCTTCTCTTGTTGTGGAGTGTGGGCTCTAGGCACACGGGCTTCAGTAGTTGTGACACACAGGCTCAGTAGTTGTGGCTCTTGGGCTCTAGAGCGCAGGCTCAGTAGTGGTGGTACATGGGCTTAGTTGCCCTTCAGCATGTGGGATCTTCCAAGACCGGGGCTCGAACCCGTGTCCCCTGCATTGGCAGGCAGATTCTTAACCATTGCACCACCGGGGAAGCCCTGACAATTATTTCTTCAAATACTTCTTCTGTTCTGTTCTTTCTTTCTTCTCCTTCTGGCATTCCAGTTGCCTGTTTGTTAGATGTTTGATTTGTCCTCAAACTCATGGATTCTCTGTTCTGTTTTTCTCTTTCTTTTTTTTTTGTCCGTATGCTTCAGTTTGAGTAATTTCTTGAGATCTTCAAGTTGTTTTATTCTTCAGCTTGTTGAATATATAGATAGGCCAGTTGAAGGCATTTTTAACCTCTGTTACTGTGTTTTTCATTTCTACCATTTCCATTCTTTCTTTTTTTTTAACATCTTTATTGGAGTATAATTGCTTTACAATGGTGTGTTAGTTTCTGCTGTATAACAAAGTAAATCAGCTATACATATACATACATCCCCATATCTCCTCCCTCTTGCATCTCCCTCTCACTCTCCCTATCCTACCCCTCTAGATGGTCACAAAGCATCGAGCTGATCCACCTGTGCTATGTGGCTGCTTCCCACTAGCTATTCCATTCTTTCTTAATGCTTCACTTCTCTGCTGAAATTACCCACCAACTCTTGCATCTGGTTTACCTTTTCCATTAGCACCCTTAACATATTAATTATACCTATTTTAAATTCACCATCATATAGGTAGTGTCATATCTGAGCCAGGTTCTGATGATTACCCTCGTTATGTGCTTTGTCACTTTGTCTTGAAAGACACACATCTTGTGCAAGATAGTAGAGACTGAGGTAAATATTTTTTGTGTCAGAAAAAAGTATATATCTTTCCTTCTGCTAAGACCTTAGCACAGGAGTTTGAGTTAATCTACTTAGGAGCTGGGCTGGATTTGAGCTTTGTTATTGCCATGGTTATGCTTAGTGAGTTTTATAGACTTCGTATTTCCCTGGTATTACACTGAGTTTAGCGTGGGGGCTAATTTGCCAGAAAATATTTTTCAGTGTACGCTCCACCCTCTGGCTCGAGGTCTTCACCATGACCTGCACCTGAGAGAAGGGGTGTGTCTTGTGATTCACCTGTTACTCCATGCTTGTTGGCCCCACCATAGGGATATTCTCTCTTGTTCTGACTAAGCGTCCATCTGGGAGGTGCTGTGTCCCTGCGTCTCAGGGAGGAGGGTCTTCTCCGTGCTGATCCCCTCCCCCAGTGTGACTCCCCTCACCTTGGGGAGAGGGATTGTCCCCTTTTTCTTTTCTCAGTCGCAGTGGGTCTTCACTAGTGCTCCAAGTGAAGTTCACTGCTGCCTTTTCCCTCATCTGTTAAGGCTTTTGTTGCAGAAGGGGATGGAGGTACCAGTGGGCTTTGCCCCTCCTGCAGTGTCTGCTCATCCTTTACATCTGCACCACGGGAGACTCTCCCAGGAACCTCCAAGTCTTGTTGGTGAGCACCCAGTAGAGTCTGTACAGAAAAAGCCTGTAATAGTGTGTGGGCCCCCAGTGCCCATGCCCTGTGGAGGCTTAATCATGGGTTACTACCCTCTCCTACGCCACCAGTTTGCCAGCCCCGCAGCTGAAGCCCCTCCTAGTGCCTGGATGCCACCAGTCAAGCTAAGCCAGGTCCTGTACCTCACCTCCTGCTGGCACATGCCCTTGAGCTCAGCACTCCAACCGGCTCAAGAGAAACCATGAACTTGCCGTTTGTGCCACTTTGGGTTTTTTTTTTTTTATGTTGTTGTAGGGTTGGGACAGTCATTCTTTCCCAAACTCTACCTGCCTGAGGGGAAACCAGATGTCTGAAAAAGTATTGAAGAATACTTTTTTCTAGAATTATATCCAGCCAGGTTCCTGTTCAAATGTGAGAGTATAATACAAATATGCTCAGATATAGTCTTTGTCACACAACATCCACACTGCGAACAGTTTTGTTTGAAACACTTAAATACCAGGAAAGAATAATCCAGAATATTTTACCTATGTAAAAGAAGTAAAGGTAATAAAATGCCTAAGCTTGTTGTCTTTTTAAAAAGGAAATTTATTCATGGTGACACAGAGTTGAAAGTCTAGAGTACTATAAATATTATGGGTGCTGGGAAGGAGATCAAAGAACCTAAGAGTAAGCTAAAATTCCTGTTTAATTTGGGGAAAATAATAATTTTTTTAAAAAAAGTAAGAATAGATTAAAATACAAAAGGTTGGGATAAATTAAACAAGTAAATAATATGGTAGGAACAGGCTCAAGTATATCAGATTACAATAAATATAAATAGATTAAACTCACCATTTACAAGACAAATCTTGATACATTGGATTAGGAAATATCCAGATATAGGCATAACTGCAGAATTTTCCTCTGGTTCAGATTTTTCTGGTAGAAAGTTCTTTTACTAGCCAATCTTTACAGAACATACATACTTCCTAGTGCAGTATTTTCCATCCAATGTTGTAATGGGAAAAATTATATTTATACCCACCAAGCTCAACTCAATTTTAGCAAAATGATTTCAGGGAAGATAACAAGTTATGTTCTAAATACAATTGGTGAAATCATGTGTAGAGATTTTGAAAATCTTGACAAGTGTTAGCAAGGAGGATGTTATCTTGGATTTTGCTGAAAAGCATCTCAGAGTCGTTCTCAGTTGAGCAATTCTCTGCCATTGTGCACTTGTTCTCAACGTGTTTCCAAAGTGCTTTCGTATTTAGCTTCATGTTGTAAAACAAGTCCTCAAGAATGTTGAGAAAATGTTGAAGAAAATTGCAGAGAGGGAAGCAAAATGAGTAAGGAAGATGTTTGAATGGTAGAGATGTTCCTGCATGTGAGGAAACTTTTGTTACAGCCATGTTGATTTTTGGTGATTGAGAAGGAATCTTTAAAATACTTTATGATGTAATAAGTTTGTTACTGACAAACAGGTATTTTATTTTAGGAAATAGATCGGGGGGTTTGACTGATGTGTAATGGATTCTTGGAAAAATAAAATAAAGGAGACTAGGCTGCTGATTACTCTTTCACATAAGAAGCCTGAATGTTGGGGAAAAATTGTTGGCCTTAAGTGGAAGCTGCCTCCAAATGAGGTAACATAAAGGTGGAAAGTGAAAAGATGTGTGAGGACAAATCCAGCCAAATAAAGTTAGCCTGGCTATCTTATTATTAGATAAAACAGACTTTAAGACATTTCTAGGAATGGAGAGGATCACTGTATACTAAAAGTGTTTGTTTCACCATGAGGATATGGAAATACTGTGTATGCATCTATAAAAATCTTTCAAAATCTGTTAAGTGGGGCTTCTCTTGTGGCACAGCGGTTGAGAGTCTGCCTGCCGATGCAGGGGACACGGGTTCGTGCCCCGGTCCAGGAAGATCCCACATGCCGCGGAGCGGCTGGGCCCGTGAGCCATGGTCGCTGAGCCTGCGCGTCCGGAGCCTGTGCTCCGCAACGGGAGAGGCCACAACAGTGAGAGGCCCGCATACCGCAAAAAAAAAAAAAAAAATCTGTTAAGTAAAAATTGATAGAGCTATAGGAAGAAAACTGATTAATTCACCTTCATGATGGGAGATTTCTACATACATTTGTTTATAATTGATAGGTCAAGTGGGAAAAAAAAAGCAGTAAGTGAATGAGATTTCAAAAAGACGATTAATTTGAGTTCTGCATATTATTTTCAAAATATTTCTTGAATATTCTCAGGTATTGAGATTTCAACATCTCTTTGATTGGAAGATTCCCCCTTGTCTTGTGTCTCAGTCTTTTCTCTCTGTAGTTTACATTCAGTGTTTTTTCATTCTACTCCATTAGATCATGCAGAAAAGGACTATTCCCTGCCTGTGATGTAGAGCAGTTTGTTTTGAGTTAATTTTTTTGTGGCGTATGAGGTAAGGATCTAAATTCATTCTTTTTTTCATATCCAGTTGTTCCAGCACCATTTGTTGGACAGACTGTCCTTCCCCCAGTGAATTTCCTTGGCACCATTGTCAAAACCAGTTGATTGTAAACATAAGGTTTGCTTCTGTCTACTTCTGTTCCATTGATCTGTATTTCTACGTTATGCCAGGACCACGCTGTCTTGGTAATGGTGGCTTTGTGTAAATTTTGAAATCTAGAAGTGTGAGTACTCCAACTTTGTTGTTTTTCAAAAATATTGTTTTGGATTTTTTAGATGTTTTGCATTTCCATACAAATTTTATAATCTGCTTGTCAATTTCGGCAAACAACACTGCTAGAATTGGGGTGGTTGGTTACCCAGCAGTAGACACCTGAACAATACTGTTTACTCAGAGTCACTTTATCCTGTACTAACATCCAAGTCTTTCTCCAGAGAACTGCTTCAAAGACATGTCTCTCTTATCCCCCACAGTGGATTTCTTTCCCTTTCTCTCCTTCTTTTGGTTTGACCCCTGTGAGGCACTTCACCTTTTTTTTTCTCTGTTATTCTTTCTATGACTGAGTTTTGCTCATGATTTCAGCCAGTCATCAGTTGTGTCATCCGGCATCTCCAGCGTCTCCCAGCTGTGAATCATCGAGGGCTCCAGGAGCCACACTTTCCTGTGAATTCATGCAAGCACAGAATAAGATTGTGGAGAAGATCAGGAGAGACCTGGGCCCAGGTGTGAGTCCTCAGGGCTGGTTCCCTAAAACAATACTTTAGAAACTGTAGGAAACTGGGGAGCAGCAGGGAGAGTGACACTTGTCTGGGGGGCAGCTGAGCTCTTCCCCAGAATGTTTTTTGTCTTTGCAAGAGTAGAAGATCACCATTCCTTCTGATGAAGAGAGTCAGGGATCGATCCCTTCAGCCTTACCTTGTAAAAGGTGACTCAGGGCGGGAGCTCTAAGGAAGGGCCGGGTCTTTCTCAGAAACATGCAGGATGACAGGGACATGGACTGTACTTCCTCAGTGAAAGCCAGGAGCGAGGGAGGAGCAAGGTTGCAACAGGAGAAAGGCCTCCCCCCATGGAGCTGGGAAGACCACCCCGGAGACTCAGGCAGTCTCTCTGTAGTTGAAATTATATGGAGAGGAAAAGAGATTCAAGAGGGAGAAACTGACCCACGCACCAGCAAGAGGAGACAATTGATGCCAACTCTCCCCTGCTGGACGCTGAGCTCGCTGGCAAAGCAGTCCCTGCAAGAGAAACCAAGCAGTGTGGACAGTTAGGAGTAATGGACACCTCACACAGTGTGGACAGTTAGGAGTAATGGACACCTCGCACAGTGTGGACAGTTAGGAGTAATGGACTCCTCGCAGAGACAGCAACGGGCAGGAACAGGCGAGGTCTGGGAAAGTGGGACGCAGAAAACCTGAATCTGTGACAAGCTTGCGTTCGGCCCCCCTTTCTGCCTCACTGTCCATTGACGTGCATTTGCAGCGAGAGAACCCCGGAGGGTACTGTCTTTGGAGACACGCCTGGTCAGACCTGACTCCCAGGGTTGCCTCTAGCAAGGGTGGAGATGGGGCAGTGGGATGGCAGAGAGGACTTCCGGGATTCTCACGAGGTGCAGCCTTAGGCAAGACCCCTCACCACGGCAGCATCCTCCTCTGTGGGAGTTTATCTCACCAGCATCCTTCCCCCGCCTCACCAACCCTCCCGTGGGGAAGTTACTACCCCCTCTCCATTCTACCTGCTTTTGGTGGAGCTGCCAAGCAGAGGGCCCTGCTTTGCTGAGTGTAACCGGAGCCAGGGCAGCCTACGGCAGACAGTCTTTTGCAGACCGAGGGGAAGGGGAAGGCACGGAGATGGTCAGAGCGGGGGCCACACCAGAGACACACCAGGAGTCACTGCGCTGCTTCCTGCCCTTCCCAAGCCTTGGTTTAGGGGGTGAGGCCAGCGTCCTTCCAGTGAAGGCTTTCTCTCTAAAACTTAAGTCAACAAATGTCTGTTTGGTTGTTTGTAACCAAACCAGGTTATCTGATATCAGAGAAGAGGGTGTTCCAGGGACGTAGAGAGAGAGCTTCAGGCAGAAACACAGGAGCTTTTCATCTCTGGCTGCTGAGATGGGCAGCGGCTCTGGCTACAACCACACATACAAGTTCTCCAGGCCCCGTGTGGGTGGGGGACTCGCATGGGGCCTGGAGCGAAGGCTCTTCTGCTCTAAAGCTCGGCTTCCCTGGGTATGGTCCCATCTCCATGGCTGTCTTCCATGAATATTTTTAGAGTAAATAAAATGCTATGAAGTGCTTTGATGATTCTGGAAAAGCGATTAAAAATTAATCCAAGATAGTATGAAAATCTGGGCCCGTCCCTTTAGCCAGCTGTAGGCATCTCAAAGTATCTGATCCTACAGGAATGGAGCTTCTGTGCGTTTTGTATTCTGTCACACATGGCCCTGTGGATTGGCCAGTCTGGGCTAGAAGGGAAGCAAAACACATAAAGACAAAAAACTCTCAGCAACTAATTAATTATTTTCCAGTTTCAGAGGGAAGTTGGGGGGGAAACCCATTAAAACCAAGTAACCATCATTTTTAAAGGAACCCAACCAATGCATTTCCATAAAGCAAATGCGTTGGACCTAGTAAGAGGCAGAAGGCTCACTTGGAGCTAAAACTTCTCCAAAGTTGCATGTTTTTAAAATAGGGGCTGAAAAAAGCAAATACTCCAACACAAATAATTATAATATTTTAATTGCGTTTCTTTGGGGCTTTTAAATTTTAAAAAATAAACATACGTAAGACGAAGTCAGCGCTGGCAAGTGGCAGAGATTCCGTCAGATCCAATTGCTCTTCTGGAGCTGCATGAGGAAAGAAAGGGGTGAATGTGGGCTGCTCACCTCTTCGAGTTCCAGAGCTGCTGGGGATCAGTCAGGTCTGGGGCTCGAGTCCTGTTTAGGGAAGATGTCACAGCCCCTCTCTGCTCTTCCGTATTTTGTCACTTACCTACCTGCCCTCTGACTAGCACAGTCCACGGCACACAGTAGGGCGTTTGATAAGCACTTGGAGTGGGAATCCTCTGCTAGCATGTGGGCAGCAGCACCTCACAGGTTCCGTGGATCACAGAACGTGGAGACGTTAGGGGCAGAGAATTCAGCCACACCTACAGACTTGTAGCAAAGACTGTGAGCCCCCAGGCTCTCCTGGGGGCCTTACTGCAAGCTGCCGGAGCCACCGCAGTGGGAGACCACCGCCAGGGCGTTCAGTGTGCCTGGTGGGTTTTCCTCAAGGAGACACTGAATAGGAAGCTCTTCCTCTCTCCGCTCTGATTGTCCAGAGCCACCCCCAGATTCTGAGGCATCTTATCTTGTGTTCTGGGTCAAGCCATGGACCCTTGGAGCATAGGATCCCATTGCTGCAGCTTTCCATAGCTGTGTGGAGGTCCAAAGAACTTTACAAATCAATAAGCTGGTGAACCCTTCAAGGCTTACTTAATTTAACACCATCACAATTTTGTAGGCAGGACTTGGAAAACTATGGCTCTAGAAGTGGCCCAGCTGGTTCCCAGCCACTGGGCTCCCCCTTCACACCCAGTAGGTCAGTTTGGTCCCCACGTGCAGGCCCAGGTGAATCCCCAGAACCCAAGTTCTACCCTGCTCTCAGACCCCACTAATCAAATATGCGTGGTCTGGCTGGGGCCACCCAGGGTCCTTGTGTGGACTTGGTGTGTTGCTTCCATTTCTAGCAGCAAGGCCTTTCTTCAGTTCCCGTAGTTTCCCTCCTGTCCTTGTCGTTTTCTCTAGAAGTCCCATTCTCGGCATAAAATGCTCCTTGCTCTCTGTAACCCAGGCAAAACGACAGCCTCTCTGAGCCTCAGTATCTTCCCTTGCAGAGTGAGGATAATGATACTACTTCATAGCAATATTGTTATTGCTGGTGTTTAGGGTTAGTTGACGTAGCGAAGAGTCTGGAATTGTCACGAGAGAGGTGGAAATCATCGTTTATTCCTTGTTGGCCCTTGCTGGGTGTGTGGCTCTCCATCCTCTTGGCCTTCTCTCCTCTCTGGAGCTGGAGCACTGCTGTGGCCGCAGTGTGGCAGTGGGGCCTTGCTCTTACTGCACAGACTTCCGGAACCCTGACTCTAATCTAACCCTGACCCTAAAGCCCAGCTTCTCTGGGTCCCAGTCTGGCCGGCTCTGATTCCCAATCACTGGCTTCCAGTCTGCTGGGCTCTTTGTCCTGGACTCTTTCCTGTGACTGCTTGCCTGGTCTTGGCCTGGTCTTGGCCTGGTCTTGGCCTGGTCTTAGCCTGGTCTTGCCATTTCCCTCGTGACCCCTGCAGGAGCTGGCTCCCTTCCCGAGGGCAGACCCTGTGTCTGGCCCCAGGACCTCCTACCTGCCAGCCCTGAGGGCATGACTTTGACTTGTCAAGAATCTCCAGGGAAGATACTAGACAAGCTCACTAGCCGGAGTTTGTTCGGTGCTACTCACTATTATATTCATGGACCCTCTGGCCCTCCTCCCTTCAACCCTCCCCAGGCTCAAAAAGGAGAAACATCTGCCTGCAACCCCCAACTCAGGACGAAATAACAACCCAGCTAAATAACAAAACATCCGTGAAAACTGGTTTTGGTAGGAATAGACAGAAGCACAGCCCATCACAGGTCCTGGAGGCGACTTTACGGCATGAGCGTGAAACTTCATGAGACCAGGCAGGGAGAGGGAGGAAGTGGTGTTGAGGTCGGGGGGAGGGACCAGGGAGAGGAGAGAACATGGCTCAACGTTTCTTCAGTTCATTCTCTTATTCTTAAACGCAGAAAAGTTCCTGAACCTCCCTCCTCTCCCTTTACACGTGCAGTGGTAGCACCTGTCTACGGAGCTTGCACTAGGGCGTTTCTGTCTATTGGTCTGTTCCATATGTAGCTTGTGTTCTGGTTGTTTTCGTATGAATATATTTTCTTTCCCCAGCTAGATGCCAGGTACAGTCCTTTGTGTCGAGTGACATGTTCAACCAATGCGTGGAAATCGGTGTCTGAATCCCGGTGTCCCACCCGCCAGCTTTATTCTCTCTGACGCCTCCTTCCATCTGCAGCCCGCCTTGGGCATCTTACTCTTCAGAGTCACACGTTCCCTGACTTCCTCCTTGCTCCTTCATAGCCTGAAGTCCTCAAGCCCTACTGTTTTGAAAGTTGTTTTGTACCCATTACCGTTTCAGTTCCAGCACTCATCACATCACACCTGGATCGTTGCCACCATCTCCGCGTGATTCTCTTTCCCGCTGCTCTCTTGGTACCACGCAGCATCCTCTACTTAGAGACAGTCCCCGCAGCACGTCAGTGAAGCCAGTTCCAGGACCAGGTCGTCCCTGAGGTCTGTGGGGCTGGGCCTCTGCTTCCCCCGCATGTGGCCCATCTTCTCCAGGCTGTGGCTCACCCCACCAGGGTACACGGTGCCACCCCCCACCCCAGCGCTGGCTGTGCCGACTCCCTCTGTCCTATCTTCATTCTGGGCTCAGCCAGTGCCGTCTCACGCGGGAAGCCTTGTGGACCCTTCCAGCCACAGCATCCTCTGATCTCAGTGGCAGGTGTTTTCACTTTGGGATTCAGCCGTGAGCGTTCACGCACAGGTGCCTGGCTATTTCCTGCGACTCCTGTCACCTGGACACAGCCGTGACACCCCCTCTAGTGAGCAGGGGCCAGCCGCGTTGCACAGCAGCCCTGCCGCTGCATTTGTTGAGTCTCCCCTGGCTGGGCGTGTGTCAGGTGCTGGTTCAGAAGTGAATGACCATGTCACCATTGCCATCAGCTGTCTAGATCCGTCCATTGGTCTAGATTTAGCCTCAGGAAGACCCAAGGTCAGGCCCTGCCCCCCACTTACCAGAAGGTCATGCACCAGCTCTCAGACCTGGCTTCTTCATGGGCTAATGGCGTGTTTATATGACATGTTGTTATAAAGATTCAGTGTGTCATGTATGTACTATTCCCGTGATGGCCCTTGACACCTAAGTTATTGACATGTGTCGGTTCTCTCCTCCTCTGGATGGTGACAGAACTATTTTCTTAGGTGGCCACCACTGTCAGATGTGCCCTACTCATACTTGCAGTGTCGTCTGATAAGACCAGAGGAACACAAAAAACCACGAGCTCTACCTTCTAGTTTCACTTAGAACTGAGGTCACAGGGCTCCGTGGGCCCCACTCCGTGGCTGAACCCCAGGGACATAGAGCCTGCCGGGCATGGCCTTTGCAGCTGCCCATTTCCCCTGAGGCTGTGGAGCGACCGCTAGGTGAGCTCCCGACCTCTTGGCCACTCCTCTTGCCTGCTTGCCTGCGTGGCGAGCACTAAGCGCACAGTAGGGCCACATGAATACTTCCAGGATGAGTAGATGGGGCCCAAGGTTGTGGCAGGTTAAAGGGGCACGTGGCGGGCGGTGCAGACGTCCCCGGGGGAGGACCGTGGGAGTGGGGGTGGGGCTGCCCCGCCTCTCTGCAGCCGGGCCTGACTCGCCGTCTTTTTCTGCAGCTCCCGCTGTTTCTTTCTCCTGCCTTCGCCCCAGGACCCCGTGTGGCCCTGACGGTGGGGGGGAGGAGGCCCGAGAGGAGGGTGTGGATGTGTTGTGTGGAAGCGGGACCCGTGGTATGCGGAGGGCTGTGGATAAAAGAGCAAGTGAGGAACTGGGAGGGAGAAAGGGGTGAGGCGGGGAGGGGGAGGGAGGCGGCGGGGGCGTGGGGTGGGAGACGTGTGTGTGTGTGTGTGTGTGTGTGTGTGTGTGTGTGTGGAGAGAGAGAGAGAGAGAGAGACAGAGAGAGAGAGAGAGAGAGAGAGAGAGAGAGAGAGAGAATCACGGGGCCAACGGGCAAGAGCCCAGCAGGACACAGCAGCAGCGGAACGGCCGACTGAAGGCACGTTTGGAGTCTGAGCAGCGGTGCGTGTGGGTGCGGGTGCCCCGGCGTCAGAGACCCCGCCTCTCCAGGAGTTCTGGGCATCCTGTCGCTCGGGTCAATGCTCGGCCCTTTGCCCTCCCTCTGGGATGGGAGGGGAGAGACGATGAGCCCACCAACCTCCCTGTCGTTTTGGGAGGGGGTGGAGGGACGCGCTCAGGGAGCCGTTGTGACAAATGCCTGTCTCCCAGCGGCTGTTGCCCCAAACCCTCCTCTAGCGCATGGCCCTACAGGCTCTCCTGCAAACCTGGTCCCCAGAGGGTCCCCAGAGACACAACCTTGACCTCTCCACTGGCCCCTCCTCCCTCTGGGGCTCCTCCCCTCCAGCTGGGGGCCTGGCTGTCCAGGTGCAGCCGTGCCTCCCTCATCTGCCATGAAGCCCCCGGGGCCGGGAGACCACGGCGCCGGGCCGGACTGGAGCCTGGCCCCGGTGGAGCTGGTGTCATGCGAACTGCTTCTCCTGCTCAGAGCTTTGGAGCCACCCTGTTTCTCAAAAAAGCTGTGTTCCCAGGAAACTCACTGTTCATCCAAAGAAGGTTCTGAGGGAGGGAGACTCTGGTTGCACTTTGAGAAGCTAAAGATACACCCCACGTGGTCTTCTTCTGGGTTTGGAGAAGGGAGGTGCGTGAGGCCACATCAGTGGCCTGGAAACGCTGAGGTGAAGAAATGGAAGAGATAACAGGACTGAGCTGGGGCCACGAGCGTGAGGTGGTGGCCTGGGCACCTGGGGGCTCAGGCTTCCAGATTTGGGGCTAAAGGCACGTGTATCCACCACGGGGTCTGATGGCCTGGCCAGCCCTCTTCTCTCGAACCTTCTGTCCTGTCCTGGGTCACCAGGAGGCTTGCCCCCTGCCCCTTACTGTCAGCTCTGGAGCCATTTGGATAATGAATTCCGTTTAAGACTGAAAACCTCGAAGTTCCATCTGTAACAAGACTCAAAATAATTACAGCTGATGATTGCTTGGTACACTCAGCCAGAAAAAACAGAACAGCTTTTGGCCGCCAGCAATTACAAGCAGCACGGGCTTCAGCACAGAAAGAACTTTTAAATGAATACATGAATACATTGCAGAAGATCAGAAGGCAGGAGAGCCTGTTAGGGCTGGGTGGGGCTGGGGGAGGTGAGTTGGCAGAAACAGAATGACTTTACCCACCGAGAGAGAGGGAGGGGGAGAGAGAGAGGGAGGGGAGAGAGAGAGAGAGAAGGGAAGAGAGAGAAGAGACAAGGAGAGAAAGAGAAAAGAGAAGGAGAGAGAGAGAAAAGAGAGAAGGCGAGAGAGAGAGAGAGGAGAGAGAGCTCTTCCCCTAATCCACTTGCCCATCCAATACTTGACTTTGAAATAGCAAAGAGGCTAGGGCTCCGTTTAGGGCTTGCTCCAGTTTACACGCATCCTGGGAGACAGTGAGATGGAGTAGCTCGCTTCCATGGATGTGGTTTGAAGTTACAGAACATGGTGCTTCTCTTCTTGCCTGGTGTCGAGATACTGTAAGCTTTGGAATCAGAGAAAATTGGGCTCAAATGCCAGGTTTGCTACAACCGTTATCTTGCTTGGCCACTGAGCTACCCTGAGCCTGTTTTGTCACCTGTGAATACCTTCTTCAGAGCATTCTCCTGGGGATTGAATAGGCGAACGCTTGTTTAGTGCCTGATGCTGCCGTCTGTCTGGAGTGGCGCCAGTGTTCGTTAGGGGTCGGTGGTCTTCATCCTTCTGTCTCCTTCCACCTGGGAAGGGCCCCTCAGTCCTTCCCCGCTGGTTTTACCTCACATCTTTAATCCTTTCTTGTGTCCACTGAACCTGTCCAACCTCCCCCAATGATTTAGAAGAACCAGGGTGTTCAAGACTCTGTAAGAAAAATGTGACCAGTCGTTTGGTTAGAGACGTTTAAAGATGAAACCGAAAGGACTTCTGAGCCACAGCGGAGGGACAGGGCGATCGCCTCCGATCTTGCCTTCTCATTTTGCACAAGTTTACTTTGATTTCCCTGCCTGATTCACACATCTACCTTCAATGGCTAATTCCAACCAGGATTAGAAGTAAAAGCCTGAAACTCTCGGGACTTTAAAAATGAGTGGATGAGCCATCAAAGTCCTGGTAATCGGGCCACTGGAGTGGGGAATTTCAACCTCACTTGAAGACTGTGATTTTGGGGCACTCCGCTTCTCGCCAGCGCTCTGACTCAGCCCTCCCACGCCCATCTGGCAGTCTGGGCAGGGCTTACGGCTACTTCCTGTCCCCACACTCTGGAGCCATCTGATGGGGGTTCACAGACCAGCCTCTGTGCAAAGCCTCTGACGTTCTCCAGGGAATTATCTCAGTGAGCTCAGTGTGGCCATTTCTCCTCTGCAAGGCAGGGTGCACAACTTGTTCCCCTCTCTCTGTCCATCCTCTCTCCCTTGTTTCCCACTCTCTCACCCGTGAGCATCTGCATGGGGCGGGGATCTGCCGCTCCCCATAAACCCTTCCCTCTCAAACAAGAGGCCTCTCCACGGGGCTCTGGTTCTATGCCATCTTCCTGACGTCATCTGAGGTCAGAGCATCTCTCAGATCTGATGGGTGTTTTTGACTTTGCCCCCAGAGCCCTCCTGGACTTTCAGGTTGAGTGCGTCTCAGCCGCTTGGGAGCTGCGCTGCATCTGCCCCTTTCTCCGCCCACCTTTGGACCATCCCATCGCTCCTTGGCGCTTGCCCCTAGTAGAGCGAGGGTCAGGGGACAATGGAAGAGAAAATGGCGCTGTGGAAAGCAGATCCCATAGTTTAAGGTGAAGTG
Organism: Stenella coeruleoalba; assembly: GCF_951394435.1. Lineage (NCBI taxonomy): Eukaryota > Metazoa > Chordata > Mammalia > Artiodactyla > Delphinidae > Stenella > Stenella coeruleoalba. The sequence goes on along the minus strand of NC_137154.1, from coordinate 107,412,533 downwards.
TATGGGGTCAGCACGGTTGGTGAGAGAAGCAGGGGACCTGGGACCAACCATCTGGGGTGGAATGTGGGACACCTGCCCTGGAGCTGTCTCAGGTTCCTCATCGTCAAGTGGGGCTGCCACAGGGCTTGGACTCTGTGGGTCAAAGCGTGCGGAAATGACGACCCAAAGAGGATGCTCAACATTACACAGCACGCAGGGTACTGCAGATCACATCACCCAGGTCTTCCTGCTCCTGAGAGGAGGAGAAATAAATAGGAGAACTGGTTGCGGGGGTGCGGGTTGGGATAACGACTCCACGGTCCTGCAGGGGCTCATACTCTTTCCAACGTGAGCTGACTCTCCTGAAGTTCCCAATATTGAGACGCCCCCGCAGAGTTGCTCTGGGAGGGGTGAGGCACTGTCCTGGTCACAGGCTCCCTCCCGAGGCTCCCCTAGATCCCTTGTCCAGGGAGCCTCAGGCTCCCTGAAGTGCTGGGCCCAGTAACGGTACCGGCCTGTGTGCCTGGTACTGGCCAAAAGCTCTGATTATGTCACTCGCTACTGGGGTCTCGGTGATTTAAACCCTTTTGAGATCAAGTTTGGCTATCAGTACACAAGAGGATAGTAATTATAATACTTTGTGATGCTGGCTGGTTTGCTTAATCTCTCTGAGCTTTGTTTTAACTTTTAAATCAGCTTGACTTCGTTAGTATTTATCCCTTTAGGAGTTACTGCTTTGTATTATCTACCTGTATCTGTCTATCCACCAACGTATCTATCCCTTAGATGAACTTGAGGTTCTTTGAGTGCTGAGGCTGTCTCACAAGATAATACATGGACACTTATTATTAAATAAGCATCATTGAGATCGTTTTGGAACCACCAAGATGAATGTGAATGATACGTGATTCCTTTATTCTAGACAGAGACAGAGAAAGAGAGAGAGAGAGAGATTAGCTTCTACTTTTTCTTGTTCCTACAACAGTATCTTCCACATGGTATGTAAATTTCTCAGTAGATACTTATAAATTGACTGATAAATAGGCCTAATTCCCTCATGGCAACACGGTGTGTTGTGACTTTTAAGTGGAATTAGTAACTGGTAGAGGATTTTTGGTTAAACTTGGTGATGTGAACACATGGTTGCATCTTGGCTTCTCCCCCAACGTCCTCTAAAATGGCAGTAAAGGATTAAAAAAAGAGAAATATCAATAAATACAAAGGGATTAAGAAAAGGGACAACAGCATATGAGAGATGACCAAAAATATTAGGAGCTGGAAAGCAGATGAAAGGGGCGCAACTGCCCTAGAGTAGACAAGCTAAAACTTAAGCGCTTGTGTGCGTGTGCACGTGCGTGTGGGCACGTGTGTGCATGTCATGAAGCAAACAAAAAGCAAACTGAAAAAAGACTTGGATGCCAAGCTACCTCTGAAAAGCTTTCGACCCCAGATGAACTCCCCCAGCCTGTACCTGGTGCCTGCTCTACTGCTCTATCCCCCATCCCCTACCCTTCCCAGAGGAAGGGTGAGGCACTGTTCTGAAAATAAAGCAGGACTACATGAAAGTTTGCATAATGAACAGTGGCTCTTCCAGCTCCTCCCCAGACCGGGCAACCAGTCCTCGTAGCAGGAGATTGGATGATTCCTCTCCAGGAAAACTGACTGCCATTTCACAGGAAGTTTTCAGATACTGAGCAATCCAAGGCAAGCCCCCAATCTGAGTCAAGTCAAAATCCAAGTCAAATCAAGCCCTGCCCAAGCCCAGCCCCCGTGAACTGCCTGTCTGCCATGGGCTGGCTTGGGATTCTGTTCCAGCTTGTCCTCACGCTGAGACTCAGTGGAATAGCCGTCATCAGGCACGTGGGCCATCGTCATGGAAACGGTGCTGTGGGCTCTGCAGTGATTCCTGAAGTTCCCCACGGAAGTGAGGAGTCTATGTCCCCCTTCCCACTGTCTCTCCATGAATAGCTCTCTCTCCTGGGCCACTGAGCGATGGTACCAACTCAGCCTCTGGAACAGCGGTACCCGCAACCGTTCTCTTCGTCAGGGGTGCTGCTCAGGAGTCCCTATTTCAGGCTCATAGGGAGCTCCTAGCAAGTCGGTGACCCAGGAATTCAACACCACTCCCCCTCCCTCCGCCCAAAGCAAAAAGCCACATAGCAAACAAGTCACTTGCCTCCCCTCCACTCTCTGGATATATACTCATGGAACAGGACAGAACGACTGCAGTAAACACTCTTGTTCAGAAAGAGGACAGAGGGTACCCCCTGGGCCGTCATGTGTAGGGTCCCTGGCCTGAGAGAGGGAAGTGCTCCCTGATGACCCTCGGTTCCTTCCCCTGCCCGGTTCCCTGCCCTCTGCGTCCTGTGCTGCCTTTTTCAATGTCCTACCTTTTTATTATCCTCCTTTGCCTCATGAGAGGTGGATGTTGGGGAGTATACTTCCTTTGGAACCAAGTGAGTTTTTTTTTTTTTTTTTTTTTTTTTTTTTTTGCGGTTCGTGGGCCTCTCACTGTTGTGGCCTCTCCCGTTGTGGAGCACAGGCTCCGGACGCGCAGGCTCAGCGGCCATGGCTCACGGGCCCAGCCGCTCCGCAGCATGTGGGATCTTCCCGGACCGGGGCACGAACCCATGTCCCCTGCATCGGCAGGCGGACTCTCAACCACTGTGCCACCAGGAAGCCCCCGAGCAAGCTTTTTAATCCTGTTTCCCGTCCATAGATAGTAGGAGCTCAGGGGTCATTTTATGTTTTAAACAGTCACAGCCCAGGCTGTAGTATTTTTGACAACATAAAGCTCTCAGAAATGTAGTTAGCTTATAATTTATTTGATCATAGCTCCATATGCAAATAGACACATAATCATTTTATAGAAAAACTTAAATTTGCTCCATTTATTTGCTCTCTTACTGTCCTGCCTTTTTCTCTCTCAATTTAATTATAGGTATCTTGGGAAAATCTGATCAGGTTTTGGTAGGAGAGCCATTCCTGCAGCTTCTTCCCTAAGTCATTTTTTCATTTGAAAGGATTTTCTGGGTGCCATATCTTTCTTTTTTTAAATGAACATCTTTGTTCATTGAGGAGTTTTAGCCCTGCATCTGGTGGCTGTGCTTTTGTGGTTCTTAATTCAAGGTTATTTATAATCATCCTTTAATTTTTTTTTTCCTCACAGACCTTCTCAGTTTTTTCTATTACTATTTGGGCTTGAGAAGGAGCTCCCTCTTCCAACCATGAAAATCCCCAGATTTTTGACTCTGTTCCTTTGCATTCCTGCTTGGATGCCCACACACTCTCTTCTAGGCTCATCACTACCTTTTTGTTTTTTTGGCTGCACTGAGGGTCATGTGGAATCTTAGTTCCCTTACCAGGGATCGAACCCTCACCCCCTGCAGTGGAAGTGCAGAGTCTTAACCACTGGACCACCAGGGAAGTCCCCTTATCACTACCTTTTGTATTTAGCTTTATACCAAATGCAACCGATATCAACACATGCACACTCCTGATACTCTGCTTCCCCAGAGCTGCAGGGTCGGTAGGGTATTGTGTTGGGGACACCAAGTCAACAGGGTGTGTCTCTGTCTCTACATCTATATCTATATCTAATCTCTCTCTCAATAGATACCTACATAGATGTATCTATAGCTCTGTCTAGATATATATAGGCCTGAGAACCAGGAGGGCCAGTGCTGTAAGTTCTCGTCCACATCTGAGTCTGAAGGCAGAAGAACACGTCCCAGCTCTAATACAATTGGACAGAAAGAAAGAATTCTTCCTTACTAGGCCTTTGGTTCTACAGAGGCCCCAAGCAGGCTGGACGAGGCCCACCCAAGTTGGCAAAGACATGTGCTTCGCTTGGCCCACGGTTCACGTGCTCATCTCGTCCACAAACACCCGCAGACACACCTGGATGATGTTTAACCAAACACCTGGGCACCTGCGGCCCACTCACGTTAGTTAAATGAATCATTACAGTTGCTTTCTGCTTCTCAGGGCATCTCCCGGGAAAGTTTTCCAGGTGTTCCCCTTTCCTCTAACCCCCCAGTAAGTCTTGTTCGCTGCCACGCCACTAAACCAATGCCACGTATTTCAGGTGTTTGCTGTGGCAGCCCCCTAGTCCACGTGTCAATTTTTGTGTCTCGGGAGAGTATAGGTTAAGCTACAGTAACAGACAATTCTAGAATCTCAGTGGCTTGTATTAACAGAGGTTTATTTCTCACCCACATCAGCTGTTACTGGCGGATCGTCTAGGGTTTCCGCACTGAGTCATCCTCGCTTCTGGCGGTCTGCTACTTGACGTGCGTGGCACAGAGGGAGATGCAGGGTCACCTCTGCTCGATGCCGTGGGTCACCATGAGTCACGTGGCCACAGGTAACGCAAAGGCCATGCATCCAGCCTGTGCCAGGAAGGAGGGCTCGCGTGGCTGTGCGCAGGCCAGAAGACCACCGCACAAGCCCAGCACACGTGCACAAACCCCCAGGCAGCTCTTTAGGGGCTTCTTCTTAACTATGAAAGGAGGGAGACCCAAGGCTCACCAGACGCCTGACAGACGCCCCTAACATGAAAAACAGAGACCAATGCAAACGAAGCTTTAAGAAAGGAACTGGGAGAAAAGAGGCATGTGGGGAACAGAAGGAAACTTGAAGAAAGGCCTCCAGTTGATCTCAGGATGAAACTGTTCGACTTTGGCTATACATCGGGTTCAGAGATCAGGCAGCCCCTTGCAGGGAGCGGGGGAACGGAGGCCTCCCTGGCGGGAGGAGAGGACGGGAATTAGCACTGAGGAGTGTGGGGCAGAGCTGCCTGTTTATGTCATAGGCCTTTTTGTCTTAAAGTGGCATGTGTGTGTCTTCTGTTTTAAAAAAAATCCAAAATGTCAGTGTCCTGTGTAGCAGTGGATTATAAGTCGAAGAAACCATGAGATTGAGTTCTGATTCTGATCACTAACTCACTGTGTGGCCTTGATCAAGTCACTCAGCCTCTTCTGCAGAGTCTTTCTGATTTCTTCATTTACAGAATAAGGCAGCAGGAATATGTGACCTCTTAGGTTCTCTCTGGTCCCGATGTTCTAGAATCCTGAAGGGATGCAGGTGTCAGCCTCCTTAAACAGAGTGGCCCAGGCTTGGCCCAGAGTTGCCCTCCTCTAAGGCCAGTGTGCACTGGCCTGTACCTGACTCAGCCTTTCAAACAAGAGACCAGGCCTCAGGGCTTACGGTTTATGTAGATGCTTTGGGCTCTGTATCCCGGAGCTCCCCCTGAGGCTCCCTGCTGCACAGTGGGGCTGGCCAGAAGCTGATCTGGAAGCTCGTTAACACTCAATTAAAGCTTTTCTCTCCAGCATGGCATTACTTTTAAAAAATTTATACATGCAATTGAAGGAATTAAGTGCAACTGTGGTTTTCAAAGTGGCTCACGTGAGGGAGGCTGTGAGATTGTTCTCATCTGCCTAGTCTTCAGTTTCCACATTTACATGTGCAATAGAGTTGGAAATTAAAGTGCAGTTTTAAGGTGGGTGTGAGTGTCTAACATGGCACCAGATTAACTGTTTTAAATTTATAAATGTAATTAGAGTGGGATTACTTTGGAATTAAAGAATGTAGGAAGGAAAAGATACACTTTCTCAGGGATATGCTGCTTTTTCCCCTTCCTACAATCTGAATTCACGATGCATCACCTGACACCACCCGCCTTGCCTGTCTTTCCATGTTGTGAATGAGGGTTGCCTCCCATGGGACTTGGGAGGGTGTGTAGACTGTACCCTTGGAGACTCATTAGTCCTGGGAATGTTACTTTGCCTTAGTGATGCTATGGTAGGGATCCAGAGGTTACATTTCCCACTTCCTGGAGTCATGCATAAACTGGTTTTCTGGAATTAAGGGAGCAGGTGCCGTGGACACCTCTGCCCGCAGTCACCAACAGGGAGGACGCCTCGTGACTCCATCCCCGTGCTGAGCACGTTGCTTTTTCAGGTGGGGGTCCGCAGACAGGGGGCACTGCTGGGTCTTCAGGAGGATGTGGAGACTGGGGCAGATGCTGGTGAGGAGCATGGGCAGCTCCCTAGCCTTGCGGGGATCCAAACAGCATATTCTAGAAAATTAGAGGATTACTCTGCTGTGTCTTTTCTGACTCTTATGACATTGTCAGAAAATTCTTAAGAAAAGTTTCCCCTTCTGGTTTAGACCGGTTGCTTTCAGACCCCTGTGTCTTCTGACTGCATGGTTAGGACATGTCTGAACTATCTGAGAATGCCTGTGACTCTGGAAAATTCCAAGATGAAGATGCAGCCTGCATGATCTCTGAGATGGTGAGGTACGGGGGATGCACATCGGTGAGCTCAGCTCCGGATGGTCCAGCCTCCTGTCTGTCTCTCCTCCTTCAGGGCAGGGAGCTTGCACCCTGGTCACCATCCCCCGTACTCACCCGGCCCCATGACTGTCCAGAGCAGCGCTTTGTGAGGGAGGGTGAGTGGCTTCCGTAGGTGCTTCTGCCCCATCTGGGATCCCCAGGCGTCCTCTTTGTCCTCTTGGTGGCTTTCGCAGGTCGGGCACAAGCTACAGTCCTGACTGTGCTGAGCAAGGACAGGGGGTGGGCACCACCCCATTTTGTCTGTCATCTAAGCCCCTTTATCATTCATCCTTGTCATTTTCAGAAGTCTTTGAATCAAGACCCCTTTCTCCTTTTCCCCCCTAATACATTTGCATGCTCATTGAGGCGAAAAATTACATGATTTCAAGATTGCACCGAATCCTGTTTCAGGCCCTGGGCCTACTTAGCAGGGCTGTCACTTTGCAATCAGGCTGGGACTCTCCGTCCTCATTTAATCCCGCTCTGCTCCGATGTGAGGACTGGCGGCTCGCAGCCCCCGGGCGTCTCTTTGTCCCATCGAGAACTGTCCACGCAGCCTAGACAACCCCCCTTCCCCCGGGACAGGTCCAAGGACACCCATCATGTAACTGCACAGGGAATCACGGTAAAGGACTGACTGAAAGACTCAATCAGTGAAACATGTCATTAAAAAAAATTGTTTAAAGAGTTCAGAAGAAAAGGTTAAGCTTCACTCGTTGGTAAGAAAGTTAGTCTTACTATTAAACAACAAAGCCCAACAGCCCAGAGGAAATCATTGACTGCTTCGCCCTGTGCCACAAGTCACCAAAGATTTGTAGGAACCTCCAAAAACAAGTAAAAGGCAGCAGGGTTGAAATGGAGGAATTAAGGGTGATGAACAGAAAAGATCAATGAGGAAATAATAGGCCTCCTCCCACTTTTTTTGAGAAAGAGGAAAGTGTGTTGTAATTCCTGGCTAAGGGAAATGCAGACGGCGGTTCCTGCCAACTCTGAGGCCGCTACCTGCCAGCCAGAGGGGCCTCCAGGAAGCCATGAGGGCGGCTGGCCTGGCACAGAGGCCACTCTCTGCTCTGCCGCTGGGAAGCGAGGGGTCCAGGCTGCAGCTGAGCCCCAGCGCCCGGTGGACCCGCCTTGTGTGCACTTCTGTGAACGGATTTTCACGGGACTCCATGAGTTTCTCATCCATGTTTTCTCTTCACCTCCAATGCCTCAGTTGTTTCAGAGTTCCTGCAGATCTGTGCTGACTTGAAGCACAAAGTCCATCAGTCAATGAGTCAGAAATTATTATAGAATTTACTCAGAGGATGAGAGAAGCCACTTACTATAAATCTTCCTAAATTAACCTAACTGAAGGGCAGGTCAGAATGACTCGTCTGATTTAGTGGACTTCATTTGTTAGTACCTTTATGAATTTTCAGTTCATTAGTGAGAATTGACAGCACCCACATTCATGCATGACCCTGACTGTGGAGACTCTCAGGGAGACGCTGAGAAGACCCACACAGACAGGCCCCTGTTGCCTCTGGACCCCAACTTTCCAGATGCTGGGAACTGGAGATGGAACGGGTGGGCCTGAGCCTCTTCCCTCTGCCTCAGTGGGTAGGTGGTCCCACCAAAAATGAGCGCGCCTGAAGGGTCGGGATGGGAGGGCAGTGGCCTGGAGCAGCAGCTGCGGGGCCCGGGCCTCCGCCCCCATCTGGATGGCCATTTCTGGTCTGAGAAGGTGGGCTTTGGCACTTAGCCTGACTCTGCTGGGGCCGTGCTCTCTCCCTGCCCTTCCTCAGGCGGCCAGAAGCTCTTTCCAGGGAACAGACAACAACATATAAGCAAAGTCATAACGTAACTTAGAGTGCTGTGTGCTACAAAGGAAGATGACACAGGGGAGCATGACGGGGTAGTAGGGTGGTCGGATGTATGTTCTTAGAAGACAGTGTTCTGGGCAGAATAAACAGCCCGTGCCAAGGCCCCGGACCCCACCCACCAGGTGCTTAAGGAATGAGAGGGGCCTGGAGCCCGGGGAGTCCAGGAAGGCAAGGACATTGGGAGGAAATGAAGAGCCTTGGAGGCCATGTGAGGAGTTATTCCAAGGGCGATGGCAGGACACTGATGCTTAGGGAGGAGAGTGATATCATCCGATTGCTGTTTCCAAAGTTCTCTGACTCCTCACCCAGGATGAGTTAGAAACGGGGGTGGGGAGGGGAAGAGGGAAGCAGAGGGACCAGGTCAGGGCCAGCTCTACCGTCCACGGGAAAGGTCATGGCGGGGTGGCAGTGGTCAGGACGTCTGGCCAAGGCCTGACCAGCTGTGTCGAGAGGGCTCCCACCATCAGCATTCCTGGTCACCTCCCGGGGCCTCTACGTGGACTGAGTCCCTCGGAGCCCACGCCATGCACGTGAACACGCCTTCCTGTAATTGCTCTCTGGGCCAATCACCTTCACCAGAGGGTGAGCACATCTAGGGCAGGCGACACACAGCTGGGGGTGTTGCTTAAGTTATGGGCCCAGGGGAAACGTGTGGTGGTGGTGGTGGTGGTGTGTGTGCGTGTGTGTGTATGTGTGTGTGTGTGTGAGTGTGTGTGAGACCCATCTCACACTGGCTTCCAAAGGCTCAACGCCTGATTTCTGTGATTGGACATAAAGCGCTGGTAATGAAACAGACATTCTAGGAAAGTCTTTTTACTCACGGGGCCTCAATTTCCATATCTGTAAAATAACCATGTTAGATCTAAAATGCCCTTTCCGGCTCAAATGGGAACACGGACCCCTGCTTCGGGGCTTGGACATGCACAGGGTCTCACAGACCTTGATTGTAGAGTTAGGACATTACTTGTCATCCCATGGGTGCCTGCTGCTCAGGGATTACATCAGCTTGGTTCTCCTGTGCAAATCTTATTTATACCATTTATTTGCCCAGAACAACTCTCCACCAACTTCTTCCCCCAGGTCACTGTAAAGGTAGGTTTCAGCCCAAACCAAATAATCATTCATAGCAAATGAGTTAAGTCCTACCGTGATGTTGTAGGAGAAAACTGGCGGCCCAGTGGAAGCCAGAACCAGGTGAGGCTGGAGTCCAAGTCAGGGGCAGATTCATGGCCTTGTCCCATCTGGGCGGAAGCGACTTGAGGGCAGTGTTGTTGTTTCTGTCTCTGGTACCATGTCCAGCTTCCCTGCAGGCACTTAACAGCTATTCACCGTTATCCTGGAGACTGACAAGTGATGGGAGCCCTCCTGCCACCCAGCACGCGGAAAGGTAATGGCTGCCCGGCCGGGATCAATTCCAACCACACCACTGCCGCAGGGACGGGAGCTCTGCCTTATCGGGAAGCCGTCCAGCTGCCGGAAGCAGCAAAAGCCAGAGTGACCTGCTGGTGCTTTTAACTGGGTAGCAGTTTCTCAGCAAACAAACACATCAAACTCTTAATGGGGTTTTTGAAAGTAAATCTCCTGTTTGAAGTGAGAAAGAAAGAAGTAGACAGTTATTATTCTATTTCTCTTCTTTAAGAGAAATTCCTTCTAATTTGGGGGAGGGGGCAATTGAGTACAATGTGGGTGGGCAGAATGATTCCTTAAAGCAAATAGCAGTTCCGTTGGAGAGTCGCCTCATGCAGCCTCTGGTGTGCCCGGGAGCCGTGCAGATAAAGCGTTAAGAGCCAGGGTGGCAGCAGTGTGGTTGCCATAGAGGGAATCAGATGAGTTGGTCAAGGGCAGGCGTTGATGACTGATCAACCTGCAAAGTAACTAACCCTGCCCTTTACATCTGTGTAGCAACTTTAAATATTTAGTGAATCCGTAAGTCTGTGAGGGTTTGTCCTCACCCTGCTCCTGGTCACCTGTGATTTTTGGATGAATTTATCAAACGTGCCTTTTTATGGACTTATGATCTAGGCTGTGGATGCAGGAAGCGCCGTTTAGAATTCGTGTCCCATCCGCTTCTTGGCACAGTGCTCACTGGGGCCAAACTCACACGCAGATGGTGTGGGGGGAGGAGGCTGTGCTTGTGGGCACAGTGTAGGGGCCATCAGGACACTGGCACACCTCACAGGCACCAATCACAACGTGTATCTGCAGCCGAACCCACAACGTGACACAGCTCAGAACGGGATCTGGTTCCTTGCTGATGGCTATTTGGGCTGCAAGGGTTCCCAGCCTGGAAGGCCTGCGATGGGGAGGATGCAGGGCAGTGCCCCCGAAGCAGCCTTTGTGGTTCACGTGCTCCACGGGTCGGGGTGGTTCCATCAGAAGGTGCTACCCAACCTTCAGTGCTGGGGGGCGCCTGTGTTTGAGAGCAGGGACGTGGCTCTGCGGGTGCGTGAGGACCAGCCATTGCCGCTGCGCTCAGGGGAGCTGGAGATGGGGCACCCGCACGGGACTCAGCTGTAGCACGTTTGTCAGAGGAGGGGAACTGGCAGAAGTGGCGATGAGGATGGACGTCTGAGGTGGCCACGGCTAGCCACCTGCTTCTGTTCATCTGGTGGCTGTGGGCAGCTATCCACTGTCAGGGGGTAATTGTTACTGGTGCCTGATGGGGGACATGTGGCCTCATATGGGCCCAGCCGCTCTCAGGGAGTGTCCACCCCTGTAGTCTTATTTTGGAGACAATACTGAGTTTCACTGAGTCGAGAGATACTAAAGGCTGCTTGGAGTCGCCAGGAATGTGTTTGGTCTGGATTCACTGAAGGGACGAGACGCAAGGCCACTGAGCCTTTTGTGCTCCACTGTCTTAGTAATTAGACAGCGGTGCTCAGTAATGAAGGCTTTCATTTATTAGAGTCAATACATATTTATTAAGTGCTTATTGTATGTCAGGTCCAACGCTAAGGACGTGGGGATAAGGCCTGAGAGATGTGTCTTGACTCAGAGAAGCGGTAGGTCTCTACCAGAACTGTCATCTCACAGACAGGATGACACCTGTGGATCTTGCTGGAGAGTTTGTTCCAGAGCTTTCTTCGATAAAGAGCAGAACATGTATTCAGGGAGAATCTCCGTGGTTATACCCAGAAACTCAGGTCAAGCGGGAAAAACAGGGAAAGGCAAGGTTATCTGGAATTGACAGACCAGTGATTAACTCTAGGAACTAGCAGAGGAAGCGGGCTTTGGTGGTAGAATCCAGATTTCGCCTTTGTACACGTGCATCTGGGACCAGGCTCGGCAAGTCCCAACCAGCGGGTGCTACCAAGAGCAGATGGAGAGGTGGGTCCTTCTTCTCGGGCCTCGCGCAGCGCTGACAACGCAACAGATGGCCCCGCACAGCCGAACGAGGCCAAGTTGGGGTGCACGGCGGGCCCACCTCGCCCGGCTGTGCTCAATGCCCCGGAGAGGCGGGGAGCACAGGCTGTGGAGGACGCGGTTCCCTAGGGCTGACCTTCGCGGTGGCTGGAAGAGAGGGTGGGGTGAGGGTCATGAGAACGGGGAGGCCGTGATGGTGGCCCTGCTGGAGTGACAGCTGGCGGGCAGCTGTGGGGAGATCTTGTGTGTGCATTAACAGCCACAGTGACTGGGTGTTTACTGAATTGCTGTGGATTTTCTGAAAGCAAAGCAAGCATACTAAATTGCTGCAGATTACCAGGGGCTTCCCTGACGTTCGATAAAAATACCGTGAACGTTTAAGGACACGGGCTCTGGATGTGGGTGTAGGGAAGCTCTTGCTTTGAGAACAAACGTGCCGGCTCTTGAGTACAAATAAACGGAGCTCACAGAGTGATCCTGGCACCAGAGGCTGCATGTTACATATTCGAGGTGGTGGCCCCTCTTCTTTCAGTATTTGCTTCCGTTTCTTCTGAGCAGCCTGGCGTGTGCCTGCCGTGCCTGCGGGGTGGTGATCGCAGTGGGGCACCGCCTGGTGGGTCGGATCATGCCTCCAGTCCGGTTGTGGCAGCTCGTCTTCTGGTTCAGGATGAAAACAAGTGCAGGGGGATGGGCTAATTTTTTAATCGTCTTCCTTAATCATCCCCAGTCTTGTCACCTTTCTCAGTGTCCCTGAGCCTATCCATCATGGTCTGGGAACGGGAGTCTCTTGCAGAAAGCGGGGCCCAGAGGTTTGGACCAGGACACATTTCCTGCTTAGCAGTCTAATCCCTCCTCGTCCCCATACCTGGTTTCTTCAGGTTCAACCTAATTTCTTTCTGTCCCTGGGCCTTTGCACTTTGGCTTATTTTCCTCCCTGACTTAGGTCATATTCTTTGGACAGAAATAAACCATAATTTTTGTCCTGAGGAAAAAAATATTGCTAGATTCAGAGATTTGTGGCTTCCAGCCTTGTACTGGGACCAAGAATTAAGGCCCAACGCACTTTCAGTTAAATCAGTTCAAAGCATCAGAAAAATTGTTAGAAATATTTGAAGAGCACAACAGGTGGCTGGGTTTGCATTTCTTAACCTGTGTCATTTGATGTTTTGCTTCCACAGGGAGGGTATGAGGGATTTCATTGCCTTCTAGCAGTTAAATGCGTTCAGGAATCCTACATAGCCTTGGTGGTTTGCAACCAAATTTCAAGCATAGGGGCTTTGCCTCCTGTCTGATAATGGTTACTGTGGCTAAAACCATCACCTTCAAGTCTCAGTGTGCAATTCTTTCAGTCATGAGGCGATTTCGCTGAAAACCAAAAAGACTGGTATAATTTCCAAAGCCAGTGTGGGTGCACTTTGGAGGTTTGCCCAGGCAAGGGAGCCAAAGGTATTGAAGTTTCCATAGAGTCTAGGAGAGAAGGTCCAGTACTTTTGGGTTAGAACAGATGCTTCCCAGATCAACACAAAAAGTAAACAAACAGCAACAGAGACTAAAGCTGGGCAGAGGGGGAGGGGAGTAGTATAGGGACGGGAGCCACGTCCTATGCAACACAGCACAGCAGCCCAGCTGTGATGGGACCAGCACTAGGGGTGAGGCAGATGAGAGAAGATGACCGTCGATGGCATAGGAACAGCAGATGTTTCCCTCAAGGACAATTACTGAGCAGTAATCCCAGGAAGAGGCAGACTCCCGTGATGAGCAGATGGACTTTATTAGCAGCCTTACAAATTGGTGCTCAAAGACCCCTCTGATGATCTTTGAGCCCTTAGCCAGGACTTACTCTCCTGATGGGACAAAGGCCTGATCAACCCGGCAAAGCACATTCTAGAGGAGGCCTTTTTGAAGCGTGGCTTCTCCGGGTGAAGAAGGAGCTCTGGGGATGAAACTTAACTTTCCTAGGATGTGCTTCTGCTCCAGGACTAGGAATCCATGCTGCTGGATGGCTATATTTTGAAAGGTGGTCACAGAATTGGGCATAAATGTGACCTACATCTCTGTGAGTGCCAATTTTCTCATCTATAAAGTTAGGGAGTTGGGTATTCTGATCTCTTAGGTTCCTTTCATCCCCTAAGTTTCCCAATTCAGTCTCTCATGCTCCATGTCAAATCTTTTGGGGAAAATAATCGAGGGAAGACAATTGTGCAATGTCCTGTGCTCAAAGCTCAGAGATGTGTGTCCTTGTAAAAGACCATCCATCCATCCATTTAATCAGCCACCCATTGATTTATTGGTACCTTTTTTTTTTTTTTGCAGTATGCGGGCCTCTCACTGTCGTGGCCTCTCCTGCTGCGGAGCACAGGCTCCGGACGTGCAGGCTCAGCGGCCATGGCTCACAGGCCCAGCCGCTCTGCTGCACGTAGGATCTTCCCAGACTGGGGCACGAACCCGTGTCCCCTGCATCGGCAGGCGGACTCTCCACTACTGTGCCACCAGGGAAGCCCGATTTATTGGTACCTTTAATGATTCATTCATATCATTAATACACATCACTCAGCCCTTAGGATATAACCGAATCCATGATATTTTAACCTCTGGTGGGGGCAAGAACTGTGTGCTTCACGTTGACACTGTATCTGTTCCCCATGCCTGGCAAATTGTGAGTGCTTAAATATTTGCCAAATGAATGAATGAAAGGTAACTACCCTGCCCGTTTTACAAGAACAACAGGATGGGGGATGGTTCTGCTTTGCTCTAGTCCACTTCCCTAGTTTTTTGGCAGTTGTACATATTTCAGCACTAAACAAATATTTGTTAAAGGAAAGAAGGAATCTCTGTGAAGCTGTGGTTGTTTGTGTTTATGTGTTTTGGCCATATGCTCATGTACCATCTCCTTAGGCAGTGTAGTATAGTGAGTAGGGCATGGTGGGTCTAGAGTCGGGATCTGGATTCTCCTTCTCGTGCTTTCGAGCAAGCTGTGCCAACTTGGATAAATCATGTAGCCTTTCTGGACCTCTCTGTTCTCATCTGCAGTGAGAGGTCTCATTTGACTCCTTCCAACTTTAAAGTGCATGATTAGAGCATGAGGAAAAACAGATGTAGGCAGAGAGTATGCCCCTAAAAATGATAGCTGTTATTATACCAAAGGCAGGAGGCTTGTCTTCTTCATCACAATATTAAGGAAAGGGTTGAATATCCTTCGAATATTCAGTAAATGCTTTTGAACCACAATAATAAAATAACTGAGAAGCATTTACTTAGACATTTCGTAGGGATCACTATGTGACAGGCACTGTTATATATGCTTCATTAATGAATTTCATCTTCATGACAACTAAATGAGATGGGTAGCATTGGTCCCACTTTGCATAGCAGACAACTGGGACCCAGAGGGGTGAAGTCAGCTCCCCCTGCAGCATTTGAAGCCAGGGGCTCAGGCACTCATGCCTGTGATGTTGACCGCTCTGCCACGCCCTGGCATGTGTGACAACTGTGTTAGACTCTTTGGTGGCTAAAACAGAATATGAAGCTCAGTCCCTACCAAGAGGTGCTCACAGTCTCATTGGGCACGTGAAATATTTAGAGAATGAGAGAGTGGGCAATAAAGCCTCAGTGGAAGGTGTAAATCATCGGAGAACAGGAGAGCACATCACAGGTACCGGACTTTTAGCGAACATGTTATGCCTTTCTGAGTGTTTTACATCCATCATCTCATTTGCTCCCCATAAAAGCTATCATTATTTACTGAGGGCTCACCATGTGCCGGGCACTGGGCTAAGTGCTTCGCTTATATTATCCAACCAAGCCTCACAGCAATCCCATTATACAGGCACCACTTCTCTTTTAGCATCAAAAACCCAATTCAGTCCGTTCATGGAACAAAAAGTGGAGGAGGGAGGACTGGCATCGAGCACAGCTGGTTCCAGGGATGCAAACGATGCCTTCGGGATGCCTCATCTATCCCGCCTCTCCTGTCGTGGCTCCGACACGTGTTGGCTTCACCATCAGATGAGCTCTTCCCTCAGGTGGCCTCACACAGTCCCAGGCTGAGGTCATCCTCAATGAAGATGATCCCAGGAAGGAGAGGACCTCCCTTCTCAGAATTTCCAGCAAAATGTCCTGAAATTGAGCTCCGAGCATGTGACTGTCCCCGAACTGGTCACTCTGGCCAGAAGGATGGAGCACGTTGATGGGTCAGACCAGGGTCACAAGACCAGCCCTATGTTTCAGAAGGAATGGACCTCTCAGACCCTAAAAGGAAAGCAAAGATGATGTTTCCAGAATAAGGGAGGAAGGATGCTGGGCAGACACAAAGTGAAAAAGTACACAATGGTTATTTTCTGTATTTTATGGGGAAACAGGTTCTGAGAGTTGAGTGCTTTGACCAGGGCTGCACAGCTAGAGTAGAGAGCGGGGGTTTGTGTGGCCTGTCTGCTTCTTCTCATCCGTTTGTAGATAGGAAAAGTGGGGCACAGACTGGTTAAACGCCTCCTGGATCTGTCTGGATAGGAGAGACCTTCTAGGATTCAGGGCAGTGCTCTCTGCAGAGCGGCAGCTGACAAAGTCCTGAGACAGACGTCTGCACTGTCTGAGGGAGGCTGTTCAGGGTACGAAATCTGGACAGCTGGCATTGCATCTTCTTTCAAAACCTGCAACTCGGGTTTTTGAACCACAGCTTCTGGTTGAAAAACCCACACGGTCCCTAAATTTGGAGGAGAGACACGAGTGGTTCCTGTTGGGTGGCTTCTTTCAAAGGAGATTTTCAAAACGTGGCAGTGGGTGGTGGCTCTGGGCCCAGGGGATGGGGGCTTGGCTGTGAGTTTGAGGCAGAAACTTGCCGGTGGACACCGCCAACGCCACCACACACGCCAGCCTCGCGGGCTGCACACATGGCTTTTCCTTTACTCTGGTTTGGGGAGAAGCCGACTCGGTCGGGGACCGGTGGTCAGGAGTGGTCTCAGGCAGAAGTCTGCAGGCGTTGCTGTGCGGTGGGGAGGCCTGGCTGCAGGTGTCAGACTGTCCTCCGTCTGACTGTTAGCTCTGGCTCTCCTGTTGTGCGGGTTTGGTGTCTCAGCTAACCCCTCTGTAGGTGGGACCCGTAGGGCAGGCCTCCTTGGGGTAGGAGACAGGAGTCCTCATGATACTGACCAGGGTTCCAGGCCTTCCCCAGTCAACAGAAACTGACTAGAGGCCAGGCAAGAAATTCAGGCAAGGCTTTACTGGGGCCCCTGCTGCACAGCAGCGTGGCGGGAGAACAGACAACAGGTTCCCACACTTGCTTGCTCCCTGGGTGGGGGAGGGGAGCTGGTTCCTTACATGGGGTGAGGGTAGGGGCCTGTCCAGGGGTCGTGCTGGAGGGGTGGCTTGGGTGTTTCACCCACCCCTCTGGTGGTGGTGAGTGCAGGGGGCATGTGCAGTACCCCGCTTTTGCTCCCGGCTCCTCAAGAGTGGCAGTGGGTTCTTTGGTCTCTTTAGTCCCATAGAGTTTTCTATTTTGTTGCTCCGGGAGAGGTGTGTCCAGGTGCAAGCACTGCAGTAGAGGGTCCCAGGTCCCAGCCTGTGTCACTTAAACCAAGGTCAGGCCTCTATGGGAAACGCCCCTCACCAAAGCTAAGGTTCCCTGGCCGAGGAGGAGATGGACCGCCCCCTAGGTTCTGTGCCGCCCTTCATACCCACGAGGCTGCGACCAGGCCGGTCAGTGGCGGGGCAGTGCCCTCCTTCCCTCCTCCACACGGCGGCCTGTCCTCTGCCTAGTGGTTCCTCGTGGTCAGCCCCGCACCCCTTGCCTTTTGCCCCAAGACCCAAGTTCCAAGCACAGGGGCAGGGCGGGCGTCCAGACACGACCGCCTGGGTTGGTCCGGCCCCTCCGGCTGCAGGAGCACATCCCACGGGTGCCAAGTCTCGGTTCCGGTTCCGGCCTGCTGTTAAATAAATCAGATAAGACCTTAGCGTGCTCGGTGATTACTCTGCCCTGGTCCCCAGAGACTGAGGACGTGACTCCCGTTGACTTGAGGCCTGCGTGTCACGGTGCCCCGCGTGTCACGGTGCCCCGCCAGGCCCAGGGGAATCCCCTCTGTGTGTCCCGGGGGTCACGACCCCACGCCCAGCCTGGGCGGTACCGCGCAGCCGCACTTGCTTCGCTCCTCCCCCCACTCCCGCCCACTGCCCTCTGACCTCTCTGACTGGCTGGTGGTGCTGCACCACTGGGGGGTCAGTCCTCCGTGATTCACTCTCCACTCGCCTCTTGCCGCTGTTCGGCTGGTCCTCAGAGCTGCTTGTAGCCCGTCAGCTAGTAACGGAGCTCCGGTGCCGACTGCGGGGAGAGGGGCGGTGTCTGCGGCTCCACAGCCTCGGGGGGCGCCAGGCCCCGCGTCAAGGCCACAGAAGGTGAGGCGCTGTGTCGTCTTCTTTGTTCTGGTTTCCGCTGCGAAGGCTGCCCTCTCGCACAGCCCGGCCCGCCCCGGCGCACCTTGGTCCTCAGCGGCGTCGTGTCCGCGGCTCTTCACCCCGCCCTCCCCGAGCTGCTCGGGCAGCTGGCCCCGGCCTGGGTGTGGGCGTGGGATGAGGAGACCCGGCGCACCCCCAGGTCCTGCTCCGGCTGGGCCGGGCGGAACCTCAGCTCCCTCGTCTGACCAGGGGGACGGGCGCCAGGCTCAGGGCGGTGAGCAGGTACCTGACGGGCAGCACAGGGTGTCAGACAAATGGTAGGGTTTTACGTTGTGGAAAAACACACAAAACATAACATTTACCATTTTAATCATAGTCAAGTGCCCAGTTCAGTGGCACTAAGCACATTCACAATGTTGCGCTACCACCTCCTCCATGTAGTTCCAGAACATTCCATCACTTCAGACACACCCACACCCGTCAGCAGTCACTCCCCTGCTTCCCCAGCCCCTGGCAACCCCTAATACACCTCCTGCCTCTTTGGGTTTGCCTGTTCTGGACGTTCCGTTTATGCTACAAGTTGTGGCCTTTGTGTCTGATTTCCGGCCCTTAGCGTAGCATGAACCAGTGCTTTACTCTTTTTTATGACTCAATACTCCACTTTGGGCTGTACAATAGTGTATAAAAATGGTAGTTTCTATTTAAAATCTCATTCAGAGGCTGGTGATCATGATGGAAAAGGGGTGGTTTGAAGCTGGGGAGCAGAGGTGCTGCATTTGGAGAAGAGGAGGCCTGGGGGGTGTCATGAGACAGGGAGCTCTCATGTGGAGCTGGACTCTTCCCTGCCTCCCATTGCCAAGACCAGGGCTATTGGGGTGTAATTTCTGAGTCCCTTCTGGTGGGCTCGGGAAGACCTTTAGGATGCCTCCCCACAGGCTGCCCCTGAGGAGGGAGGGGTGCTTTGGGGTGTCCTGCAGCCACTGAGAACGGTGACCTGACAGAAGAGAGGAGCTGTCAAGCCAGACGGAGGAGCAGCTGCATGTGATGGGTGTGGGGCTGGGTGGGAGGGCGTGAGGCCCCGGCTGGAGCCAAGGCGAATGGAGGGGACACGTGTGTGCAGAGGGCTGGGATCGGGGTAGAAGAGGGCAGGCCTTGGGACCCAGGCCAGGAACAAAACCTGGGAGCCGGTCCCAAGGGCTTGAGTGCACCTTCCTCTCCACCTGCTGTCACCACCCTCGTGTGTCCGGGGTCACCTCCTACCGCTTACAGGTTCCCTGAAGGACCCTTGTCTGGACCTCTCCCCACCTCATTCCTACCACTTATCCGCCCTTTGACTTGCTAACTGTTAGATCAGTTCCGGCTGAGATGCTGCCTCTTCCAGAAAGCCTTTCTTGACCTGCACCCCCGTAATCCACAAAAACACCCTGGTGGCATCTCTCCTACGTGCCCCCACAGGTCCCTGCACATCCAGCCGGGCTCTAGAATGTGAGGGCCATTTGCTGGTTTGTGTGTCTGCATGAGGACGCACTATGTCTTATTCCCCACGGCACCTCTGGTATCATGGACCAGCGCCTGGCATTGTGTACCAGTGCCTGGCACATGCAAGGTGATCTGCACATAATTGCTGAATGAATTGGGCTGGATAGCGGTTAAAGTGAGGCAGGCTTGAGTTTATTTTTGTAGCAAATTACAACCATGGAGTAGAGAACCTTGGGAGAAATGAGGTCGCCCACATCGGAGAAGCTCCAGGCGCTCCAGGCGGAGTCTTGGTGACGTGATGTGTTGGAGGGGGATTTGAGTTAGGGGGATGGACCAGGTGACCTCTGAAACCCTGTTCGGCTCAAATCTTCTGGGGTTTGATGACTTAGCTGCGCCTTGCCCTCTGCCTGGGCCGTTCCTCATGCCAGCTGAACCCCCGTGGGGACCCAGTTGTGACCCAGATGCTGGTCAGGATTCTTCAATCCAGCAACTGCCGCTGTTTATTGAATTTAATCTAGTAATGCATCGCCCACGTGGCCTTTTCATTAATCACCCCTTCCGACTAGGAAGCCAGAGCCAGAGGCTGGGGAAGCATGAGAGGAGAGGGTGAGGAGCATCTGACAGCTTAGCAGGTTCTGTTGGAGCCGGAAGAAGATAGGGGCTGTAGGGACGATGCTGGGCCTGGAGGTGGACAGGGTCGAAGACTGGAACTGTGGGCAGGTGCTGGACGGGGCAGAGATTGCCGTGCTCCCCTCCCGGTGGGAGCTGTGCCCGTTCAAAACCTCCGATTCCAAATACTTTCTTTACCAACCTCCCCAAGCCCCTCACTCTTCCTCAAGGTGGCGAGATCCGCCCCACTCTGGTTGCTCTGAATCCAGCGAGTCCGCTCAGTTCCCTCCCTGCAGATGGGACGTTACAGAAGGAGAAACAGAGGCCCCGGGAGGTATGTGACTTGCCCGAAACTGGCCTCTGTGGTCAGAGGGGGCGAGGAGAGAAAGTTGGAATCGGGTAGAAGTTGGGGTAGATGAAGCGGCAGGCTGGGGACCAGCAGTTGTGGAATCTCATCCCTCCGTCATTTCCTGCCAGGGGCCCAGGGCCCATTTCGTTTTGTTTTTCGGGAGTATTTTCCCTTTGGTTTCCTTCTGTTACTTGCTGTCCCCTATCAGCGAAGAGTCCCGGGGCTGCCCTGTCCCTGAAATCCGCAGCGTGTGCGGTGGGCAGCCTCTTCGTCCCGGCCCCTCACCCTGGGTTTGCCCTTCATGGATGCCCCTCCCACCTGCCACAGTCCCCAAACACATTCGCTTCCTCTCCTGCTCCCTCTGGATCACAAAAATGGAGAAATGTAGGAAAAAGCAGAAATGTGCACAGACACAGGCTGGTGAAAGGAGCACAGGGAACGCGACAAATTAAAGCCCAAATTAAACAGTGAGAAGAGGGCCGAGGGCAGGGAGATGGGGCTGAAATGCAGATCAGAACAAGCGGGCACATGCCAGCGCGCACTGGGCACCGGGTCGCTGGGCATAGGGGCCGCGCACGTGGTGAGGTAAGCGTGCCCTCTTGGTGCGCCCAGTTGCCGGCCTCGCGAAGTATCGCGGTGTTTTATCTCCCGGAGGCGCCTTTGCTCACTGAGGCGGAAGTAACGGGGTTAATTAGCGGGGATCCCTTTCCCGAAAACACAGACGGCTCGCTGGGCGGAAGCGGAAGGTGGAGCTATTTAAGGAGGAAGACGTGGAGGTCGGCGCCGTTCCCGCCGCACCCTGCATCCGGAGCACACACTTATGTGCCCTGTGCCCTGGCTTGCTGAGGTAGTTTCAAAGGCCCAGGAAAGGAGACCTTTTGCAGAAAATGTCACTTTTTCTGTGGGAAAGCAGGGTATGATGATTGAGGTGGCAGTTGGGTAAGTGGGCAGAGGGTGGGATCCTTCTAGCCCCGGGGCCTTTGACATAAAGGAGACACTTCCTGTAAGCTGTGCATTGTGAGACAGGGAGGAGGGAGGGCAGCCTTCTGTCCGTGCTGGCCACCATCAGGCGCAGAAGCCCTGTCCATCCCGCTTCTTCATAGCCTTGCCCCGTGGGCAGACCTGGCGTTCAGGGCGTCCTCCTCCTTGGGACAAAGGCATCATTGAGGTGCTTAGTGGGGGCCTCCCCACATCGCTCAGCTCGTTAGAAGGGAACCGTGCCTTGGAGCGGCACAGATCATGAAGCATCCGGGGTGCCTGCGGCTCTAAGAAAGTAGAGAATTAACTTGGTAGGATCAGTTCCCTGGGCGGCAGGTTGCTTGGAATCGCTTCTTACCCCAGGGCCGGGAATTGTAAACACATTCCTCTCCCAGGACCAGCGCTGACTGGTGGGGAGGCTGAGCTAGAAACGACCACAGGGCCGCAGAGAGGAGCCCCGGGGGGTGGGGTGGGGGGGCTGCAGCCAGCAGCCAGCTCTCTGCGGGGGAGATGCCTGTTTTCTCACCAGGATGTGGCTCAGGATGTTGGGCTGAATCGTGACCTGCACGCCGGGAGCCCCCGGCCCTGTGGGCCTTGGACAGAGGCCCAAGTTGAAGTTGCAAGCATTTGTCTTCCCAATTCTAATCCTAATTCAAGTGTCTCCTGGGTTACAGGAGGCGATGGAACGAACAGAAAGGACGCAAGGCATCCTTAGGATTCCGTTGTGCGCCTGCCCCACAGGGCTCTGTGCTGGATGTCTCGGGAGAGACTGAACAGGGCACGTCCTGTGCCCTTGAGCTGCTCACAGACCCTTAGGGAGACAGCGGGACACCAGCCCCAACACGGCCGCGTGGCCCAAGGCGACAAGACTCCAGTAAGTTTGCTTGGCCATGGGCTGCGAAGGGCCTGGAGACCTTTACAGCAGAAACCGCTTTTTCTCCTTTACCTGCGTGGGCTACTGCATCACCAGGTCAGGGGGTGCTGGGATCGGAGGGGCCTCAGAGACTGGTGGTCCCTCAGATGTGGGATTCGTTCTGGGTCCCTGTGAAAGATACCAACCCCAGGCCTGTGCCTGAGGCCCAGTGATTGTCCTGTAGCACCTGGGAACCTGCATTCAGACAGCATCCCAGGTGGTCCTGCGATGAGCTGAGAGTGAGATACACTGAAGTACCCCATCCTCTGCCTTCACAGGGGAGGACTTAGCCTCCAGGATGGGGGTGCTCAGTGCTGGTTCGGGGCTGTTAGCTGGTACATGGGGTGCGCCGGGCCCTGAGCTCAGATCCGAGTTTCCAAATCCAGTGCTGTCTTCACTAGGGGTGGCCACACTTGGCATGTCCCACAGTGGGGACCCTGCAGCACATAGCAGGCTGTGTTGGGACAGAGTCTTCTGTGGGGTCCAGAGCACCTTCAGAAGAGGGGAGAGCTGGGTGTCCAGCCACTTTCCATTGCTCTGCTGGCTCTGGTGGGGTGTTCCCTGTTAACCCCACCTGCTCCAGGCTGCAGCCTCATTTCTGGAAGGTCATGCTTTCCTACGTGGAGACTAGCAAAACGCTTGACAGACTGGGGGTTTCTCACACTCTAGATACAGATGGCAGTATTTGGGAGGGAACAAAGTTTTGCCATAGAAAGTTACCAAACTCTTGTTTCTAGAAACAAGGCTCTCCAAAAGCCATGAGCAGGAAGGTGTGACTCTAGGGCATCATAGCTGTCCTTCCTGAAGGAGAATTGGATGCCTTTTCTGCCCTGGGGGGATGCCCTTTGTGACCTGTTTGACTTGCCCAGCTAACAGCTGCTGTGGCCAACATGTGGCCTTGGCTTACCAGCCACCTCATATTCAGTAGGAGGAAAGAAATGCGTTTCCACGAAGTGTGTGTTCTATTACATCCAAGCTGAGGAGCCATCACTGGTTTCCCAGGCTGAGCCTGGCCTCTAAGCAGTGGGCTGGTGGCCCGTCCCCTGGTGGCCTTGCATCTCCTGCTGTGCTTTCTGCCTGCACAGCCTCCCTCGGGCCCCTCCCTCTAGGCTCTTGGAGGTAGGAGGGAGGGGTTGCAGGTAATATCTTTGTCTGTCACTGTGGACGTGGTACCTGGAGACTCACACCCAGGTTTCCGGTTCTAAATCCTCCCTTCTTGGTCCAGCCAGCCGCATCACCCAGGCTCCTGCCCAGCTCTGCACCTTTGCAGATGTCTTCCCCTCCGGACTGCCTGCCTTTTCTCCAACTTTCCCTTCCTTCACAGCAGAACCTGAAGCTCCTCCACAAGCCCTCAATCCTCTCTGAACCTGAATGACACTATTTAGTGCTTAATTCTGTTCCATCATATTGTTGGCTATTTGTCTAAGGTGCGTCATTTTTCTCAGCACATCTCGTTTGTAAATTCCAGGATGGGGATCACTTTAGGCACGAGTCTTTGATCATGGTACCCAGCCTGATGCTCAGCACAGAGCTGAAAACTTTTTGCTGAAAGCCTGCCTGGAGAATGCCGACGGCGTTTATCTTCCCAAGGGAATTAACAGTGACCCCATTTCACACATCTCATTGTGTGTGGTTTCTCCCCATCTTATTAGTGTAGAGACAGAAGCTATCTGGCTCAGAAAAAGCATCCAGCTGTTCAGAGCAGCTGGAAACCAAGTACGGGATATTTTGGGATGAGTTATTTCTTGCTTCTTAAGCCCTTTCACATGGTATTGTCTGGGATGGTGCTGCCTGATGGAGAGGACTCCCCTCATTCCCATGAAACCGATAGAAAAATTACTCCAGGGCAAGATCGAGGACAGGCTGGGAAGAGCAGGAAGCCAGTCTTGCGGCCAGCTGCTTTAGGGGCTCTTACCGGGCCCCATCACTGCTTCTGTACAGCAACTGTTCTCGGGGGCAGGGGGACAGCATGGTTCCAGACTCGCTTCCACCCAGTGCTTCACGCATTTGGGGGCCTAGTGTTTGCTTATTCCTTATTCTGTCTCTGCCTTTAGGGATGTCACAGGTTTAGTGGGGACGCATGTAGATAAATGAAGTGATTGCAGTTAGTATGTGCTTGGAGGGAAGTGGGACAGGTGCTGGGAACAGTGGGTGAGTGGGTGCGAGTTGCCTTAGCTGGCGTGGTCGTGGTGGTCAGAGAGGGTTCCCTGGGGAGAGTCAACTGAGACCCGAGGGAAGAAAAGCTGGTGGGGCGAAGAGCGGGAAAGGCGTTCTGGAGAAGGCGTGCTGGCCTGTGGCGGGTGCTCGGGAAAGGGGTGGGGACGGACGGAAGCCAACGTGACAAGAGCTGAGCCGGGGAGGGGGGAGTGGTGGTGCAGGAGGTGCCAAGAGACCAGCCAGACGTGGTCCCCAGAGAGGATTTCACTGGAGTGGGTGCGGCGGAGATGGGGGGTGCGGAGGAAGGAGGGAGGGAGGGATTTGGGAGCTGGGCTGGGGCGTGTGTTGAACGTGGCGCAGCCAGGCCTGCACAGGTGGGGTCTGGGCTCACAGGGTAGGGAGGGGTCAAGGATGAATCCCAGGTTTCCAGCTCTGGTTGGGGAATCGTGGGCAACAGAACAGGTGTGTGTGTGTGTGTGGAGTGAGGGCAGGGGCTAGAGGTGGTGTAAGCCACACGCTCTAGTCTGGATGTGTTGATGCGCAGTGGCCACCACTTCTTCATTCAGCCGCTACTTTGTGCACCTGCTGTGTGCCGGGCACTGTTGTGGGCTCTGGGGATGTAGCAGGAAACAAAAGCACAGCATCCAAGACAACAAGCAAGATGAGTAAATAAATGCACAGAACTACATTAGGGAGGGAGCAGCGCCTGGCGGGAGGCAGGGCAGAGGGGACTGTGGAGAGGGGGAGCGTTGTGCGTAGGACGTCGGAGAAGTCCTCACAGATGGTGGGATTCAGGCAAAGCCTTCTAGGAGCTGAGCAGGCTTTGGAGCAAGGCCTTCCAGGCAGGGGAGATAGCAGGTGCATTCCTGGTCTGCAGACAGGAGAATGCCAGGGGTGGGTGACCCAGGAGCAGGGAGGTGGCCGTATGGCCAGAGCAGCGTTAACGGGCTGAGAAAGGGAGTGGTGGGCCGTGTGGGCCTGGTGGGTTGGAGCAATGTCTGGCCATGTGTGGGGAAGTGGGTGGTTCTCCGTGTATGTGAAAGGGCTGTGACTACATTTGCTAATGGATTGGACCTGGGGCAAGGAGGCGGGAAAGGTCAAGGGTGACTCCAGTGTTTTTAGCTTTTCAATTGAAAGGATGATTTTGCGTCACCTGGTCCTGGGAAAAAAGTGGCAAGAATGGGTTTGGGAAGATCAGGAGCACAGTTCTGAGCAGTCAGGTCTCTGACGTCCATTAGACATCTGTACGGGGATGCCTACTGGCAGCGTGATGTATGAGTTGAGTTCGGAGCAGGGCCTGAGCTGCTGGTACAAATCCGGGTGACATTTTCAACATTGATGGTGTTGAAATCCAGAGGCTGGATGACCCAACCCAGGCAGTAGGAGGAGACGGAGAAGAGGTCTAGAATCTGAGCCCTGGGGCCCTGGCACTTAGAGGCAAGGTGAGAGGGACCCAAGGTGGACACTGAGAAGGGGGGGTCAAGATGTGGCTGGAAACCAGGTGGCATGTGGTCCAGGGAGCCCTGCTGAGGCAGTGTTTCAGGAGGAGAAGGTGACAACCAGTGTAACACACTGAGAATAATTAAGAGGATTGAGGCTGAACACCGACGTTGGCTTTTGCAGTGTGGGTGGCACTGGTGGCCTGAATTAGAGCGGTGTTGGTGAGAGGTGGGGGCAATTTCATAGGAGGATGGAGGAGATGCAAACGCACAGCAGGCACAGACGTTACTTAAGGAGCTCTGCTCTAGGGAATGAGAAATGGGACAGCTAGAGAAGGAAGCATCGCTGGGAGATTTTTAAAATAGAAGAAAACATCAGTATGTTTGCATGCTGGTGGAAAAGGTGCACTAGAGTGAGAAAAATTGAAGCTGCAAGAGAGAGGAGGGCCAATTGCTGAAATGTCGTCCTTGAGCAGATGAGGAGAGATGGGATCAAACACACAGGGGAGGCCGGCCTTAGAGCGCAGCCGTCACGGTGACCGGGGAGGGAACGTCACGTGCACACATGCCGAAGGCAGATGGATGTGTGGTGGGAGCCGTGGACATTCTTTCCCCACTACTGCAGTTTTCTCAGTCGAATAGAAACAAGGCCGTCGGCCGAGATGAGGATTGGTGAGGAGCCATCCTCCGTTAGAGACGAGATTCCTCAGCATAGTGTCTAGCAGTGGAGAGAGCGGGCAGCACAGGTGTGAGTGTTGCCAGCGCCCCAGGCCCCCTGGAGCCTGCTGGTCACAGATTGAAGCAAGCAGCACGGTTGTGTGTTCTCCTTAAACTTGTTCAGTTGTGCAAGTCGGCCCAAGTCTGGCTGGAGAAGACTGGTGGCAGGGCATGGAGGTGCAGGTGAGGGGTATGCACAGTGATCCACATGGGATCAAGATGGGGACCTGGGGGAGGTACGGGACAGGCTCGGGTTGTAGACTCAAGTACCAAACCACGGGGGTGGGTAGAAAGATTGCTGGAGACCAGCTGCTTGAGGAAGCGGACTTGAAATATGGGAGGTGGTGGGCAGAATAGGGGAGGTTTGAAATTATGCTTATGATAAGTTAGGAAAGAGGAAGAGCTCCCTGGAGGAGCGGAGGATGTGGCATTTGTAGCGTGATTATTTGTATGTTAAATCACCAAAGCAGGTAATGCTGGACAAAGGGATTATCAGGAGCTAAATTCTTCAGGGTGAAAGGGGCAGGAGATACATTACAAGGATGGGAGGTGGGTGGCTCAGTCATTAGTCACATGACAGGAGCTTCCAAGCAAGGTCCTTTATAGGGGAGTCTGGGGGGGGTGGGTAGCAGCAGCCCCAAGCCTGGGGCAGATGCCCCAGGAGGGCCCAGAGGCCAAAGGAGCCCTGGGCGAGGGTGAGCGGGTCTCCAGGGAAGAGCCGGGTCTTAGTTAGAGGCGCGGGTGGAGGGGGTTCATAGGAGAAGGTGAGGCCGGGGGTCTTGCTGAGGGTCGGCCGTGAGTCCTGGAGGGCGTGTGGCAGCCGGTCCTGAGAAGGGGAGGGAGGGGACAGATGGGAAAAGCAACGTACAGAGCCTTT
Source organism: Stenella coeruleoalba (assembly GCF_951394435.1). Lineage (NCBI taxonomy): Eukaryota > Metazoa > Chordata > Mammalia > Artiodactyla > Delphinidae > Stenella > Stenella coeruleoalba. Next base: position 107,385,087 of record NC_137154.1, on the reverse strand, counting down.
GGGTTTGGGGTCTAGGGGCCGAGGGCCGCTCGTGGTGACTGGATACGAGCAGGCGGAACGTTTGATAAAAATAGCCAAGATTTAGTGAGTGTATGCCACGTGCCAGACGTTTCCCCTGTCTTTCTACTTGCGTTAACTCCTTCAGTCCTCACAATAACTTTATCAGGTCGGCACTATTATTACCTTCGGTTTATGGATGAAGACACTAAAGCACAGAGAGGTTAAAACACTCACCACGGTCACATAGGCTGTTGAGTAGGATTTGAACCAGGCAGAGAGATTCCGGAATCCGCCTTCCCGCCAGTGGTGGTCCCGCCCCTTATTAGGTATGCAGCCTGGGGAACATCTGTTAACCATTCTCCGCGGTTCACTTTTCACATCTGCAAACTAGGGGCGATAAATAGGAGAACGCAGAGCCCTGGTCACGTGGCTGCATGTGTGTGGCAGGGTCAGGACACCTGCTTTGTCCAGTAGTGACTTTATGTGTTGACACTGCCTTTGGATCAGTAGCGCTAGGGTGGGCCCTGCCCCCAAACGGCAGAGTCAGAGTGCCGTCTTCACCCAGAATGAGCTGGCCTTGGGGATCTCTAGGGGTCCTGAGTCCCAGCTCAGGGTGCGACAGTAACCAGAGCCTGGAGAAGGGACCTGAGGTCATGCAGATGCCGGGCTCACTGACCGCGGATGCCTGTGCTCCCACCTGTTCCAAGGGAGTCCTCCGGGCCAGCATCCCCGGGGACAGAGACGATGGTGACACTTCACTGCCCAGGGTGCACTCAGCAAAGAAGGATAAGAGGGATTCCGTAGGGTGGACGGAGGCCCACCGGTCCCGGTAGTTTCTCCCAAGGCTCGTAAGGGTGGCTGGGAGAAGTCCAACTTCAGCAGGCCAGGCTCTTGTCCGCCTGCCTCAGACCTACAGCAGTGGCTGCAGCCGGGTTGAGGGGGGAGCAGGGAATAGACGCAGCACTGCCCAGAGCAGGGGCCCGCAGGGCAGGCTGTCCGAGGCCCTGCTCTCTCTGTAGGCCTGTGTGGAAGGAAGCACTGCCTCTTTCCTCCTCCCTGGAGCTCCAGCAGGTCTGCTTCCTTTGCATGCAGCGTGCATACTAATTGTAGCCTCTCCCTGAGAAGAAGCCCTCTTTTTGACAGACTCTTTAAGAATAGATGCAGGTTTTGAAAAACTCAAGATGGCATTGCCTGTAATTAAAAAGTAATTGGTGTAATTGAGAGCGCAGGGTCTTATGCAAATCACCCTCCTGTTTTTAACTTTACATCAAGACTATTTTTATTTTTAAATGCAAGAAAAGCCCACCCCACAAGCCACATGTGCATCTGGGTCTGGCGTGTGTGCATCTCGGCCTGCGCCCCTTGTGCGCGGAACATGACAGTAGCTGTGCAGGAAGAACTGCCTTTGACTGACCATCAGGTCGCCGTGGTCCTTGTGTGTCTTGGAGGGAGTTGCTGGACTACTCTCAGCTTTCGTTTTCTTCATCTGTAGAGCAGGGGTGGCAAGAGGAGCCTCCCGTGTTGTGAGAATTAAATGGTGTGGTTATGGGGGTGCTGTAGACTCTAAGGTGTGTTCACAAATATTAAGTTGGGTTTTAAGCTCCTTCCCCCCCCCCCCCCCCCCCCCCCCCCCGGTCATTTCCCTTCTCGTGGAGTTGGATCTGCACAGTGCGGGGAGTGGTGCCCTGAAGCAGAAGCCTGGAGTCCACGTCTTGGCTTTTATGTTTGTAAACTGACAAGTGACCTTATTTTTTCTCTTGTGTACAAAGGAGATCAGGTGGGGGTCAGCTGGTCAGCTGGTAAGATCAATGGGAAAGCACTTTGGAAAGTGCTAGTGCTGTTGAATTACTCCTTTGGCCAGTGATGCGATTGGCTCTGCGTTTCCTCTTCACTAACACCTTTCTGTGAGCAGTGGTGGCCGCTGTGATTTCAGCTGAGGGTGGACTTTTCCAATAGGAGATGCCCAGCTCCTGGTTGGAGCGAGAATACTTTCCTGCAGCTGCTGTAACAAATAACCACAAACCACAGGGGGCTTGAAACAACGGAAGTGTCTTCTCTCACAGCTGTGGCGGTCAGACGTCCACAATCCAGTAGGAAGGATCTCACTTCCCTCTGGAAACAGTGGAGGGGGGGATTGGTTCCTTGGCTCCATCACCCCAATCTCTGTCCCATCTTCACATGGCCATACCCACTGTGTGTCCCCAGTCTGTGTGTTTGTGACACCTCCCTGGTGTCTCCTTTAAGGACATGGGATGGAATTTAGGGCTCAACCACAAAATCCAGGGTATTCAAAATCCTTAAGTATGTCTTCAAAGATCCTTTTTCCAAAAAAGGATTTTAGCAAAACATTTTCCAGTTCCTGGGACTAAGACTTGACACATCTGGGGCATCATTCAGCTGACTGTAGGGATGAAGGCTCCCTGGAGCCCAGGAGGGAATCAGTGTGACCTCACACTAGTTAATGTCATTGCTCTGCAGCTCAGTTTCCTCATATGTAAAATGGGGAAAATAATAGCATCTACCTCATAGGGTAGTTGTGAGGTTAAATAAATCCACATACATAAAGCACCTAAAAAGTCCTTGGCTCGTGGTAAGTTCTCTCAAAATGTTCAGTACTATCATCTCTAGTTTTCCTTTAGTACCTGGCGATAGATTTGTCATCATAGTTTCATCCAGACTCTTCCAGAACTTGATTATATTTGGCCTGAGCAAACCTTTGGGTGTAAATTACTTTTTATTTCCTCAAAAATTATTTTTTCATGCTTAAAGAAATAGCATCTATAAAAATATTTAACAATTTTATGAGCTAGTCTGTTTTTGCTTTTACCATCATTTTATAATTTTATAGAATTTCATTATGTCCCCTTTTATACTTTTTCATGTTAAGAAAACAAAATCATTGTAGCTTGACCCTGCACAGAAGAAGGAAGCTAATGACTCTCATCATATGTTACATCGTGTCATGTCCTAGTAATTCCCAGCATTTCCCTATAAATGACCTGTTACATTGACCCCTCTCTCCCCACCACCAACCACCACTGAACCACAGGTTTTGCAATGATTTTACTTACGATGCAAATATGATTAAATACTAATTAATTCAGTTTTCACCAATAAAAAAATATAAGCCTGGCAATCAGTTTTTCATCAAGCTGATTTGACATACTTTTTTTTTTTTTTTTTGTGGTATGCGGGCCTCTCACTGTTGTGGCCTCTCCCGTTGGGAGCACAGGCTCCAGACGTGCAGCCTCAGCGGCCATGGCTCATGGGCCTAGCCGCTCCATGGCATGTGGGATCTTCCCGGACCGGGGCGCGAACCCGCGTCCCCTGCATCGGCAGGTGGACTCTTAACCACTGCGCCACCAGGAAAGCCCTGATTTGACATACTTTTATCAAAAAGTAAAAACACTTGCTATTTTGGGCATTCCAGTAAGCTTTTAAAATATGAAAAACCTGTAGTTAACATTATACTCAAAGGTGAAAGACTGAAAAATTTTGAAGTGAAAAGGACTGAAAAATAAATGAAAAATATCTGTTTTCACCACTTCTATTCAACATAGTATTAGAAGTTCTATCCAGAACAACTAGGCAAGAAAAAGAAATAAAATGCATCCAAACTGGAAAGGAATAAGAAAAATTATCTCTTCACAAATAACATGATCTTTTTATACATAGAAAACCCCTAAAGATTTCCCAAATGACTGTTAGAACTAATATATAAATTCAGTAAAGTTACAGGATACAAAATCAACAAAAAAATTAGTTGCATGTCTCTACACTAACAATAAACAATCTGAAAAAATTAAGGTAACAATTCCATTTACAGTAGCATAAAAAAAAATGAAATACTTAAGAATAAACTTAACCAAGGAGGTGAGAGACTTCTATATTGAAAACCCCAAAGCGATGCTGAAAGAAATTAATGAGGACATTAAAAAAAGGGAAAGGCATCCCATGTTCATGGATTGGAAGACTTAATAATTGTTAAGATGTCAATACTGCCCAAAGAAATTTATAGATTCAGTGCAGTCTCTATCAAAATCCCAGTTCATTTGCAGAAATAGAAAAACCTAGCCTAAAATTCATATGAAATCTCAAGAGACCCTCAATAACCAAAAACAATCTTGAAAAAAAGAAAAAAGGAAAGAAACTTGGAGGTCTTACACTTTTGGAATTCAAAATTTACTGCAGAGCTACAGTAATCAAAACAGTGTGGTGCTAGCATAGAGATAGACCTATAGACCAACAGAATAGAATAGAGAGCCCAGAAATAAACCTTCACATATATGGTCAATTGATTTTCAACAAGGCTGCCAAGACCACTGAATGGGAAAAAGACAGTCTTTCACCTGGTGTTGGGAAAACTGGACCCTTACTTTATACTGTATACAAAAATGAAGTCAAAATGGATTAAAACCTAAACATAAGAGTGGAAACTATAAAATTCTGAGAAGAACACATGGGGAAAAGCTTCATGACGTTGAATTTAGCAATGATTTCTTGGATATGATACCAAGAGCATAGGAAACAAAAGAAAAAATAGATAAATTGGACTTCATCAAAGTTAAAGAAAACCTTTTTCTACATCAAAGGACACTAACAACAAAGTGAAAAGGCAACCCACAAAATTGGAGAAAATATTTACTCATCATATATATGATCAGAGATTAATATCCAGAATATAAAAAGAACTCTTGCAACCCATCAACAGAAAACCAAAAAACCCAATTAAAATATGGGCAAAAGAATTGAATAGGCACTTTTCCAAAGAAGATAAACAAATGGCCAGTAAACAAAGTAAACTGTGCTCAGCATCACTAGTCATTAGGGAACTGCAAATTAAAACCACAATGAGATATTACTTCATGCCCCAAAGAATGGCTATGATCAGAAAAACAGAAAATAGCAAAAGTTGGCCAGGATGCGGAGAAATTGGAATCCTCTTGTGTTTCTGGTGAGAAGGTCAAATGGTGCAGCTGCTGTGGAAGAGTATGATGGCTCCTCAAAAAATTAAACATAGAATCACCATATGATCTAGCAACTCAGCTTTTAGGTATGTCTCCGTAAGAGTTGAAAGCAGAGACTTGAACAGATACTTATACACCAGTGTTTGTTAGCAGCATTATTCACAATGGTCAAAAGGTAGAAACAACCCAAATGTTCATTGACAAGAGTGTGGCATATGCAGGCAATGGCATATTATTCAACCTTGAAAGGGAAGGAAGTATTGATACAGGGTATTACATGGATGGACCTTGCAAATGTTATGCTAAATGAAATAAGCCAAACACGAAAGGCCAAATATTGTATGATTCTACTTACATGAGGTACCTGGAACAGCCTAACTCATAGAGACAGAAGGTAGAGTAGAGGTTTCCAGGGGCTGGGGGGGAGGGAGGAATGGGAGATAGTTTTCACTGGGGACAGAGCTCCAGGATAAGGTGGTGAAAGTTCTGGGTGGGTGGTGGTGATGGTTGCAGACCAGTGAGAAGGTACTTCATGCCACTTAAAAATGGTTAAAATGGTAAATTGTATGTATTTTTCATCACCATAAAAAATGAAAATAAAAAAGATAGCACTTAGACCCCCTTTCTTCCCTGTAAGACAAGGCACAGAGTGGACCTGACAGGGTGTCAGGGCACAGCACAGATCACAAACCATGTGGGAACTACCCAGCCCCATCCCTGTTCTTTCAGGGAGGAAACGAAGGCTCATAAAGGCTTGGTTGGGAAGAAATCCTGACCTGCTGTTGAATGATCAGGAGAAGGTCCTGGGGCTGATGGCAGGGCTGCTGAGCTGTAAGAGGGAACCAGGTCGAGGTGGTGAAGTTCCGTGTTCCTGTAACGGGTCAACGCTGGTGGGGATCCTCAGAGCCCAGGGCTCCGGTACGGGGTCTGCACAGAAAGAGCCAGGACCTGATTGCTGAGCCTCTTCTGTGCCCTGGTCAGGGGACCGGGGAAGACAGATTCCTTGAAGGAGCTTGCCAGCTGGTTGGGGAGGGGAGGCGTAAGTATCCAAACAGGGAACACTGGTTCAGGACAGCAGTGGCCGAGCTATGGCAGTGCTGTGATTCACTAACGGTCAGAGCGGCTGGGGAGGCACTGAGTGCTCACGGAGCCCACAGCTTGGCTCCGCACTTGAGGACAGAGGGGCCCAGTGGCTTAGGTCCCTGGGGCAGAGGGCTGGCCCCGGACTCTCCCCGCAGCGCTGCCGGCCTGGCTGACCCAGGGCCAGTTTCTTAACCTCTTTAGCCTCTGTTTGCTCACCTGTGAGAGGGAATAGTGTCTTTCCCCACACGGTTGCAAGGAGGTCGTGTGTCCAGAGCAGTTAGCGCAGAAGCAAGCACACCTGGGACACACTCGCCGTTAGTGCCCAGAGGGGAACTGAGGCTCCAGGAGGGAACAGCAATGAGGGTGGGCCCGGGCGTGCAAGGCAGAAATAACGGGTGTGGCCGCAGTGCAAGGCTTCTTCCTTTCCTGCAGAGGGAAGGTGGGACTTCTGGTAGACCCGTCACGGGGCTGAGTCTGAACAGTCTTAGAAAGACCGGCTCTGAAGCAAGAGGAAAGCCTGTGGGCAGACTCTGGCTGCCTTTTCTGGGGCTCTGTCCCCCTTTGGACAGTGGGGTCACCCGGGACTGTTATCCTAAACATTTAGCCTTGATGCCAGTGTACAGACTGGCCATTGGGAATCGGCATCCCACGTTGGCCTGGGATCCTCGCAAAGAACTTTTCAGTCATTTGTTAGTTCATCAGAAGTTTAATGAGAAGCAGGAAACATCATGTCTCCTCATAGAATGAGATGGGATTGTTTGCAGGATATTTATGGTCTTCAAATGGTGCATCACCAGCAATGATGTTACCTCGCAGGAATGAACTTTGCATATTCAGTAGTTAAGGGACTGCCCTATGGGGAAATGGGAAATGAATCAAACTTAATTTTATAAGGAGGAAAAATGAACCAATATTATCCCATAGGCTTTATATGATGAATTTTACATACATTTCCCTGAAATTGTGGGTGTTTATATTATGATTCTCTGAAACTTATCTTACTTTTCTAACTCAGGTCTGTTTAGGTAATTAATTAATCTGTGTGGTAAATGTCACAGCTGAATGATAGTCTTATTTCAGTTTTCCCAATGAAAACAGATTTACCTGCTCAGTGAGACAAAGAACTTGATTACCATTCTTCAGAATTTTTTTTTCCTAATGTCCCTTTCCCTTTCAATTCAAGATGCAATTCTGTGACGGTTCAGTTCTGGTCCAGAGCATGGTCAAAGGTGCTTCCTCGCCCTCCTGCTTAGATCGGACTCAGATGAGCTTGGCACCGAGGCCGCTGGGTTTGGAGCGATGGTTGTCTCCAACCCTGCCCTGCTCTCTTGAGGGCGGCTTCCTCCCTGTCTCTTTGTCTGCGTTTCTCTCGCCTGCTTTCTAAACCCCTCTTCCAGTCACCCTCTTCCATCCCGCTGTGGGCCTCCAGCCCTTCGGAGACCCCTGTGGCCACACTGTGTGCTGCTGACTGGGGCAGTGGGGGCTGTGGAGGAGCTGGTGCTTAAGGGTCCCGGCGTGCGCGTGTGTCCCCAGCCTTCTTTCCCGGGTCTCCTCCACCCGCAGAGTCCCCGCCGCAGCCTGGTCAGAGCAGCACTCGCATGCCTCATTCCTTCGTTACCCAGCAGGTGCTGCTGGAGTATCTACTCCATGTCAGATGCGCACCTACTGTGCACAAGGGAGGAGGCATTGGACAAAACAGACTGCTGTCCTCAGAGAGGTCACCTTCCAGTGAGAAAACAGAACGGACAAGTGAAGGACACACGGGCACGTGGCTGCTCCGGTGGCAGCGATGGCTTTCAGGAGAGTTCAAGTACCAAGAGCAGGCTTGTCTGGTGAGGCTGGCGTCACGGTGGAGACGTGAATGAGAAGAGGGAGCCGGACACACAGATCCCGGGGAAGCAGTGTAGACAGAGGAGCAGGGGCTGGAAAGGCCTGGGGCCAGAGTCGGCCTGGTGTGTGAGGGGCAGAGGACGTCCCGAGGGCTGGAGGAGCCGTGCCGAGCAGCTCCTAGCTGGGCTGAGGGCCCCTGTCCTCTTCCTTTCTGGTGAGAGTTGAGCTGAGAGATGCTGCATCTTCCTTCTGATAGAGTCACTCCAAGTGAAGTCTTTTCATCAGCATTTCCATTTTGTTCTGGGCGTAGCAGGAAGAAGAGTGCAGGGTGGGTGTCTGCGCTTCTGCCTCCTGACACTATTTCCTGCTCTTTGGCTGCTGTGTCCTGTTTCCGTCCTCCCTGAACCAGCCCAGGTGTTCACATGGACTCCACCCCCCACTGGCAGGTGGAAGACTTGACCTGGGTCTCCACTAATTAGCACGTTGCATCCTCCTGGCCACTGGATCACGTGACCCAATCTGACCAACAGGACACAGTGAAGACTTTGCTGGGAATAGTGGAGAAGAGTCTGCTTTTCTCACTCGTTTAATGCTAGCCTGTATGCGGTACACAGAGACAGCAGCCTCCCTGACTGCATGCAGGGGCCTGAGACCAGAGCCCCACATGACATGCAGCTGAGACAGATGGACACTGAGTCCGTGATGTAATTTGAGGCCTTGCGTCAAACCACACTTGAAACAGTAATGTATCTTGAATTTTCTGTAAGCTGTTAAATTTCATTATTGCTTGAGCCAGCTTGCGTGGGGTTTAGCAACAATTTTTTTGTCACTTGCACCAAAATGAGCTCTGTCTCACTGACACAGGACTAATACGGGATGGTGACGTGACCGAGACCACAGACTGAAACTAAAACCAGCTCTGTGACCTTGGGCAAGGCCTTCACCTACCTAGGCATAACTGTCCTCACCTATAAGTGACAGCACCTACCCTGGGACTGTTGTGAAAATGGATGAATATATATATCTTTGGGAGCACACAGTAAGTGATATTTAAGTGTCTGCTGCTGTTATTATTTTTTCCCCACTTTGTGAAATAAGGTTTCTGAAGCTGGTCTATGTTAAGTGACTTCCCCTGAAATTAGACCCCAGGATTTTAAGGGGCAGCAGTTACCCATCAGAGAAGGCACTTCTGAGTGCCTACTATGCTCTGAGCCCCCTGCTGATGCTGCGATGTGGATGGAGATTGCAAATTCTGCGAGAAGAGAAGCTGCGCTTTGAATTCGTTTATTTTCCTTGTTCTGTGACAGGGTTCTGCACCCAGTGAGTGATTAATCAGTGGTGTCAACTAACCTTCCCTGACATTACTCAGCCTCCCAGGGAGGAAAGGCATTTTCTGAAGAGGCTTTATTTGGGGAATCAGTGACCCGCACAGACGGAAGCCCGGCTCCCAGGGCCGGTGCTCCCCCGCTGGCCCGGCAGCCCTTCTGCCCAGAGGGGTGGCTGAGCCAGCAGCTGAGGCTTGGAGCTGCCCCCTGCCCAGCTTCCCCGGGCCTCTGCCTCCGCAACTTGCTCTTGGTCTCATGATAAATTCATTACCAGAAAATGAAACAGGAGTTTCCTGGTGACATAAAATATTGATGAGAGAAATAAGGACGAAGATAAATGAGCCAGGGCTGCTCGCAGACCCCATGTGCCCTGTTCCGCTGGGTCTGCAGACACTTGTTCTCGCTCCCTTTTTGGTTTGCTCGGGAGGGGCTCTGTTCTCTTCATAGGAAGTCTGCTGGAGCACTAGTGAAGAGCTCCAACCCCTACGTCACACCAGAGTGGGAAAAATAGACATGTCTCCTGGTTACTGTCAAAACTATGAAGCCCAATCCTGCCACTTCACAACCTTCTTGGCAGGTTCTTGGCACCCTTGGGGCGCATGCAGAAACACATCATCCCTGCTCAGAAACTGCTGATGGCTTCCACGTGCTGTGGAGTCAGACCTGAGCCCCGTGGGGTGCTGTTCAGGACCTTCTGTGACCCTGCTGCAGCCAGCCTGTCCGTCCGGTCCTTCTACGTATCACCGAGACCCTGCGCTTCCACACATCTGGTCTCTCTGAGCTGCTGTGCTGTTTCCTGCTGTGAAGTGCTCTCCCCAGCCACTCAGGGGTCAGCTCAAACACCGCTTCATTCACAAGACGTCTTCCTTGCTGTTCTCCTGCTCAGAACTAACTGCTGCAAAGGTAGAACAAAAGAACCAAACCCGCTGTTGGTAAGCGCGCAGAGAAACGGCTGTCTCCTTCATCATGCCTGAGGCCGTAAAGCGTCAGCTGTAGGTTCAGATCCTTGAGCAGGTTCACAACTTTTGACCCAGTGACTCCATGTCTGAGAATTCATCCTAAGGAAACAATCAGGAAGGTGTCAACATTAATGCAAGTATGTATAAAGCTATTCGTCACAGTGTTCTTTAAAATAATGAAAAATTGGAAGGAATCTAAAATCTAAATGCTCTCAAACAGGGACTGAAATAAATTGTGATACAGCTGTATGATAGAGTGATATTCACCTGCTTAAAAATTATGGTGTAGAGAAGTAGTTGATGGTTTAGAGAAATGTTTGTGATGTTTTTGTAAGTGAAAGACATAGGAACACAACTGAGTGAAGGGGGTGGGGAGAGAGAGTAAGAGAGGGGGAGAGAGAGATGTCTGAGCCTAGAGTAAGCTTTGGAAGGGTAGGTGCCAAAGTCTTGGGTTGTGAGCCCATGAGTTATGTTTATACGATTTTTCTCTTAAGATCCAGTCCATGAGTTGACCTTATGATCCGGTCCTCCTGTGTGAACAAGTTGCCCATCTTCACTTCGACCCGCTTTCCTGGCTTTGCTCCTCTAGTGGAGGAAGGCCCCTCTCGTGATCCTTCTTACGCTTTCACTCTGTTAAACTCACTCACTCGCCCTGATCTTTTCTCCTAGGGCCTTCTTTTTACTGTTTTCTCATGTTGGCGGTTCTGCTCCAAAACTTCCCAAGCCCCAGGCTCCGTCTTCAGTAAAGATCTGACCACGTGTGTTCTACCATTGTTGCTTTCATATATTTTAATGTCTGACCAGTTGAGGTCATCCTTACCGTTTTTAAATGCCTATAAGGGTGTGCAGGAAGTATTCTCCAGCAGAGGTTTTCTGCCGTCTTCTCTGACACGTATACATCCAAGGTGCTCTGGGAGGTCGTATTAGACCGGGTTCAGAAACAGGACACGTATACATCCAAGGTGCTCTGGGAGGTCGTATTAGACCGGGTTCAGAAACAGGACGTGTATATTTATCATCAGGAATTAGCTCCCACAGTTATAGAGGCTGAAGGCTCCCAGGATCTGCCTCCGGGCAGCAGGCTGGAGACCCAGGCAGGGTCAGGGTGTCAGCCCGAGTCTGAAGCAGGACAAAACCATGTCTTGGCTCACAGTCAGGCAGGGGTGGGGGGCGGTTCCCTCGTACTCGGCCTTTTTGATCTCCTCAGGCCCGCAGTCCAGCTGAGACCTGCCCACATTAGAGAGGGCAGCCTGCTTGACTCAGCTCACCAACTCACGTGACGATCTCCTCCCAAGCACACTCACAGATGTGCCCAGAAGAACGTTGGACCAGGCGTCTGGGCCCCAGTGCCTTGTCAGCTTGACACACAGAATCAAGTATCACAGGTTTAGTTGCTGAGAGATGCTCTTCTGGCCACAGGTCATGTACACGTGCTGAGGTCACCCTCTTCTCCCCGGTGTGTTCAGAGCCCTGGACCAGCACAGCTGCTTCACAGGAGCTAGAAACGCAGGACGAGGGCAGTGGGGTCTGCAGACACATGGCGACGCATCCAAGGCCACGCGTTTGTTTTTTTTTTTTCAATTAATTAATTTATTTATTTATAGCTGTGTTGGGTCTTCGTTTCTGTGCGAGGGCTTTCTTTAGTTGCGGAAAGCGGGGGCCACTCTTCATCGCGCTGCGCGGACCTCTGTATCGCGGCCTCTCTTATTGCGGAGCCCAGGCTGCAGACGCGCAGGCTCAGTAGTTGTGGCTCATGGGCCCAGCCGCTCTGCAGCATGTGGGATCTTCCCAGACCAGGGCTCGAACCCGCATCCTCTGCATCGGCAGGCAGATTCTCAACCACTGCGCCACCAGGGAAGCCCGGCCACGTGTTTTTTAAGTGGCAGAGCCAGAACGAGCCCCAGGGGCTGACGGTCATGCCGCCCTGAAGGAGGGGGGAGGGCGAGGAGACGCTGGTCCTCTTGAGCCTCGGAGGAGGAGTGCACTCTGGGCACCTTCCCTTGAACTTGCCGTGTCCTGTCTCCCCTCCCCCATTGTTCCCGACCGTGGACTGTGTGTTCCTGCTGCTTTCCTGTCCCACCGATACTCTCTGACTCTGACGTGTGGCACGTCTCTCCCTGCGGGCGTGGCTTTGCTGTTGTGGCAAATTGTGTGGAGCACAGTTAACTCGTTCATGTCTGCGAAGGCTTTCTGAAAGTGAGAGAGGGGTGCTTCCCGCCCTGCGGCGCCCAAGGCCCGGGAAGCTGCTGGCGTCCGACCAAGATGGGGGCTGTGGGCCCCCGGCCAGTCCTGGAGAGGGAGGACCTGGATTCCCGAGGGGCCTCTGTGTCCTTCAGTCGGTCTGTTCTGGTCTTGCTGTCGGGTTATTTTCCGTCTTGCAGCCTTTCCTTGTCACCATGGGCTCTCTCCTTTTGGCATCCGTGTTTGGCCTACCCCTCGATGGCACTGATCAGTAACTTTGCAGGTCTGTCCCCTGTTCACACTGTGACATCCTGTTTCCGCCTGCCAGGTCCTTATGTCTAACAGGCAGCAGGTATCACAGACTGAGGAGGCTTACTTTGGGGCCAGGAGCACAGCTGCACCTCAGTGCTCCTAATGTCCATTTGTACTAAAAACTCTGGATGACAAGAGGGCAAAAGGTGTTTTGGTTTCACTTACTTGGGAAACAAGCATGTATAGCTCCAGATGATGTGTTTTGGGGGCTTTTGCAGTTTTCTTTGTTGTTGTTGCTTTTGAGTTCTTTATTAATAGGTACTTTATTTAGTATTTTTGCAGGTATTTGTTTTACTCCAGAGCATCATGTAAAGTATGTGTTCCTTCTGCAACCCCCTCCCCTTCTCCGTGCTCCTGCCTCCTCTTTACTTCTTTCGGTTAGAAGCAGAGGCCCTCCCAGACCTATGGGGGGCAGAGAACCCATGTCCCCCACAGCCTGTCCAGGTGATAGGGTGACACTGGGGTCACCAGCTGGGAGCTGTATATAGAAAGGGAGAATGGAGCAGCCTGAAGCATTTGGAACTTCGGAGGAGGCAGGCCTGGAATCAGACCGTAATTCTGAGGTGCGTAGAGGCCTGCCTCCCGGCTGAGGGCCCCACGTGGCACCTGGGACGCAGGTGTTCAGTGAAGGTCACTTCCCAGCAGTGGTGGAAGGATTCTTAGGGCTCTCAGAGAGCCCCCGTCCTGGGCGGCTGGCCCAGGAAAGAGCGGCTGAGAGGAGCAGAGGTCGAGATGAGGACCAGGCCCTCAGGACTGCAACTGGTCTGCTGACCAGGTGTCCATGTGCCTCCCACTAGTGTTCTGGTCCCTGGAGCGGTGCCCTCTCCAGCCCTGCCAGAGAACAGGGCCTGGGCCTTCACAGCTACGGCCCCCGGCCCCCTCCCCAGGGAAGGGGAGGCTGGCATGGCCTGTGGGGCGGCCTTTGGTGCTGATGGCAGGGGTCCTCAGAACCGGGATGCTAAGCCCATTTTGAGTCACTCAAACAATCTTTGCAGGGTTGGAACTACAGGCTGTGGTTTAAAACCTCTCAATGCATGCTGCCTTGAAAAGGCCACTACTACTTTCAAAGGAGGGCAGTTGTATTTGAAAGACGTATTTCAACCACAGTCTTTAAAGGCCTGGGATGGTCAAAAATAGATGGTGGCCGAGCATCACCAGCCTGTCCTGCCTCCGGATGTTCTTAAAATTCCCAGGTTGAAAACCGGGGGCCCTTCCTCTGCTCCTGGGACATTACCGTGCCCTGCCCCGCAACTGCTGGTTCTAGTTCCTTCCCAAACCCCCCGGTGGCTGTTAGCCTCAGAGGAGTGGCCCTGACTCTCCACCAAACCTAAACCTGAGCCCCGGGGCGAGCTGTGCTTCAGGAAGAGAGTGATGAGTGAAGCATCCCAGGCGTCCATGGAGATGAAGGAGGAAGACGCAGCCCTTCTCATCTCCTGAGGCTGGTGGCCGTGTGCACCCGGCAAGGGCAGAGGGGCTGGGCTTCAGGGGATGGGGTGGCAGTCCCCCAAGCCCTGCGCAGAAGTACTGACAGACAGCCTGCCAGGCCTGGCTGAGGGCTTTGTGGGGAGAGTCTCCAGTTTCCACGACAATCCCGTGAAGTCGCGCTATTATTATCCCAGTCCACAGAGGAGGGAAGTGACACCCGCGTGCGGTTATGTAACTCTCCTCTGGTCTCGGTCACCCTGCCAAGCGGGGATGCTTGTCCTTGAGCCCAGGTGGTCGGGGACCCAAGCCCTCTCTCTTAGCTGCTGCAGGCTAAGGGTCGGTAAATGTTTTCTGTAAAGGACCAGATGGTAAATATTTCAGGCCAGGCAGAGTGTGTCGAAAGAGTCTGTGTAAGTGCTGGTCTCTGCCTTTGTGGTGTGAAAGCTGGGTAGACAAACAGGAGCACGTGGGCAGTGCTCTGGTCCAGGGAGTGCACAGGGCAGGCAGAGAGAAGGCGGGCAGAGGCCTGAATTACCCGCCCCCCCACACCTGCTCACTGAGTGATGCTGGACTGCACGGTCCTCTTCTGCAAAATGGGGATGATAGCATGTCTCCGGGCACCGTTGTAAATGGATTTAATGAGATAATGTATGTGAAAGATTCACCCGGTGTCTGGCACGTAATTATCTCTCAATAAATGGAGCTTTTTGTCTCCCTACCTGAGGGCAGCCCGCGAGGAGGGAATCACTCGTTGTACAGCCCAGGGGCAGGAATGATAACCGGCACTTAGACAGCAATCTGCAGTGTGCACAAGGCCTTCGCAGCTCCGTCACATCTGGGAAGCCTTCTGAAGCAGACTTGCCAGATCACAGGGCTGCTGCCGTTTTACTGATGAGAGGATGGAGACGTAGAGGGTGAGTCTGCCTGGCTAGGGTCTGGATCCTACCCTGGATCCCATGTTGCATAAACTCCAGTCCCGGTTTGCAGCTTCCTCTGGGGCTTGGTGCAAGCCTCTGTGTCTGGTTCTGCTATCTAAAGTGGGGATGATAAAGCCATCTCCTTCCTAAGTTGGCAATTCCGATGATTTGATGTGAAGAAATCTCGTCTCTTACCCTTAGGGAAAAGCTGGTTCACTGCCCTTTTGGGGACCCTCGATTTTCTGAAGTGAGTCACACTGTGGTCCCTCTGGACAGTTGGGCAGCTCTGTCCCTCCCTGGACTGCCATTGGCCTCTTCTCCACCTGCTTGCCCCCTGCAGTCCAGCAGCTCAGGAGTGCTGCACCTGACCCTTCGTATAAAGCCGTGAACACTGCGATGGTGGCAGCAGTCAAGGGAAAGTGACTGAGGAGCCTCTGTCAGAGCAGATGGGGCGCTAACCACAAGTGGCCTGCCAGTCCCTGACCAGCAGACACACAGCGGGGCCCGTGTGCCCCATGGCGCTGTGACACGTGCTGTGTTTTGACTCAGGGAAGCCAGGGTTGGCCCTGGCCTGAGCATGCCTCTTGGAGCACTTGGCTGCATTTGTTGTTTTGGGGGATGGTGGCAGCTGGGGGAGAGGAGAGCTGAGTAAACAGTTGGAAAACAGCCCACATCTTTTCCTCGTAGGCCATGGAGAAAAGGGGTTTAATTTACAAAATTGTTGGATTTGTAACATGGCGAGACGCCTCCCTGCCTTTGGCTGTCTGTCCTTTGTGGTGTTGGTTTAGAGGCTCCACTTCGTTGTCTATAGAGAGTCCTCTTGGTCAAGTCTCTTAACCCTCTGACCCCTCGGTTTCCACAGATTTGGATGCTGGAGATGCTTTGGAAATCACTAAGTTAATGAATGAAAGAATCTTCTGTAAACTGTAGGATGTGGGTCTTGTATGTGTGTATCAACCCATGGTGTTTACAATGACACTGCAGAGAAAAGCTGTCACCCCCATGGAGGTGAGGCTGCAAAGCTCAGTGGGTGGACCCAGGTCCTCCCACGGGTACACACACCTTCTGTTTTCCATTTTAAAAATTGCTGTTGTATCCCAGTCTTGCCCTTTGGGAACCTTCTTATCGCATCTCATCTTCACCAACCCTGAGCACTGAGAGACACTACAGTTCCAGTTTGCTGGACAAGGTCAGGATGACAACAGCATCCCCTGTGCTGCTGCCAGAGGCCACTGCTGGCCACAGGGTGTGTGTTTTTATGAGCTATGATTCACACAACATAAAATTAATCCTCTTAGATTAACATGTACTCACTACTGTATATAAAATAGGTGACCAACAAGGACCTACTGTATTGCACAGGGAACTATATTCAATATTTTGTAGTGACCTATAAGGGAAAAGAATCTGAAAAAGAATATATATATATATGCGTGTGTGTGTGTGTGTGTATAAAACTGAATCACTTTGCTGTATACCTGAAACTAACACAACATTGTAAATCAACTATACTTCAATTAAAAAAATAAATGAGGAAGTAAATAAAAAAATGGAATAGAAAGAGCTTTCTATAGTTAAAAATAAACAAGCAAAAAAGCAGAGAGAAAAAAATTAACCTTTTTAAAGTGTACAGTTCAATGGTTTTTCAGCACGTTCACAATACACTGTACAACCATGACCCTCTTTAATTACGTAACACTTTCATCACCCAGAGAAGAAGCTCCATCCTCCTTAGCAGTCACACTCTGTTCTCCCCTTCTCCCAGCTCCTGCTTTCTGCCGCTATGGACTTGCCCGTTCTG